>NW_008329677.1:1103319-1133792 GCF_000622305.1 Nannospalax galili
CTAAAAGATGTTAAGAGGATATGGGAATGGAGATATTTTCCAAAAGAGACAGAAAAAATGAGACAGCCTAAGCAAGTGATGAAGGTCTGTGTAGGTTAGGTTTGTTATGATACATAAAGGATGAGACAAAAATAATATACACATAATCTTAAAATGTCTAAGGTCATAATTTAGTCAACTAGTTTAAGAAACAAAATATAAATCTAGTCAAGGTTTATCTGAGAATATTTGGTTTTTTACACAAGCTTTATCTACATAGCACATGGTAATTAAGAGTATCAGACTGCTGGAACTAACCTTACTGGCTGTTTAATAGCCATACTTTGAGGCCTATACCAACCTGGTGAGAGGGACTTCAAAGACAGTTTCTGCCCCTTGCCCTCCAAGGATGATTAAGTTCCAGGGGACTACGAAACATCTCTATAGTGTCCTGTAACTGTGGTGAGTCACATGTCCTTTTGTTCAGGGAGGACATGGAGACCCCACAAGATGGACTTGAACCAGTGTCCAGGCTACAAAGAGGAGGGTCAACTCAGATGAAACATCTCATCCATGCTTCCAAGTGAAGTCAGACGTGGTTGAGCAGGATCTTTGACTTATTTTCATATAGATGGAACTGGTAAAATAAAGGAGCCAGGGGCTCCCCCCAAGCCCATGTGACCCCTGAGGAACAGATCTTCAAACGACCTTAAGTGTAAAAATAAATTGATTTCTTTGGGCCAACTGTATGGTCTTAAACACCTAAAAGTAAAGTATAACCAGAGTAAAGTCATCAATATATTTCTTCAGGAGTTCAAGGGATTACACTTCCCAGACATTAGGCTTAAGTCCATATAAAAAGTTATTTAGACAATTATTTCTCATTGATGATTTTGTTCCTAATTAGAAAGTGCTGCTCAGATGTAAGACTTCAAATCTTGGTCTGTAATACTATAGTGCCCGCCTGTAGCTAAGGGAGACAACCAGCTATTGTTCTAAAATGATAGATAAATTTGTTTTCTCCCCCTAGCTAGGAGCCTTTGAGAGGGAACTGACACTCATCCTAACCACTTCAACAGCTATCAAAATACCTGAAAGCAAATCTTGAATCCATCACTCTAGAGTCCATCCTTGGCAGACAAAAGAAAAATGAAGAGGAACCCGATAGAGGAATGCTTTTGGAAGCTCTCATCAAGAAATTCCAATGGACTCTCATATGAACATTTGAAATTTGCAGCATTTATTTCTTACAGGTACTGGTACCAGAGCCCAGCAGATTCACATCCAAAGGTTGAGAACAGCAGGGCATTTTATACTTTTTATTAGTTTTTACAGCTTTCATTGGCTTTTCTTTATTCTTTGATCTCTTTGTCTCCCTTAAGTGATAACACGCATTTATGACACAGGGTTGCAACAGGGTTACACATGTTCTTATAGACATTGACTGATTATGCCTTTTCTTTGTTCTGGAAGGCACTTACTACAGGTCTACTAGGTAGGGTATATGTAATACATTTTCGTGTGTGTGTGTGTGTGTGTGTGTGTGTGTGTGTGTGTTGTGTGGAGGTCAGAAGAGAACCTCCAATGTTATTTCTCTGGTATAGTCTACTTTTTGTTTGAAATAGTCTCTCCTTGGCCCATAGGCTGACTGGCCAACGAGCCCCCAGGATCTGCCTATCTCTGCCCCCTATCTTGCCTATCACTGGGATTACAAACATAAGCCATCGTGCTTGGCTTTTTACATGGATTCTGGGGATCTGAATTCAGGTCTTCATGTTTTCAAGGCAAGTGCTTTACCGACTGAGCCATCTTCCCAGGTCCTCACTAGATAAATTTCCAATTTCTTCTTAGGAAGAGGTTTATCGGCAATTCCCAGCTATAAGGTGAAAAGCATCTGTATCTTAATCACTTCACGGCTTCATTCCTTGTGCCCATATTTCTGTTGGGCTGCTGATCCTTTTTGTCCTGGCAATTTTGAAACTTGGGGTAGGGACACCAATATTACAGCATCAGGCTTTGGGATTTTGTTATATAATCAAAGGAAAAAAATAATTTGTCTTGGCTATAGTAGACTGTGCAAAACTAAAGAGTGCATGTATACACATCTCTCCTGCAGCACAGTTCTGTTGCTCAGTTTAATAAAGAGAATTAAAAAAAATAATTTATTGAGAATTTCATACAGGGATATAAGCATACAAGGTGTTTTGATCAAATCCATGCCCACTCCCTCCCCCCCAACTCCTCCCATTAAAATAATATGTTTTGCAGAGGCGAAGGAAACCTATTTTGCCTTTGTATGAGTCATATGTGAGACTGAACACCATTTGTAATTTTGGGCATAATTTACGGAAACTATGGATTGGGGCAGATTGGGGCAGACTGGGGCAGATTGGGGTTGCATGGATACCACATGTCATGGAGCTTCCAAAGATCACACACTGTCACTGCACAAAGCTTACATTTAGAGATCTGAGAGCCTCATGATGCTCACAGGTGGGAGAGAGCACATTGAATCATCCCTTGATGTCTGCATGTGCTTTTCTTTGGGTATCAATAGAGCATCAGGCTTGATTTTGTCACATAGGATTCCTTCTATTCATCTGCCTTGAGATCCCCCTTTCCCATTTCTCAACTATTTTGTTTAGGGGGTGGGCCTTCTCTTGGGTTACTCCTAAAAGTTTATTTCCTCCCCCCTCTGAGCCAGTGACCAAAAGGTATAGCATGTGAACCAAGCCATCTGCTCAGGCAGAGCCGACACCCTGAAGTTCCCTGTGTGCTCTACAGAGGGTAGCCGAGAAGCCTCCACTGGCTTCCTCCAATCCTGAATAGTCTCCCTTGAGAACACTTTCTTCCAAGATCACTTACACATCAATCACTGTTTCTGGGTCTATTTCTAAGTAAGCTGATTAAAATAGCATCTAAATGCCTACTGAGTCTCAATTTGAGACTCAATTTGAGATCATGGGCATGGCATACTCTCTCCAGACCTCCACCTAGAAAATGACAATATAGAGTAAATTTTGTGTAAAGTTTTTTAAGAAGTTAGGACTTGGGACTAGAGAGATGGCTCAATGGTTAAGAACGTGTGCTGCTCTTGTAGAGGACCTGAGTTTAATTTCAAATACCTACATCAGGTGGCTTACAAGCACCTGTAAGTCCAACTTATCTGAAGCCTCTGGCCTCTAAGGAGACCTGCATTCATGTGCACATACCCCTACACAGACACAGACACAGACACACACGATTAAAAATAATAAATCTTTTTTTTTAAGTTAGGACTCCATAACTTCCTTTATTTTTAATTGATCTTCTCTCTCTCTCTCTCTCTCTCTCTCTCTCTCTCTCTCTCTCTCTCTCTCCTCTCTCCCCTTCTCTGTCTTTTTGTGTCTTGTTCAGGCTGGCCTTGAGCTCTTAGAATGTCTTCTGCCTCCCAAGTGCTGGGGTTATAAGTATGTACCACCACATCTGGCTTCATTACTTTTTTTAAATTACGGTTCCAGAGTGTCTTAGTTTACTTTTTGTTGTTATAACAAAATACCCAAGGCTGAATAGTTTGTTAAGAAATGTTTATATACATTCAGTTCTAGATATCTATGTGTGTGACATCAGCACCTGCTCAATTCTGAGGAGATCCTCGTGGCAGATGCATCATGGTGGCCGGAGTGCTTGTAGAAATTGATTCAAGGAATGTTCCAGGCCCTTTAATAACAACCCAGTCTCATAAAAACTAATTGAATCAGTCCCATGAGACCTACATTAGCCTCTACTGACAGTGGAACATCCATGGCCTAAAGTGAATCCCTACCACCTAAATGGTTCTTCCACCTCAATACTACCACACTGGAGACCAAAATCCCAGCCCAGGAACCTCTAGGGGAAATACCTAAGTCACAACACAAACACCGTATGTTTCCTTAGAGAAGGGGTTTGGATCCCGGGATTCAGCAATGGCTTTCAGATGATCTGAAGCCCTGGAAATTATATGCAAAATTATGGCTTGATATTTTCTCTGGATAGAGGATTCAGATTAAATTTCCATGGAGTCTATACCCTCCAGCAGAATTAGCAACTACTCTGCACAGGCTGTTGTGCATAGGCTGTAGGTCTGTTCAACTTGCCATCACCTATCTTAAAGCATTATTTTGAGATTAGTAATGATTTGGTTGAAACCACTTTATATTTATTGTTTTATTTTATTTCTTTTGTTGTTGTAGTTTGAAATGGGGTCTCAATACATAGCTGGTCTAGACCTTGCCAGGCTTTAATATCCATTTATTTTTATGACAGAAGTACATGGTAATTGTAGCTCTTCCACAAAGCTGAAGGCAGTCTTCTTTGCCTCGTCTTTCCTAGCCTTTTCTAGTAAATCTGGTCTTTCATAGATTTGGGCTTTCTCTACCTTGTCTTTGTCAAAATACAAGCTGTAACTTTGTTTCTTCTTTTCTTTTGCAGACAGTTTGGATGAAGCAGCTTGGCTTCTCTGAAGAAAGAAATAATTTTGTCGGTGATTAGTAAAGAACATGAAGTGGGCTTCCTTGGGTTTCTGTGTTCCCGTGTTCTCTGTGACTGCTCTTTTCACACATAGATTAACAGACACATAACCCCACGCTATCCTGAAAGCCAGAAAACATCCTAGAAGCTTTTTATCAAGGCAGCATTCAAAATCTGGCTTTGACAAAAATAGCCCCAGCTGTTTATATTTAAACCCTGCTTGTTATATACACAGTAGGTTAATAAATCATGAGGCCCACAGCTGCTCCAGTTGTTAGGACCATTAGGCTCCATGAATGGAGGAGCATGAGGTAGGGAGGAGGCAAGATGCACAGAAGGCTTCTTGAGAAACAAAGCTGCTCCTTATGCACATCTGGGTCAACCATGGCTAGTTCTTCTCATAAAGGATATTTTATGAACCTGAATAATAGGAAATTATATAAATATACATACACAGACCCCTACAATACATATGGAGGGAATAAAGAACAACCAAGTAATGGTGAATTAAATGCACTGAAGGGTTCAACCAGTCATTTATTAAACCATGAGAGAGAAGCTTGTGTATTCATGTCACCTTATGTTAAAAAGTATTTATAACTTCAAACAAGGAATGTGTGGGTTAGACCTAAAGCACAAAGACTCTAGTTTGAGGATTTGAGCCCCAAACTAGGATGAGGCTGTTCTAGTTTACTTTTCTGTTGCTGTGATAAAACAGTCTGATCAAAAGCAACTTGGAGGAAGAAAGGGTCTATCTCAGCTCACACCTCCAGGTCACAGTCCACCACTGAGGGAAGTCAGGGCAGGAACTCAAGGCAGGAACTTGGAGCAGAAGCCATGGAGGAAAGCTGCTTGCTGGCTCGGTCTCTGGCTTGTGCTCCACTAGCTTTCTAATACAGTCCAGACTCACCTACCTAAGGAGGGTGCCACCCAAAGTGAGCTGGACCCTCCCACATCAATTGTCAATCAAGACAATCTCTCACAGATATGGCCACAGGCTAATCTGATCAAGGAAATTCTTCATTTAAGGTTTCCTCCTCCCAGGTGCCTCTAGGTTATATCAACTTGACAATGAAAACTACCCGCACACAGGCCAACTACACACATGCATTCATGGTTTCATTTGCTCACTCTTAAAATTGTTCAGCCATTTATTCTGTGTGCTAACTGGATGCCTGGCCTTCCACATGGTGTTGGGCTCAGATGCTGATGATCCCCATCCTAAAGGGCTTATAGCTTGGAAGAAAAGCCAGAAATAAACTAGTAAACATACATGATGCTGAATATAGAGCTTCCTGCCTATAACCCCAGCACTCAGGAGACTGAGGTGGAGAATCACAAATTTAAGGCCAGCCTGGACTACATGGCAAGACTTTCCCTCAAAACAATTCAGCTCAAAACAAATCATATGAGTACTGTATTTACATCATTTCCATCCCCCGACTCTGCCCTCCAACTCCTCCCATGTTCTCCAAACTCCCTTTTAATTTCTTGTCCTCTTCTTTGATTATCATTTTATATATACATTTATGAATATACATATAACTAAACATATTTAATATAACTATACATCTGAATGCACTGAGTTCATTTAGTGGTGGTCCTGTGTACATGTGTTTAGGGCTGACCATGTGCGGTTAAGGAACCTATCAGAGAACTTGTCCCTGGAGAAAACCGAGTCTCCTTCTTTGATCGCATGCAGCTCTTCATCTTCAGGTGGGACCCTGTGAAATTTCCTCCATCCACATTGGCCTATCAACCGGCGTTGTCATTATGAAGGTCTTGTTAGGCAACCACATTGTGGAGATTTCATGGATGCAGCTTCCCTACCTTGTCTAGCATATTAACTAACAACAGGCATCCTGTTCCTCTGGCTCTTACAATCTCTCCATCCCCTCTTCCCAAGATGTGACCTGAGCCTTAGGTATAGAGGCTGAATTGTAGATTATCAGCTGGAACTTGGCACCACATAGTCATTCACTGTCTGCATTTTGATCAGTTGTGGAACTTTGTAATATTCTCCATCTCTTGCAAAAAGAAGCTTCTTTGGGGCTGGAGAGATGGCTCAACAGTTAAGAGTATTGGCTGCTGTTGCAGAGGACCCAGGTGCAGTTCCCAACACCCACATGGAGGCTTACAAAAATCTGTAACTACTTTCTGTAATGGAGGTCAGAAGAGGACCCAAGTTGGATTCCCAGCATCCACATGGCGACTAACAAACATCCATAACTCCAGTTTCAGAGACTTCAATGCCCTCTTCTGACCTCTGAACTCTGTGGGCCATTGCCTGACATGGGTGGACTTACATATGTGCAGGCAATACATTCATACACATAAAAATTAAAATAATGATTTTTTTTTAAAAAAAGAAGCTTCTTTGATAAGTAGTGAGAAGAAGTCCTGTCCCTCAGAAGGTAGAGGCAGGACCGCCTGGTCCACATAGTGACATCCAGGTAGGCTGAGGCTAGGGAGACCATGTCAAAAGAGAGAGAGAGAGAGACAGAGAGAGAGAGAGACAGAGAGAGAGAGACTGACTGCATAAGTCTCTTCTTAAGGCAGCGCACAACATGACAGTCGACTCATCTTAAAGTGAGAAAAGAAAGAAAGAAAGAAAGAAAGAAAGAAAGAAAAAGAAAGTTAGTCTCTAGGTCTATGGCCTCTCCAGTATGTATACTCCAACTAGTACCATGCATAGATTCACCCCTATTGAGCAGGGTTTAAGTCCAATTCAATAGCTGTTGATTATTCTCAAAATGAACACGCCACTATTGCACCAATAGAAACATTTTGCTGGGCTGGTCATTGTTGTGATTTGTAGACTTTACAGCTGGGTATCTCTTCTCTGTTGATTGGTTTTCCCTTGGCACCTTGCATAGCACTTTCTGATATTACAGAGCTAGTCTTCAGGGAGGAGGCTTCCAGGTCAGTTCCAGCTCAATTATCACAAGTCTGTGTCCTAAATATGTGGTGTCTTCAGCAATAAGGTCTTACCTTCAAGTTCTGGGCGGCAATCAAGGACATTAGCAATCACCTATATTGTTTTTGGAGTCTCTTGAACCACCCCAATCAACAACTCAAAGGGAGGTTGCCCTTGCCTGGCACTGGGATTGTGTTAGATAGCCTTCAGCTATATACATGCACTCACATATATATTATATGTGTATTTTTAAGTAGGTTTATGAAATTACACATTTCTATATGGTTTTTGAGATAAACAGTATTATCTCTCTCTCCTCACTCTCCCCCTGTATAACTGTGTCACCCCCTCCCCAGTTAAATCACCCCCCTTTTCCCATTTCCATCTTGATAGCACCTATGTCATACTCTCCCCCTGTCTCCAGCTCCTGCTTCTCCTCTCCTTCCATGGTCCTTTTCTACTTTCCTCTTCCTACTTCAGAATATATATTCACATTTAAAAATACAGAGCTAGGATCCACAAGTGAGAGAGAACACGTGTTGCTTACTTTTTTAAGTCTGGGTTATCTCACTGAGTAAAACAGTTTCCAGTTCATGATTTCATTTTTCTTTATAGCTGATTAGAACTTCATTTGGAAATGTACGACATTTTCATAATCTATTCATTAGCTGAGGAACATTTAGTTTGTTTCCATTTCTTAACTATTGTGGAAAGAACAGCAATAAACTTGGCTGAGCAAGTATCTCTGTAGTAGGATATCAAGTCCTTTGGGTATCTGCCAAAGAGTGATATGGCTAGGTCTTATGGTAGATCTACTTTTGGTTTTTTGAGAGTTCTCACCACTCATTTCCATAATGGCTGTACCAGTTTACAATCCCAAAAGCAGTGAATGAGGGCTCCCTTTTCCCATATCCTCTCAAGGAATTACCATATCAGATTTCAAACTACATTACAGAGCTATAGTAATAAAATAAGGATGGTGCTTGCACAAAACTGGATATGTAAATCAAAGAAACATAATGGAAGCTCCAAACATGAGTATAGAAAAAGCCACCTGATACTTAACAAAGATGCCAAGAATGCACACTAGAGGAAAGATAGCATCTTCAACAAATGGTGCTAGTAAAAATGGATATCCATGGGTAGAAGAATGAAATTAGACCTTTATCTGTCACCCAGCACAAAAATCAATTCAAAGCTGACTGAAGACCTCATTATGAAACCTGAAATGCTTCAACCGTTAGCAGAAAACACAGGCAGCACCCTACAAGATATAGGTGCAGGAAAGGACTTTCTAAATTGGACTCTTTGTCAGGAATTAAGGTCAACAATTGACAAGTGGGACATCATCAAACTAAAAGGCTTATGTACAGCAAAGGAAATAATCAGTTGAGTGAAGAGGAAGCCCACAGAGTGGGAAAGACTCTTTGCCAGCTATACATCTGATAAAGGATTAATTTCCAGGATATACAAAGAATGCAAAAAAAAACCAACAAAGAATCAAGAAAATAAATGACCCAATTAAAAAATGGCCTACAGATCTACACAGAGAGTTCTCAAAAGAAATGACTAAGAAATATCCTTAAAAGTGTTCAACAGTCTTAGTAATTAGGTAAATGCAAATTAAAACTACTTTAGTATTTTATCTTACCTCAGTCAGAATAACTAAGAGCAAGAAAACATCTAATATTGTTATTTGAGCTTTTGTTTTATTTTGTTTTGTTTTGTTGTTTTTAGGGGACAGGGTCTGACTGTGTAGCCCTGGCTGGCCTAGAACTCTCTCGTAGACCAGGCTGGCCTCAGACTCAAAGAGATCTGCCTGCCTCTGCCTCCCAAGTGCTAGGATTAAAAGTGTGTGCCACCCTGCCCAGCCAAGACATACACATATTTCTCCCTCATCCCCTTCATCAGCGCACTATTTTGGGGAATCCTGAGGATCAAAATGTCTCACCTGCAGCCTATGGTACTATGAATATTTCACATAATTGATCCCACTCACAAATTAAAAATGCAGTGAATTTAGGGTTGCCAAACTGACTAACGAAGTGTGAGAAATGATTTCTAAGGGAACAGAAAGGGGAAAGTTCCCAGAAATATTTAAATAGCTCAGGGGAAATGGATTCCTCTGAGTGTCACAGAGTGTATCAGACATTTGCACCTGAGGAGATCAGACCCAGGAGGGGTAGGAGAGACCAGAGCATAAACAATAACAAAGCCTGGGACCCATTCCAACAGGGCAGGTGGATCAGATAATGCATAAGGGAGGAGAAGAAAGCAGGAGACCCTCCTCTATTGTCCACATGCTCAGCCTGCATTATTCAAACAGATATTTTTAAATATGTATCAGCATTCCAGTAAACAGGGCAAGCTTGCTAATAACAGTGCAATTCAGAGATCGCTCCTCCAAATAAATACATTAGGAATGTCATTACTTTGATCAGATTAAGAGCTGTCCTTCATGTTTTGCTTTGAATAATCACTGAGGTTCTCTTTTGTGAACTTGGCAAGTATATTGCCTGGAAATTCACCGAAGAAATGTTTGTTGATTTGCTAGTACTTTTCCTCTTTAAAGAAGTTTCTTTTTTATTGAATTTTTGTGATTTTCATACAATGTAATTCGATGATATTCAGAGTCCCTCCCCTATCTGTGCCTCCTCTTATTGCTCCCACCCAATTTAATGTACTCTATTATATAATAAGGCTTGTAGAGTTTAATTTGTGTCTCCAAATGTCTTTCAGTGTGGGTCCATCCTTTGGAGCCTGTTAACCTACCAAGAGTCCCATGCTTGAAAGAGACTGTCCGTGCCCCTCTCAGCCAGCCATCTGTTGCTATAGTTTTCTTAGGTGGGGTTAGAGCTTCTTACCCACTTCCTCATGTCCATACTGGGTTTTTTTTTTTCTCATTTGAGCTTGCATGGGACTTGGGCATGCTGTCACCATTGCTGTGAGTTCATATGAGTAAATGACCAGCTGTCTGGAAAACTGTGTCCTTGTGGTCACCCACCACTTCTGGGTCTTGTAAGCATAGCCCTGCTCCTTCCGCAATGATTCCTGAGCCTTGGGGTAGGGGGTGCAGAAGCTAGGTATAGGCGTCCTATTCAGGGATAAGCACTCTGCAGCCACTTATTTTCTGCACGCTGGCCAGTTGTGGGTTTCTGTGTTAATCACCATCTGTTACATAAGGAAACTTTAAAGAAGTTCCTTAAACATTTTTTAAATGTATTGTTTATTTGCCTGTATAGGTGATCTGACAAGGTACAACTTCTAGAATGTTCACTTTCATGATTCCTAGTGATGGAATTTTTATGCTGAATTTCATTATTTATTACAGGAGTTTATACCTTTTATGAGAACAGTGCCACAATAAGTTAAATGTCATTGTTTTCAAAGCTCCCCTCACAGATTAGCTTCTCTGTCACCTTCTCAATACTTGTACTTGAATATCTGAGCCATAGTTCATAAATGCATTATTCACGGGGCTGCTTCTTCTTGCCAAGGAAGCCTGAAAATGCTTTTACAATAGCTAGAGATCCACTTCTGTGAATAAACTATCTCCACTCATTTTGGGCATTGGGCAACAGCTGGCATCTTTTGTAAATAAATTAAGATCTGGTGATCAATTTATTTGCTATTATAGTCACATTCGTGATGTGAAAGTCATTGAAATTTAAAACTGTATTATATGCTATTTGGTTTTTTAACTTATAAAATCCAAGAGGAGAAATACTGTAATCATTTCTTTAAACATTTTTTAATCAAAAGCAAAATTCTCTTTTCTGTCCCAGACTTTCAAGAACATTAAAATCCATCCAATACTAAGCAGACTTGTTAAATTAAGTTTCCACAAACATCTAAGGAATACCACTCTCTTCTAGAAGGGAGCCAGACACTTGCAATGCACATTTAGTCATTCCAAGGGGAAGACTGCGCTCTCAAGAGGTTTCTCTTTCTTTTGCTCAGTTCCTTTTGACAATCCCTTGATTCTTTCCTTCAGGCTTTTCTGTCTTGAAAACATCAACTGTCACTTAAAATCAGCCAATGGCAATTACTCAAAATAGAAACAGATCACATGACCTTGTCAGATTTTTTTTTTTTCTGTCTCTATCTGCAAAGTTCACTCTCCACTCCTGTAGACTTTCCATTCTTCAGCTTCAGGGAGAACAATTTACAATTGCTTTCTCCATTACTTGTGTGTCTGTGGATCACAACTCTTCCTAGGAGGAATCCCTGTTACCTACTACTATCTTCATATATACCAAGAGAAACTTCTTTTCCAAGAGAAATTAATTTAGAGCCAAGGTCATTGCCAAATGTACAAAATTGGACATGGTTCGGTACTATGATGGTGACTGTACATAGCACTGGAGGACAGAGGCTCTCAGCAGTCAGAGAGTCCAGTAAAGATCTAAATGAAAACCACACACACACATACACACTCAATAATTGCTGCTGCTTCAATAACTCCCCAAAGACAGGTGGGTACTCCCCCTTGCTCTCCTTTTCCTGATAAGTGCTCTCTCTCTCTCTCTCTCTCTCTCTCTCTCTCTCTCTCTCTCTGTTTCTTTTCTTACCAGGAGACAAATTCCAGCATTTCCAACTTCCCTGGCCTTGTCCTGGAAGCCTTTCTTTCCTTTCAAAGGATTGCCCAGTTGAACAGATTCTCAGAGCTAATGGCAACTTTTCTGAAAAATTGGCCTCAACAATATCTTGTGTTCCTCTTACTTTACAAGGTGTTTTTATTGATCCAAAATGGAAGCCTCCTACTTTCCCTAAAGCTTCAAGTTTTCCTGTGCCCTCATGGGTAATTTACTAATTTCTGAAAGCTCTAGAGCAGGGCTCTGTCCATTCAGTTGTCATTCCATCTCTGAGACCTAAAGATGAATCAATGAACCGGAACTATTTTTTTTTTCCTAGACAAGGTTTCCTATGTAGCCCAAGTGCTGTATGACTTTTCCTGGGTAGATGTAAACAAATGTCTGTTCACCAACATAGGGCACCAATGACAATGGACCAAAAGAAATGACTCTGCCCAAGTCTAATTTGGTGAATTAATGAGTTTACTGGGGTAATTTACAGGAGCGTGGGGGTGAGAGATTGCTTACAGGAGCATAGGTGACTCAAAGGCTGTAACATCATGGAAAAGCCCACCCTGGTGTGAGCGACAACTTTTAAGCTGAGCCCTGGGTGCATGACTTGTAGGCAGCTCAAGAGGCAGAATCTCCTCCTCAGCTGCTTTTATAACCTTAGGAAAGGGTCTTGTGAGTCTTCTAAGTCTCAAAAACTTCCTGAGCTTTGTAGTTTTGTTTACTTACTGAGTCTTAGGACCCTCCCTCCTCATTCAAGGACTGTTTCTATTTAGTGGATTAGCTGGCCTTAAACTCTTCCATACTCAGCTTCCCCAGTTCTGGGATCTCCGGCATGCACCCCCATGCATGACCCTAGACTCACAATCATGCTTAGCTGAATCTTTATCACTGATTAACTTGGTTTAAAGCCACATTTCTGCACGTAGGCTACGCTAGCATATATGTGCCCATAAAAGGCAAGTGATCCTCTTACTGAATTATTTGTATATTCAGTGGGGAGTTATGGGGAGTTATTGACCATCAATTTATATGAAGCTAAGTCACAATTATGAGTTAGCAGGGAGGGTTATGGCCCCTGACTGCCTAGAACTCATAGTCTGGTAGGAAAGTGCACACACACCCTGCTAAATAGAAATTACACACCCAAAAACATTGTCAGTGCTGAAGCACGTTCACACTGACAAAAACAGAGGTAAAGGTGGAAAGCACCATACATCAACTATGAGAACAAAGTATATTGAAAAGTATAAGAAAGCCTAGCATTTATTTGTGACTATATGATTGGGGGATCATAACATTAATCAGAGCTAGTGAAATATCACTGTATTGTGCGGAGAATCTACTTTGAGCACAGCCCTGAGTGAACCAGCAACTGGCACAACTGAAATGCACTTCAAGCAGGTTTGCAACAGATAGCATCATGTCACCTGTGTAAGGGTAAGCTTGCAGTTTAAGGAGACCCTGGGGCCTGGAGATGTAGCTCAGTTGGTAGAGTGCTTGTCTAGCATGTACAAAGCCCTGGGTTTGACACCCAGCAGTGTACACACTGAGTATGTAGGTGCACACCTAGAATATCAACACTGGGGAGGTGGAAGCAGTCAGCCCAGGAATACATATGTGAGAACCTGTCTCAAAAAAGGAGGAGAAGGAGGAAGAGGAGGAGGAAGAGGAGGGGGAGGGGAAGGGGAGGGGGAGGGAAGGGGAGGAGAGGAGAGGAGAGGCGAGGAGAGGAGGAGAAAAGAAAGAATTCCTTCTTAAAGCAAATCTTTGTACTCAGTCTTAGTATCTCAGAGCAGGTTCTCTACTGAAACAAAACACCCTTGAATTTTAGTCACTTAATACAAGAGTTATCTCTTATCTAATTGGAAGCAGCTTCTCACAAGTGATTTCAAGACCAGTTTCCTTTCAGGCTGAGGCTCTAACATCTCTTGGAACTTTAATCTTCTGTTTCCCACTTACAGGCAAGAGACAGTATAGAAGACCCAGTGGTGGTTTCTATGAACCGCTCTAGAAGGGGCATGTTTCATTGGCCAGAAGTAATTACAGACAGCTGAACCTCAAGGAAGGGTGGGACAGGTGGCCTAGCTACTTGCCAGAGGAAAGGGAGATGAGTCTGTGAAAAACTGACTCGTTTCCACCCAAAGTCCTGATGTTTCTTACATGGCTTTTACAGAGAAGAAAATATATTTACATATTATAACCATATCAGGGAAATTTGTTTACTAAATATGTGTCATTGGAAATTATCTGTAAGGGTGTCCATTGACTTAATCTTCAAACATTAAACTAACCAATAATGGATATGAGAGCATGACCCATATCCATTACCAAGTACTGCTCCTACTGAGCTCCAATGATAAAACCTAACCATCTTTAGAAAAGAATTTACTAATAACAAATATCTCCTCTAAGTATGGTTAAAGAAAGACTTAGCTGAACCATTTCCAAAACAGATTTTTAAATAGAGGGAAAAAAAGCCTTAAAAACAAATAGGAAGATGGGCGTGGTGGTACATGCCTTTAGTCCCAGCACTTGGGAGGCAGAGGCAGGGGGCCCTCTGAGTTCAAGGCCAGCCTGTTCTACATAGTGAGTTCTAGGCCAGTTGGGGCTACAGGGAGGCCCTGTCTCAAAAAGACCAAACAAACAAACAAACAAACAAAAAACCAAATAGCAAAATAACTACCTTCCTAATATAACAGCCCTACATTGCCCACTAATGGGAATACGTTCTGAAAAATGTATTATTAAGCAAGTTCATCAGTGCACAAATATCATAGGTTATATTTACACAAAATAAAAAGGCTATGATGTCACTAGGCTATAAAATCTTGGGACTACTGTCATACATGTGGGTCATCATTGATCAAATCATCATTATATGACATGACTGTACTTGAATTAGTTTTCTTTTGCTGTGCAAAATATTAACACAAATTTATCTTAAAACTACATAAACCTAGAATTTCAGAGTTTCCTCATGTAGAAGTCTTGGAATGGGTCAGCCTAGCATCTCACTAGATTGATAGCAAGGTGCTATGATATGAATATAAAATAGCTCCACAGGCTCATGTGTTAAAGCCTAGGACTCCACCCAATGGCATTTTTCTGAGAAGTTCTGGAAACCTGAGGATGTCAGGCCTCACTGGAGGAAGCAGTTCACTGTGGAGTACGTTTTTAGAGGTATCTTACCCCTGGCATCTTGTCCTCTTTCTCTACTTCCTGTCTGCCATCAGTCTCCTCCTCCACATACTTCCCACCAGTGTTCTGCCTCACCAAGGACCCAGAAGCAATGGAGCCAAAACTATGGAGCTAAAACCAATTCTCCCTCCTTTAGGTTGTTATAGTGACAGGAAAAGTGACCAACACACAAGGCTTCAACTAGAATTCAGCCTCATTTGAAGTTCAGAATCTTCTGAGCTCATTCAGTTCACTGGTAACATCTATTCCTTGCTGGCCATAGGCTTCAGTCATCATCAGCTACTATGGACCACCTTTAGGGCATTTGGGGCGTAAGCACTGGGTTCTCTCAGAACACAGCAACTTACATCTTTTTTTTAAAAATGTTTTATTTATTAGAGTATTGCCTTAGTGTATTGCCTACATGTACATGAGTGCATCGTGTTACATGATGCCACAGAGGTCAGAAAAGAGCATCAGATTCCCCCAAAACTGGAGTTAAGGACAGTTCATAGCCACCATATGGGTGCTGGGAATCGAACCCTGGTCTTCTGCGAAAGTAGTCAGTCCTCTTAACCGCTGAGCCATCTTCCCACCTTACAACTTACATCTTTAAATCCAGTAGCTATAGTGAAGTCTTTTATAGCCAAACCCAGTCATGAGAGTGACAGCTCTTCTGTTCCAACCCTACTCAAGGGATCAGGAACCTCAGCAGCCATCATAGAAGTTGGCCTACCAAGATAAGAACTAGAGTAATGGAATACATGTAATTAGAAAACAAATGGGACAAACTAGAGGAAGAAGGGGAAACAACTGGAACAGGGATAAAGGACAGAGATAGAGCTCAGAGGGGAGGACAAATGAGAACACAACACAATGACATACATGCATGAAGATGCCATGATGCAATCTAAACAAATTAATAGAAAAGGAATAATAAAAAGCACAATGTAAAAAACAAGTTGAGAAAAAGTCTTACCATACTACTGCTTTGTTTGCTTTTTCAAATATTTTATTTATTATTTTTTATTTTATGTGTATGAGTGTATTGCCTGCATATATGTAAGTGCACCTATGTCATGCAATGCCTGTGGAGAGCAGAAGAAGGCATCAGATCCCCTGGAACTGGAGTTATAGACATTTGTAACCTGCCATGTGAGTGCTGGGATTCAAGCCCAGGTCCTCTGTGAAAGCAGTCAGTGTTCCTAACTGCTGAGCCATCTCTCCAGCCCCAACTGTTCAGTTTTTTTTTTATAGGAACCTATGCTGTTTATGCACAAAATACAACTTCACATGTACAGGAAGAAATAAAACCAGCTCATCTCTGGAGAACAGAACTAGAGATAGGAAGAGAACATAGGAACACCTCTATCTTTGGTTTAATTATTCCTATTTGGATAATTTTAGCACATTAGTGTATTACCTATTCAAATGAAGTCATGAGAGGAATTTAGAATATCTGTTCCAGGCTGATATAGGGAAGGAGCCCACAAACACATCAGTCATGTAACTGCAGGATGGTGCACAGCCCTTCCCCATGAGTATTTGCTGAAACTGGCAAGCTTTAGCCTTGAACCAGCCAAGAGGATGTTTCACACTCTAGTTAACTAATCACATGTGTTTTTCATGCCTTGCAGTATGGCAGTCACTGAACTAATAAATTTTGTAAAAGAGAAGGTGTATTCACAAATCATCAATTATATGGAGTGGGAGATGGGCCTCAAATTTGCCTCTTTAGGGATGAGGTCTAAGGGTATTTATGGGTTAAAGAAGCATAAGGTATTTATGGGTAAAGAGGCATGGGGACAGGTGATTGGAAATAAGGAATAATGAAATAATCAGTGGTCTGCATATGCATGATCAAACCTCATGGCTCTTCATAGGACACATCTTCAGAAAATGGTGACATTGGCATTCTCTGGAGGGGAGATTTTGCCTTCAGAAATCAAAGATCACCTATTGAACTCTTGGATAGCTTCAAGCAAAGGGCTCTGTGGTGGTCTGAATGAAAATGTCCCCTTTATAGGCTCCAAGTATTTGGACATTTTTTCCCCAGTTGGTGGCGCTGTTTGGGGAGGCGTTAGGAGTTGTGGCCATGCTAGAAAAAGCACATCACTGGGGGTAGGCTTTGAGAGTTCTTAAGCCTTGCTAGATTTCCAGTCACTCTCTGCTTTCTGTGCCTGCTTGAAGATGTGAGTTTTTAGCTTTCTGCTCCTGCTCTGGCCACCTCACCATGTCTCCCCACTATGATAGACTCTAATCCCTCTGGAATCTGGAACTGTAAACTCAAATAAACTCTTCTTCCTGTAAATTCCCTTGGTCATAGTGCTTTATCACAGCAACAGAAAAGTAACACAGGCTCCAACTGATTTGACCTTAACAAGGCTGTTTCCAAATTATTTAAACATAACACCGTATGCCATTGTTACTACAGGGGCTATATATCAGAGGTGCCCTCTACAGCTAAACTTTAGTGTGTAGCTAACATGACTCCCCAGGTGAATGGCTAAAAGCTAGTAACTAGAAGCAAATGAAGCTGGCAGTTTCATTCAGATATTTCCCTGGGCTTCACAGTGAGCTGCTCCCTCTGGGAAAGTCCTTCCAACATTTTACTGCTGGAGCCTGAAAGACAAACAAAACCAATAAAATTTAGCAATAGTCTGTGTGCCTGTCTGTCTGTTCACTGATGCATATCGAAGAACAGTTCAACAAAAATATACCTGAAGTGGTCAAGGGCCTCGTCTAAAGATAAGGTCTTCCTTGTTACCTGGTCATTAGGTACAATATTTGACTAGAATATATTTTTCAAATTTTAAATCTTTCCTGGTAGTATCCCATTGAACAGGGCTGATGTTATAGAAGATGCATCCTGGGCATAGTTTGCTTATTTTATTTACCTTTCATCACCTGCCTACTAGTACTTGCCTAGTAGTAGATGACATTAAGAGTAGAGTCAGCTTTGCTCCCTGACAATGGTGTGGGTGGGAGACAGGTTTGGGTAATGTGATAGGTACTATTGCTGTCACCTTGACACACCTGGCTTGAGGTAACTTCAACCGAGGAATTGCTTCCATCAGATTGCCTGCAGGGATACCTGTGGGGCATGTTCTTGACTGTTAATTGATGTAGGAGGGCCAAGCCTTCTTGGGTGGCACCATCCCTAGGCAGGTGTGCCTGGGCTGTATAAGAAAAATAACTGAGAGGGCTAGAGAGATGGCTCAGTGGTTAACAGTGCCAACTGCTCTTGCAGAAGACCCAGGTTTGATTCCCAGCACTCACATGGCGGCTAACAACTATCCATAACTCCAATTCCAGGGGATCTCATGCCCTCTTCTGACCTATGCAGGCATTGCATGACATGGGTGAACTTACACATATGCAAGCAATATACACATATGCAGGCAATATATTCATACACAATAATGAAATTTGCAGGTAAATGGATGGCTCTAGAAACCGTTATACTAAGTGAAGTAACACAGACTCAGAAAAACAAACAATGTATGTTCTCCCTCATATGTGGCTCCTAGGACCAAATCCTTTTAAATTCCAGGTCCTTTTAATAAGAAGATGCTATACAGCAGTCCCTTCTGCACAAAATAACTACCATCATCATGACTTCAGTTGAGCCTGATTGCTAAACATAGTCACAATTGGGCTTATTGACAGTTATGCTCATTTATTAAAGGAATGCCAAGCAGGGTCTGGACCCTCGCCTGAGTATCCAGCCACTCTTACCAGCCAACTATTCCAGCCTTGGAAGACAAAAGAAAAATGAGGAAGAACCCAAGAGAGGGATGCTTTTAGAAGCCCTTGTCAAGAAACTCCAATGGACTTTCATATGAACATTTGAAAATTGCCCTGTTCTGACTTTTTTCTAGTTTCCTGTCTAGAACTTGTAATACTAATTACTCTTGCCTTTACTTCTCCTTCACTTCTCCCATTAATGATTCAAGGATTCTTCTTCCCTTGGAGACAAGAGTTATGCAATTTGGGAGTCTTTTAGATAGACCCACTGAAGGGGTGCTTCAATTGCCTTACCCTGTGTCCCTGTTCAGCATGGAAGAAGTCAGAGCTGTCTGTGTCCCTATTCCTTATTGGCAATTTGGGTAATCCCTTCAGAGGATGGTGTGATAAGAATAGAAGGTAGGAATTGGCTAGGTAAAAAGACCCCAAAGAAATGTAGCCACTTTCTTGGCTAAAAGTCAAAATGTCCTTGGGCCTGTTAGCAACATACTCTTTTCCAAAGGCCAAAAATGTCAAAAGTATTTGGGAGCTTATATCTAATCCTTAAAAGATTTTAGGGTTACCTCTTCGGGGGGGGGGAGTGTTGAAGGGGAGGGAGTGGGCATGGATTTGATCAAAACACCTTACATACATGTATGAAATTCTCAATAAAGTTTTTGTAAAAATTAAAATATATATTCATACACATAAAACAAAAAATAATAAATAAAATACTAAGGAAAGAAAGATAACTGAGCAAGCTAAAGGGAGCAAGCCGGTAAGAACACTCCTCCATGGCCTCTGCTTCAGTTCCCATCTCCAGTTCCTGCTTTGATTGCCTGCCCAGGCTTCCTTTGATGATGGACTGTAACCTGTAAACCAGATAGACCCTTTTCTTCCCAACTTGTTTTTGGTCAACAAAGTTTAATCGCAATAGGAAGCCAAACTAGAACAAAAACTGGTACCAGGAAAATGGGGTAGTGCTGTGACCTGACCATGTTGTTTGGGGGAAGATTGTGGAAGTGTTTGAAACTTAGGGCTGAAAGAGTCATTGGGTGCTCGGAGCTTAATGGGTTGTTGCTATGGGACCTTGTAAGACAAGAATGCTGAGAGAAATGTGGATGATAGAGCCTGGCTTGTGAAGTTTCAGAGGGAAGTCTGGGAGTCCCTCAAAGACTCGACTGGGGCCATTCATGTGATACATTTGAATTGAGAATCTGTGGATGTGAACCCTTCTGAACTTTACTGGGACAATGGATGCTGGTTATCTGGGAATAAAGAATTAGCTGTGATGAATAAGAGATCAGCTTTGTTGAGGCAAAATCTCCTGGGAAGTATGTTCTCAGGGTAAGCACACAGAAGCTACGGTTCAGTTGGGGGACACAGCTGCACATCAAACTGGCAGCCAAACTTGGCAAATAATGTGTAAGAGTCTCTACATTGTACTGGTTTTGAAGATATTAGTTTTCATGGACAGCACCTGAGGCTTGGCACTGTGAGAGGCCAGCAGTGGCTGTTAGTGAAAGTGCAGCCTCATCTGCAGTAGACTCCCCAGGGTATCAGAGATGCCAAGACCATAGGACATTCACCAAGAACATCCACAGGTGTGGGATAAAGGCAACCTGAGCCTATGAAACAAGTTGAGCCAGAGAAATGGGACTGCCCAAGCCCTTTGGAGCCCAGAAAATTATGAGTGGGTCCCAGAAGTCAGACACTGAGCTATTTACACTGTTGGAGTTTGGTTTTGCTTTGATTTGATTGTAATAATGTCCCAGTTATTTACTTTAAAAAAACATATTTGTTTTATTTTGTGTGTATTGGCTGCATGTACGTATGTGCATCCATGTCATGCAATGTGGTGGAGGTCAGAAAAGAGTGTTGGATTTCCCTGGAACTGGAGTTACAGATTTTAGCTTCCATGTGGGTACTGGGAATCAAACCCAGGTCCTCTGTGAGAGCAGCCAGTACTCTTAACCACAGAGCTGTCTCTCCAACCCCTAGCTATTTCCTTTTGAAATAAGAAAGTATATAACTTATTTTTATTTTACAGAGACCCACAGTTGAGAAACTTTGGATATTTATTTATTTTTACTTTTATGTGTATGAGTGTTTCACCTGCATCTAAGTGCACCTGTGCATCCAGGGCATGAGATTCTTTGGAACTGGAGTTATGGGTGGTTGTTAACAACCATGTGAGTGCTGAGAACTGAAAGCTGAGCCATCTTTCCAGCCCCAAGACTTGGGTCTTTTAAAGAGACACTGAGCTTTTATAGTATTGGAATTTTTAAAGACTTTAGGACTTTTAAAATTGTACTGTGTCTTACTTTGTGATATTACTATTAACATGAGACCTTGGAGACAAATAAGAAAGGAAAGATTATGGTAGTGATGTGCTTGTGTGTCTAGTTGACAAGGGGTAAGCTTGTGATAGCTAACCTTGGCTGTCAACTTGACATACCTCAGAAGAAGGAACTTTAATTGAGGAATTTCCTCCATCAGATTGGTCTGCAGGGATACTTGTGGGGAATTTTCTTCATTGCTAATTGATGTATGAGGACCCAGCCTTCTTGCATGGTACCATCCCTAGGCAGATGGGCCTGGGCTGTATAAGAAAGATAACTTAGCAAATCAGGGGAACAAGCCAGTAAGCAGCATTCCTCTATGGCCTCTGCTTCCTTTCCTACCCCCAGGTTTCTACCATGAGCATCTGCCCTGACTTCCCTTGAAGATAGACTGTAGCCTGTGAACCAAATAAACCTTTTTTTATCCCAATTTATATTTGGTCATTGTGTTTATCACAACAGGAAGTCAAACTAGAGCAAGTTTAAGGTGGAATCAGATAGCACTGGAAAAGTAAGGTGAGGCGAGAAAGCGTTGATGAAGGAGACATGGAAGCACAGTTCCCACAGTGCATTGATGATCATCTCTGTGGACACCAGGGACAGTAACAGTGCATGGATGCTGGAATTTTCCATTCACAATCTTCAGTCTGGCTCTGAAAGCTGCTCCCAAGGAAGGGGATGTCAGCTTCCTAGCACTTCTCCCTTGCCTAATTGTGGGCCAGAAAATGTCCCAGCAAAGAAAGCTAATGCTTATAGATAAGCCATGTGGTTGATGTGACTATTGGAGAACAGTGTGTGACTGTGTGCATACACTGCACTTCATATATACAGCCTGAAAAATGTTCTCCGCCTCTACTTGTATATACACTAACAGATTATTTTTTTAGGGAAGTTTTAGAACTGGGGAGATAGCTCAGTGGATAAAGTGCTTGTTGTTCAAGCCTGAAAACCTGACCTCAAATACCAGGAATCCTATAAAATGTTAAGCATGGAGGCACAGGCCTGTGATCTCAGAACTGGGAGGTAGATATGAGGATCCCAGGGGCTCACTAGCCTGCCAGTTTAGCCAATTGGTGAGCTCCAGGTTCATTGAGAGACTGTTTCAAAAACTAAGGTGGAGAACTATAGAGGAATATTTCTGACTTTGACCTCTGGCCTCAACATAAGCATACATGGGTACAAACGCACCCCCCCCCACACACACACAGCGTCAAGATTGGCTTTGGTTGTCAACTTGACACACCTAAGAAGAGGGAACCTGATTGGGGGAATTTACTCTATTGGACTGGCCTGTGGGCATATCTGTGAGGCATTTTATTGGTTGTTGAGTGATGTGGGATGGCCCATGCCCTTGTAGGTGGTGGCAACCCTGGGCAGGTGGGCCTGGGTTGTATAAGAAAGCAGGTTGAGCACAGGGCTGGAGGAGCAAGCCAGTAAGCAACATTCCTCTGTGGTCTCTGCTTCAGTTCCTACCTCCAGGTCCTGCCCTGAGCTCTTGCCCTGACTTCCCTTAAGGATGAACTATGATTGGGATGTGTAAGCCAGATAAACACTTTTATTTCTCAAGTTGATTTTGGTCAGAATGTTTTATCACAGCAACAGAAGCCAAACGAGAACACAGAGAGAGAGGTGGGACAGAGATCCATACATTTGTTTTGTTTTGCTTTGACTCAAACAGAATCTCAATAGTCCAGGTTGGCCTCAAACTCATGATCTTTCATTTTTAGCTCCCTGTGCTGGTATCACTAGTGTGCACAACCATATCTGGCCATTTGCAGAATCTTGTTAGAATCTTAGCATTATAGAAAAAATTATCAGAAAGTCCCAAAGACCCATTCCTTACCCCCCCCATTACTATAGTAATGGCACATTTGTTAAATAGATGACCTGCCACTGTTGCACTATTAGCTAAAGTCCACATCTACACTGGTACTCAGTGTTGTGTCATGCATTCTATGGGTTTTGATAAATGACATGTATCCACCATTACCATACCATAAAGAATCCCCAGTGACTTTTAAAACTACTTTTGGGTGGGGAGGCTTAGGGAGATATTTCAGTTGGCAAAGCATTTGCCATGCAAGCATGATGACATGAATTTAGATGCCCAGCACTGATGTAAAAAGCTGGGCATGGCAGCACATACCCCTGCACTGTTGGAGACAAGAGGATCCCTAGGGCTGGCTGGCCAGCTAGTCTAGTCAAATCGATAAGCTCCAGGTTCAGTGAGAGCCCCTGTCTCAAAAAATAAGATGGACAGCAACAGAGGAGGACATCTGACATCAACCTCAGGTCTCCACCTGCACACGTGCGCATACCTGCCCCCCCAAACACACACACACACACACACACACACACACACACACATGCATAAACACACACACGCATAAACACATGCACAAAATACCCTACTATTTTTGGCTGGGATTGCAGCTCAGTGGTAGAATGCTTGCCTGGCCTGCTTGAGGTCCTGGGCTCTATCCTCAGCACCACAACAAACAAAACAAAAACTCTGCTATTTTCAGCAATTTATGCTTTAAGACTCCCTTCAAGTTTGAAAGCCCAGGAATACAAAGCTGGTTCTGATTTTTCAAGGAAGAAAACAGTTTAACAATTCCAACACAAAGAAATGACAAATGTTTAAAGAGGTGGAAAACCTATAGGTTTGTACATGCATACATATATTAAATTATATCACATCACACACTCCACACGTGCTGAATTGTGAAACTGCACATACATATAAATATTTGTCAGTTAGAAAGAACAAATTATAAAAGACTTGTTTGTTTTGTGTGTGTGGGGGGGGTTGTTTTTAATGTTTTGAGGCAGAATGTTGCTATGCAGCACAGGCTGGCCTCAAACTGGCCATCTTCTTGCCCCAGCTTCCCTAGTGCTGTAATTAACAGTGTGTATCACCAGCTGGGCATGGTGGCGCATGCCTTTAGTCCCAGCACTTGGGAGGCAAAGCAGGTGGATCTCTGTGAGTTCAAGGGCAGTCTAGTCTACGTAGAGAGTTCTAGGCCAGCTAGGGCTACAGGAAGACCCTGTCTCAAAAAGATAAAAAAAAAAAAAAAAAGTGTGTTACCACCACGCTCAGCAGAAGAGATGTTTTAACAACAACAACAACCAATGAGTCAATTATTTTGATTGAAGAAACGATTTCTAGAATTGCCAGTAGGCCTGGCTCAGGCTTAGCAGAAAAGCATACTCTGGGGAGCACACTGCCACTGCAGTGGAGACAGCATGCTAAGCCCTCTGTTTTAAGAAACAAGTAAGAGGCCTGAGCAAAGTTTGTACTCAGTGGCTGTGAAGACCACCGGGCAATTCTGCAGGGAAGCAGCAGAGGGCACGGTGGCCTGCTCCCAAGCCCCTGAGCCTGGGACTCGTGGCAACTCAGCTCTAGGTTGCACAGGGTTGGGTGGGGAGGACCCCCAGGCTCCTGCTTTGCAGCCTGCCAGTCCAGGAAAGGCACATGTACATGCAGCTGTCAAGGCAAATCCTAGTTGCTAAGTCGGTCACAAAATAAGGTTGTCAGTCATCCTGCCTGGATGAGACATGGCTCCGAAAGCACCACGGGCACAAATGTCAAAGTGTCACTGCCCAGTAAAGTCCACTGTGCTCCCTTGCTTAGACCCTACCACCTCTTTTGACACCTCAGTCACTTGCACTGCTGTTGTCTTGGTGCCAGCTGCTCATTGCTATTCTTTTATCTATGTTTTTAATTGAATTTTTATATATTTCATATAGAACATCTCAAGCAATCTTAATCATCTATGTACCCCTTTCCCCACTGGCATCCTCCCATAGCTCCCCTACTAGAATTCATATACTCTGTCATTTATGTTAAGGCCTATTGTGTTAAGTTAGTGTCCCCAGATGTCCCTCAGTGCAAGTTCATCTACTAAGGTTTAGTCAGCCTATCTACAGTCCCTCACTTTAGGAAGATCAGCTCTTCCTCACCCAGAAGTAATCAGTTACCAATATTTCTCCAGTAAGATTGGGGTCTGCTGTCCATTTCCCCAGTTCTATGCTGAGATTTTGTCTGCTTGAATTTGCAAGAGTCTTGTGCATGCTGACACCATTGCTGTAGGTTCGAATGCGCGGGGTCCCAGGAGCTTGTAGGACTCTATTTCCATATGGTCATGCACCTCCTCCTTGGTTCTTACAATCTTTTTTCCCCCTCTTCTGGGTGGGTGAAGTTTAATATAGGAATCCTGCCCAAGGACCAGGACTCTGCAGACTCTTAATCTCTACACTTTGACCATTTGTGACCTTTTGTGTTCCTGTTGCATGAGGGATCATTGCTATTCTCTTAAAGACATATTCTCCTTCACTATAAGCCATACTTCAGGGTTACAAATATCCTTTCCTGTAGAACATCTTATTGCTAAATGTCTCATGGGGTTGAAGATCTGCTGACTTGAGCATGTCCCTTCTCACAGCAAAACCACATTTCATGGAGCCAAGGGCATGTTTTACAAACGACTATGATGAATTCCATAGGTAAGGCCTAGACACCAGCCGGTGTTCTGTCTTTAAATTAATAAAGCTGCTTGTCAGAGGAAACATAAAATGCTTTTTGGGTTGGAAGCAGCCTTTTTTCCCAGTCCAATGGTAACATTCATGCAACAGGGACATCCTAGGATAGGGACATCCAGGACATTTACTACAATGAAGACACAGGAGATAAGTCAGAGTCACCTAAGCAGAAGCCTGGACCATCCAGCAGATTCAAAAAACCAGAGCTTACAAGAAGCTAAAAATAAATCCCACCCAGACAATTCTTGGTTTATCTTGTCCTTTCCATGGGTCTTAGTAAGTCATTAAGTTTCCTCAGAGTCAAACAAGTCTCCTCATTATGATGGTCCCATAAAACCAACTTCCTGTTGCTCTGAGAATGGCGGATAATGGCCCCTGATATGTGGAAGTTTGAATGCGAACTGATAAAAATCAGATTTTCTGCATGCGATGGATATTAAAAATACCAAACTTTTATGATTTTTGAATGTTAAGCAGCGTTCCCAGGGCTGAGATGACCCTGAGGTGTGTGATACGGTGAGCAAAAGAAAGACAGGGCAAATACCCTTGCATCGCACATCTTTAATAATTTGCCTGTTCAGCCCACAACCAGTGTGGTCTGTTCACACACAGCCCACCCAGTCCCAGCTGTTTGCTTCACTAGCTCCTCAAGCAGCAGTTTTCCAAGGACTTTTTGTCACTCTGCAGTCAATCTGCCTTTGCTGAGCTTCACAAGGGAAGTGGCGTAGCCAACCGACTTCCATTTAGGAATCTCTCCGGACACAGTTAATCTAAACTCAAGAACAAAAGTATTCATATTTGTCCTTGTATGTCAAGGATTACCACCATTGAAATCTTTATTATCTGCTTGTCGCTTTCTTTGCTACTTAATCTCTTTCTCTTGTTCAATGGGCCCCTCTTATTTTCTTTCCTATAAGAAACAGGAGGGTTCTCCCTACCCTTCCTTTTAAAGAAATGCAGAGTTAAAAGCCCAGCTCAGCTTGACCACCTGGATGGATGGAGGCACTGTCCACCCAGCTCCCCACCAGCAGCCAGCTGTGACATTGTACCCCGCCAGCTTTGTAAAGGCCCTGCTTGCAGAATTGTCCTGACTGTTGACAACCACCTCCTACCCAGCCAGTGTCTTGCTCTGATTGTCCTCAACTTTCCTTGTTCAATGCTGCTTTGCACATTATTAAGCACTGGGAGTCTGTTAATCACAGTTCATGTCCTGTGTAAGGCCACACAGGGGAGGCAGAGATGGGTGGGGAGGCCCGCTGGCAGTGCTGAATGTCTTGGGGGAGCAGCCCATTCACACCCCTAACGAGATCATTACCACTAACTAAATACAAGCCTGGCCTCATGACCCTCTGGGGATGGGAAGGAGGAGTTTGTGAGACATCTATAGTGTCTCAAATTCCTGCTCCACTGCCTTCTAAGTACTGGAAACTAAATCTGAGGTCAAAAGATCTCTAGTCCTGTTCTGGACCTCCAACTCCCAAGCTTCAGGTACCTAAGCAGCACCCCTGGTGAGTGTTACCCTCTGTCCAAACCAGCTCTTCAGATAACTCTGCTGCTCGCCTTTCCATGACCACCCGGGAGCTGGCTTTGAAGTGACCCCAACCAGTATCTCATAGCTCTCAGCAGAGCCTGGAGGTAAGATGACGGGCCCCTCCTTGCAAGGCAAGTCCAGGCATTGCCCCAGATTGTTAAGGTGAGGAGGCGAGTGGGGATGAGGACTTTGAAGCTATTGCTCACGAACTGCAAGCCTCCTTTATCAGCAGTCACTAAGCCTGAAGCAGAGAGACCTGCAAAGACTTGGACCCACACTCATGAGAAAATGAAAGTGCCGTGCATGTGTAAATGTGTGACAGCATGTGAGTTGTCTGTGCAGGCAAGTAAGTGTTAGTGTGTATATGAGCCTGTGAATCTGTGTGTGAATGCATGTGAATATGAATATGCGAATGAGTGAGGGTATGTATATGAGCATGTGTGCATGAATTTGTGCATGTATGTGAGTGTATTTGTATGTATGTAAAAATGTGGATGAGTGAATGTGAGCGTGTGACTGTGTATGTGTTTGGGAATATGCATGTTTATGTACAATAATGTGTTATTATATAAGTGTGTGGATGTGAGTGTGTATGAGTGAGTGTGATATGAATGTGTGTAAGCATGTGGGGAAGCATCTGTATATATATGACTAGATGTGTGTATGTGTATTTAAGTGTGTGAGTGATCAATTGTAAGCATGCATGAGAGCATGTGGGTGAATATGCGCATGTTCTCTTCTATCAGTGTGCATGTGTGAAAATGAGTGTGCATGTGCCTTTGGGTATGTATGTAAGGCAGAGAGAGGTTACTGGGCTACAGGGTGTCTAGTGATAAAGGAGGCACCTTGCCATCATTCTGCTGACCTGGGTGAGGATGTGGCTCTTGCTGATGCAGCAGGAACTGACATCTTACAGAAGGAAAGAGCTATATACTTCTTTCTCTTCCTTCTCACATGATATGGTGAAAAATTATGACAGTCCAAGCAAAGAAACATTTTAAATTACAAAGAAATCCATTTATCCATTTGCACAATACTTAAAGCCATATATTCTGATAGGTGCCAAAACCAAATCCTAGTAGAATCACCAGATTCCACATCACAGTCCTATAAATGTAAGGTTTGCTATATTCTGTAGCAGATACCTGTTTTCCAGTCTTCAGGCGAAAACTAGATTCTGATTTAATGGAGCCTATCCTTTCTGGTGTGTTTTGGCGGTCTCTTTCTTTTGAAGCAAACACTTTCTTGGAAGGCATGCCAGTGGAGAGCACATGCCTATAGTGCTGAAGATTGGATTGCCCAAAGAAATCTCCATCATGAGATCCCCTGAACTTTAACTGTCACTATATCCTGTGGGACCTGGAAACATCCAATGACACGTTTAAAGCCTGTTGAACTTGAACGGTAGTAACCCAGGAAAACTGCACAATTAAAGAAGAAAAGGTGGATGTGGGATGGAGGAAGAGTGCCAGAGGCAGAGACAGATGTAAGCAGATCTGGTGGCCTCACTAGAAACGACCCAGCACAAATAGAATACTGGGAGCTCAACCAGTCACAGGATGCTGAGCTTCGGCTGTCTACAGCAAATTCTTGATAATACTCTACTTAAAAATTGAAGGAAACAGGCTTAGGCTTGAGCTTCTTGTTAAGGTTCAGATAGCCCTGCCCCCTCACCAACAGGATCCCAAGGACTTCTCATGCTCCTGAGAAAAGGGAACCTAACTGATAAGCACCTTGGTCTTTGAAGTCAAGAGAAGCAGACTTTTCTCCACTGTTTGGCCAACACAGCAGGCTTCCCCTTTGATCTCTAAAGAAGGCAGGTTTTAACATTCCTGTTCTCCCACTCCCTCCCCGCAACATTAAAAAAAAATACTTCTTCCCGCTTTCTGCAGGAAGCAGAAGCCTCCCTTTTTAAAAGACCCCAGCTCAAGACCCGGGCAGACATTTTCCCTGCCCAGGAGGGAATCTGCCCCATGTGTTCCTTTGCTAATAAACCCTATTTTGATGGAGTTTTAGCTGTGCCTCCGTGCCTCATCATCCATTCGCTCGTTCGCCAACTTTTTACCTATCACTTCTTTCTTTTCCTTCCCTGTTTGAAAGAGGTGCTTCACATTCACATCTTCCCACAGGTGTAGGTGAGTTAAGTGGGCACTTTCCCTGGGCTAAGCCACACAGTGTTTGGGGTCCTGCTTGCTGATTGCAAGGAGTAATGCCTACAGAAGGGCAGGAATGGGACTCAGTGGCTCACAGGAAGTGGCAGCACCCTCATGACTGTGGAACAAGGCATTTCAGGTTCCTCCATTTTCTTTTCATTCTGAGTATGCTGAAGTCACAAGGGCTTCAAATCCACCTAAAACCGACAGGTTCTTCTCTAATGCTGAGTGGGTTTGAGAACTGCAAACAGCAACAAACAGTGGTCCACAGCCAGGCCCCAGCCTGCACCCTGCTTTAGGAAGGAGATGTCAGAAGTGTTCATCCCAGAGCTAGCTTTTTGCAAGACAGTTCTGGGCACCCCAGACTGCTGGCTAAAGTGACACCTGTCTGAGCATCTCTGTGCAAAGGGAAGACGGTAGAGTGTTGGGTCTCCTGTCCTTGCCTCAGCTGCCCTGTAACTTCACAGCCATGCATATTGTTGGGAAAAAAAAAATGAAATACCTTGATGAATGCTGTAAGAACTCTGCATTTTGATAGAAAACTCTGTTTAAAATGTTGATTTAGATTTACTTGCTAAGCTTGCCTGTTCTGCCTGATTTGTATCTACCACACATGGATGATTAACCTAGTTGAAATGCTAAGAATTGAAGTGCTGTAAACCTCCTTCCTGGACCCTGGACCCCAGACTCAGTTGATTTACAATGTGTCCTGTAGGCCTGTTTGCACATACCAGATAACCGATAAGGAACAAAGAGAAGGAAGTTGCACCAGGCTTACACCAGATCTACCCTTCCTGGAAAAGATGTTTAACCAAAACTATAGCTTTTAGAAGATGTTTGAACAAAGTGTATGCTGAGGAATGCTTTTTGTGTAATGACTATGTGAGCCTATATAATCTGTACCTAAAACTGAATGGGGGTCGATCGTTCTGACCAGACTTGCATGTCTCAGGAAGCCGGTCGACCCCAGCTAGCTGGAAAGTAAAGACTCTGCTTGATTTTTACATCTCCAATCCCGTGTATTTGTTA
>NW_008329677.1:1140483-1146074 GCF_000622305.1 Nannospalax galili
TTGCCCTGAAGGAGGAATGTTGTTTTTACAGAGACCATTCAGGTATAATAAAGGATAACATGGCAAAGATACGAGAGGGATTAGAGAAACGAAAGATGGAAAGGGAAGCCAGTCAAGGGTGGTTCAGCTCTTGGCTTAATCAAACTCCTTGGGTGTCAACCCTTCTCTCCGCTGTTGCAGGGCCCTTAATTATCCTTCTCTTGCTTGTCACGATTGGGCCCTGTATAGTAAACAGACTGCTGAGGTTTGTCCAAGAAAGAATAGACTCGGTTCATCTCTTGGTGCTGCGGCAGAAGCACCAGGTTGTAGAGTCGGCTGAGGAAGATTCCTCAGTTTTACCAAGACAAGGGGGGGAATGTTGGGAAAAAAAATGAAATACCTTGATGAATGCTGTAAGAACTCTGCATTTTGATAGAAAACTCTGTTTAAAATGTTGATTTAGATTTACTTGCTAAGCTTGCCTGTTCTGCCTGATTTGTATCTACCACACATGGATGATTAACCTAGTTGAAATGCTAAGAATTGAAGTGCTGTAAACCTCCTTCCTGGACCCTGGACCCTGGACCCCAGACTTAGTTGATTTACAATGTGTCCTGTAGGCCTGTTTGCACATACCAGATAACCGATAAGGAACAAAGAGAAGGAAGTTGCACCAGGCTTACACCAGATCTAGCCTTCCTGGAAAAGATGTTTAACCGAAACTATAGCTTTTAGAAGATGTTTGATCAAAGTGTCTGCTGAGGAATGCTTTTTTGTGTAATGACTATGTGGGCCTATATAATCTGTATCTGAAACTGAATGGGGGTCGATCGTTCTGACCAGACTTGCATGTCTTGGGAAACCAGTCGACCCCAGCCGGCTGGAAAGTAAAGACTCTGCTTGATTTTTACATCTCCAATCCCGTGTATTTGTTATCTGGAGGGGACCCATCGAGTCACGGACCCTAACACATATACAATGTGAATTCAACATTTCCCTCTGGGCATCTTGTCAGCAGGGCACTGGCTAGCCACCTCTGTAAGAAGGAGAAGGTGAGCTCATGTAGAAAATGACTCTGTGATTTGATTGCTTTGGACCAGACTCAGCAAGCAAAACTACAAAGTCTGGGACTTTCAACTTTACAGTAAACTGGACAGTGACGTGGTTTAGATCTAAAACTGCCTCCAAAGGCTCATGTGCTAAATGTTTTGACCCCTCAGGAGGTGACTCGTGAGTGCTTTGACTAATCTATTTTTTGATTTATAACTTAATAGGTGATTAGGAGGTGGCAGAAATTTTTAGGTGGAACCTAAAGGAAGTAGACTCATGAGAACATGCCCTTGAAGTTACATTTTATCCCCAGCCCCCTTCTTTCTTTCTGTTTCCCAGCTGTCATGAGGGGAGCAGCTCTGCTCCTCTACATGCTCCCAGCCAAGATGTTTCCCACACCACAGGCCCCAAAACTCAGAGCCAAGTGACCATGGATCAAAACCTCTGAAGCCATGTGCCAATACACCTACCCTCATTAATTAATTTCCTCAAATACTTCATCACTGTTACAGAAAGCTGACTACCACAGATGCTGGGTAATGGAAATTTTTTCCCTCATTGCCAAGGGAGAGTCCCCAGCACGACTCACTTACAGGTCCTCCCAGCAAACCACTCAAGCTCTGTGCTTTCACATGGGGGCCAAACCTGACAGACCTAAGACTTAAACCCTTCCTTCCCCAAACTGGAACAAAAGAATTATTTCAAAGATTTCCATCAACCAGGGTTGGGGAGATGGATCAACAACTAAGAGCACTGGCTGTTCTTGCAGAGAACTTGGGTTTGATTCCCAGCACCCACATGGCAGCTCATGACTGTAACTCCAGTTCCAGGGGATCCAGCACTCTCTTCTGGCTCCAGCAGATACCAAGCATATATGTGGTACATGTAGGCAGAATACTCATGCACAAAAAATAAAAGGCAAAGTTTTTTTTAAAAAAAAAAAGTTTGGTATGGTGGAACACAACTTTAATCCCAGCACTCAAGAGACAGAGGCAGGAAGATCTCTGTGAGATTGAGGCCAGCCTGGTCTACAAATCAAGGTCAGCTGGGGCTACAGGGAGACTCTGACTCAAAACAAACAAACAAACACCAAAGATTCCTACCAACCAAGAGTAGCTTTGGTCCCAGTGACAGGAGAGCAGAATCACTCTGTGGAAAGCAATGTTTTAAACACTGAGCTTGCTTCCTCTCCTTGTCTGCCAACCTCTGAGGAAACAGCTAAGCCAGAACAGATAAGGGGAAGAGTAAAGGTTTTTCATTAAATCTTTTTCAAGTTATATTATTAGGCATAAGAATTTTCATGAAGTAGAAACACAGTTTTCAGGCTCAGGGAACTGGAATCCAATTTGGGTCAGATTTGTCCGAGTGTACAAGGTACTTCTATTTAATCACAGGCCTGTTGGAGCCTCCCTGGCCTTCTTCCCGTTTCTCAAGCACCCCAAGGTTGAGCCAACCCAGGACCTTTGCATGTACTCTTCCCATACCCAGATCTTCCCATGATTCCCTTCCTCTTCCATTTTACTCCCAATCAAATGCCCTCTAGACCAAAGTGGACTTTCTTTCTCAGCGCAAGCAGCTCCTGCCCTACTCTGCTGACCTGCAAACATTTTCCACTGCTTAAATCTGTATTATCTGATCATTTATCTTCTTGTTCATTGTCTCTCTGCATGACAGCCTTGTCCCTCATTCTCCCAGGACAACTGTGCCTGGCATACAGAAGGCACTCAGCAAATACATATTGGCTGAATGCCACTTGAAGGGTGAGAAAAAACACTTTAATATTCTTGTTTGGTGTCTATTTAGATAGTTTTCTCTTTCAGGGTTATATTTTGGGATAAAATCAAGTCATTCATATGCTGGATTTGTACCTATGGATTCTGAACAACAAAAAAAGTATCTATATAGGGCTAGAGATAGCTCAACTGTTAAGAGTTTTTTCTGTTCTTCCAGAGGATCAGAGGTTGGTTCTTAGCACCTACATGGCAGCCAGCAACTGACCATATCTCCAACTCTGACACCCCCTTCTGGCCCCTGTGGGCATTGCTCATATATGGTGCATTTATATACATACAGACAAAACACTCATACACATAAAATAAAAATAAATTTTAAAATAAAAAAATTAATTATTAGCCAGACATGGTGGCCCACACCTTTAATCTCATCACTCAGAAGGCAGAGGTAGGTGGATCTCTGTGAGAACAGGATCAGCCTGGTCTATACAGCGAGTTCCAGGCCAGCTGTGGCTATGGGGAGACCCTGTCTCAAAAAAAAAAAAAATTACCTACATATGGGACATGGGCTATAACTCCAGTTGTGTTGTAGTGTTTCCCTAGCATGCACAAAGCCCTGGGTTTGATCTCTAGCCCTGGAGATTATGATAGAGATTCCAGTAACCCTAGCACTCTGCAGGTGCAGGGAGGAGGATTCCAGGTTCAAGGTTATCCTCAACTACATAGCAAATTCAAAGCCAGCCTGGGATACAGGAGACTTTGTCTCAAAAAAAAGAAAATGATCTAAATCTGTACATAATCTCAGTGTCACTCAATTTTGGCAACCAAATAGCTGCTGTGGTCTTTACCCTCATGCTTATTATCCATAAAACTAAGTCCACTTCACATTTCTCCCATGCTAAGAACCCATAAAAGCATTTGCTGTAAGAGCTTTGAAGGATCATTTTTTAAAAATCCATTCTAACAGGTTTCCCCTGGTCTCTCCAGGGTTCGTTTTGCACAAAAGTGCCCTTGCCCACGCTGAGGAGGCTCCTGAGGAAATAAAGCACTTCAGCTGCCAGGTTTGGTTCTGCCTGCCATTCCCTCCCCTCATGCCTACCTTTTACTGTGTTTATGCTAGTCCTTTGAAGTACAATTGTTTGCTTCTGTTTACATTTCATCTTAAGGTTTTCCACTGTGTAGTTCATTGACTGCCTTTCTAAGCACATAAAATTTATGTGTTCAAAAGTCCACTTCCATCACTTCCACCCCATTCATATCCCATGATCTCTTTCTTCCTGTTCTAAGTTGTTTCTTAGAGAGAGTCAATTGTTTTCAGTTCTAGGTTATTCTTCCTTTTCACAAACATTTTATAAGTAAAAACACATTTTCTTACATAAAAAAGGCATTTTAAATATGCTCCTTTGCATTTTTCTTTCCCATTGAGTAGTAAAAAACCCACTGTATTTCAGTCTACACGTCATCTACCTCAGCATTTTCACAGCTGTCTAGTACTCCACTGTATGAATACATCATGCTTTACTGAAATACCTCCTATAGGTGGCTTTCAATATTTTGCAATTATAAACAGCATTGCAATGAATTACCTTATGCATGGTGGGTTTTTTTGGTCTTTTTGAGACAGGGTCTCCCTGTAGCCCCAGCTGTCCTGGAACTCACCATGTAGACCAGGCTGGCCTTGAACACACAGAGATCGCCTGCCTCTGCCTCCTGACTGCTGGGATTAAAGGCTTGTGCTACCACGCCCGGATTCATGTGCTATTTTTACATTATGAAAGATGTGTCTTTAAAGTCAATTCCTAGACTTGGTAATTACTGGATCAAAGGAAATTGTGTATGCAGTTTTGTTAACTATTGCTAAGTTCTTCCCTTTCAAGAGTTATAGTGGTGCCTGCATTTAGTTTCAGCACTCAGGAGGCAGAGGAAGGCAGATTTCTGTGAGTTCAAGGCCAGCCAGGACTACATATGAGACCCTGTCTCAAAATAAAGAAAGAAAGAAATAAAAAGAGTTCTATTGATCTGAGCTCTCATTGGTATGCATGAGAGTATCTCCTTCACAATCAGTCTCACAATTTTCTGATCAAACAGGTGTGGAAAAAAAAGTTACCGCTCTCTCCAACCCTCAGGCCTCTCTCAGGGGTAAGTCCATCGTGCCCTCGGCGCCATGACTCCCCCAGCCTCATTCACCCTCCCATCTTACCCGCGGGTTTCTCCTCCTAGCCTGGGTCCTGTCCCATTCCTTGTCTAGCGCCCCAGACACCTGGGGAACCACCACTGCTTCCTGATCTTGGGCATCCAGACCAACTCAGTTCCTTCTCAGGTCACCAGGGGCTCTCTGGGCCTGGCCTGGCCCTCACTTCCCTCTACCTCCCTGGGTCTGCACAACCCGTGCCTCTTTCCTGGACTCCTCGGCTGACCTTTCTTCTTCCTGGTCCTTTGCATCCAGACCAACCCAGCTCCTCAGTGCAGTCCCCAGGGACCCTTGGGGCCGCCTCCCACCCCCATCTTCCTTTGCATCTCTGGGTGGCACTGCCACCAGCTGCCCTAGACCAGCATCTTTCGGGGGCCCAGCTCCCAGGTGAGTCCAACCCCCAAATTTCTGAGGCCAAAATATATCCTGGAGGGAGAAAGCCTGAGAGCATCTGATCCTCATCTGACTTGGGCCTCTGTGGGAACTCCTGAAGACAAAAGCAATAAGCAATCCCCAATATAAAATCAAAAAAGAGAACCGGAACCTGAGAGGAACCAGCTTTTCATGCCCAAAAAGTAAACCACAAAGACACAAAAAATTCACAAAAAGAAGCAGCCCTAAACTTGAAGGCTTGAATC
>NW_008329677.1:1146178-1146427 GCF_000622305.1 Nannospalax galili
GAAGATAGGGATAAACTTCTGAATGAATTCAGAAAAGAGAAATATTGAAGAACACTCAGGCTGAAATGAAGAAGTAGGTGAAACACGCAGTAAGCCAATTAGAAATGAAAGGAGAAAGCCTCAACAACAGGATGAATGAAATGGAAAACAGAGTATCAAGACTAGAAAATAAAGTGGACGAACTGGACCACTGAAGTGAAGATTATGAAAAATTTAAGAAATCACAAGAATGGAATATGCAGTAATTGT
>NW_008329677.1:1147477-1148071 GCF_000622305.1 Nannospalax galili
GCTATTACAATCATGAACATATATTCACCAAACTCTGGTGCACCCAACTTTATAAAAACAATACTACAGGACTTTAAGACCCAGAATAACCCTAACTCATTAATAGTAGGGGACTTCATACCCACTGTCTCCATTAGATAGGTCAACAGGGCAGAGAGTTAACAGAGAAACATCTGAATTAAACAATACCATATATCAAATGGACTTAACAGACATCTACTGAGTATTCCACCCAAGCACCAAAGGACATACTTTCTACTCAGCACCCCATGGAACCTTCTCCAAAATCGACCATATTCTGGGGCACAAAACAAACCTCAACAAATACAAAAAGATTGAAATAATTCCTTGCATTCTATCAGACCAAAATTCAATAAAGCTTACAATCAACACCAGAAGACACCCTAATCACCACATGAACACATGGAGATTAAACAATGCACTCCTCAATGATGAATGGGTCAAAAGAGAAATTAAGAAAGAAATAAAAGTATTCCTGGAAGTAAATGAAAAGGACAATACAACACGACAAAACCTCTGGGACACGCTGAAAGCGGTTCTTAGAGGGAAGTTTATAGCTCTAAGTGCCTACAT
>NW_008329677.1:1148452-1150084 GCF_000622305.1 Nannospalax galili
TAAAGGCATGGGAACCACCAAAACTAAACCAAGAAGAGATTAACAGCTTAAACAGACCCATATCACAAAAAGAAACTGAAACAGTAATACAAAACCTCCCGGCTAAAAATAGCCCAGGACTAGATGGATTTGCAGCTGAATTCTATCAGACATGTAAAGAAGATCTACATCCAGTACTACTTAATTTATTAAAAAAGATAGAAATGGATGGAGAACTTCCAAATTCCTTCTATGAAGCCAGAATCACTATAATACCTAAGCCGGATGCCAAAAATTCCACCTGAAAACTCCTAGAAATTATTAACGCATTCAGTAATGTGGCAGGTTACAAAATTAACCCACAAAATTCTGTAGTCTTTCTATATACGAATAACAAACAATCAAAGAAAGAGCACATGGAAACACTCCCCTTCACAATAGCTGCAAAAAATAAAATAAAATATCTCAGAATAAGCCTCACCAATGACATTAAAGAGCTCTACAATGAAAATTTTAAATCATTAAAGAAAGAGATTGAGGAAGATATCAGAAGATGGAAGGACCTCCCATGCTCATGGATTGGAAGAATTAATATTGTGAAAATGACCATCCTACCAAAAGTCATTTATAGATTCAATGCAATGCCAATCAAAATCCCCATGACATTTTTCACAGAATTGGAAAAAACCACCCTAAAATTCATGTGGAAGCACAAAAGAACTCGGATAGCCAAACCAACCCTGAGCACTAAGAGCAATGCCAGGGGGATTACAATACCAGATTTTAAGATGTATTACAGAGGTATCGTCATGAAAATAACATGGTACAAAAATAAAAAAACAACATGAAAAAACAACAATGAAAAAAACAACATGAAAACAACATGGCAGAGAAATAGATCTATAGATCAACAGAACAAAATTGAAGACCCAAATATGAGGAAATGCAATTTCAGCCACCTGATATTTGACAAAGGGACCAAGAACAGTAACTGGAGGAAATACAGCATGTTCAGCAAATGGTGCTGGCAAACCTGGATCTCCACTTGTAGAAGAATGAAACTAAACCCCTATCTTTCACCCTGCACAAAAGTCAATTCCAAATGGCTCAAAATCCTCCATGTAAAGCCTGAAACTCTGAAACTCTTAGAAGAAAACATTGGGAAAAACATACAAGGTATAGGCGTAGGAAAGGATTTTCTAAACCAGACATCAATGGCTCAGGAAACAAGGGCGAGAATTAACAAATGGGACCTCATTAAACTGACAAGCTTCTGTACATCAAAGGAGACAACCAAGGAAGCAAACAGAAAACCCACAGAATGGGAGAAAATCTTCACCAGCGACACATCTGATAGAGGTTTAATAACCAAAAACCTACAAGATATAGGTGTAGGAAAGGATTTTCTAAACTGGACATCAATTGCTCAGGAAACAAGGTCAAGAATCACCAAATGGGACCTCATTAAACTAAAAAACTTCTGTACATCAATGGAGGCAACCAGGGAAGTGATCAGAAAACCCACAGAATGGGAGAAAATCTTTAGCAGCAACACATCCAACAGAGGTTTAATATTCAGAATACATAACGAACTCAAAAACCAGAGAATCAAGACAAGAAGCAACCCAATTAAAAGATGGGCTAAGGAGCTGA
>NW_008329677.1:1151040-1151383 GCF_000622305.1 Nannospalax galili
GGGGGAAATGGGGGCACCTTAAGTGGGAAAACCATGGTGCAGGGGTGAGACCCTGCCAGAGGGAACCATATTACTCCTACAACCTACTGACAAATTATATATAGCAGATCAAGAAATATATGTCTAGGTAAGTTTTATCTGAGAACATCTGGTCTTTGCCCAAGATTTATCTACATGACACACAGTAATTAAAGTATCAGACTCATAGAACTAAACTTCTTGGATGTTTAACAGACACACTTTGAGGCCTATACTAATTTGGTGAGGGACATAAAGGACAGTTTTTGCTCCTTGCCCTCCTAGGTCGACTAGTTCCAGGGGACTATGAGCATCTCTCAAAATG
>NW_008329677.1:1153091-1154386 GCF_000622305.1 Nannospalax galili
ATTAGTAGATGTGAAAAACATTACCATTGAAATCTATCTGATGACTTTATATCCGTGCTCAGATGCCAAGGAGCTCAGAAAGTAACCGATTGTGACTAGTAATAATCAGATATATAGAGATTAGAAATGCATATGCATCTTAGTGTCAATTGTATTGAAAATGAATTTTTCTATATGAAACTGGTATATTTTAAAATGAAATGGAGATCATTTTTAAAGGTTAAAAACCTCATTCAATTTTATGTCATATAGGATTTATACTGAGTACGCCATTGCATAACTGTATTAATTCAACTGTAAACCTAAAGCTTTACAGCCAATTTTGAAGGAGATGATCTTAGCTCAGAAAATTGGTTATTGAATATGTCAATGGTGTTGTAATGAAATGCTTCTTCTATGTATATGGTTATTAAATAATTAACTGGGGGAAAAAAGTTCTGAAATAGAACTCCTGCACCTTGGACTGAACTTCCTGCAAGGCTGACCAACTGATTATCAGTTTGGAGACTGTGGAGCATTTGGAATGTTGCAGGTCCAAAGTCTAATTACCATTTATCTTGGGCCATCTTTAGCCCCCTAACAGCCGCTCCTTACGGACCTCTGTTTGTGAACTAACATCCTGTGACTAACAGATAAAAACCTTTTAGAATGTATTATCCTAGCGCCATGCTTTTAAGCGAAGCCAACCATGGTCGAGCACGAACTTTGACTTATCTTCACATAGGTGGAACTGGTAAAAGAAAGGAGACAGGTGCTCCTCCCAAGCCCATGTGACCCCTGAGGAACAGATCCTCAAATGCTAAGAAATGTCATCAGATAGAATCTGAGACCTATAGTAAAAAAAAAAAAAAACCCTTGCTTTTGCTATGAACTGCCTACGGAATGTATCCTCCAATGTATTTGAAAAGTGTCTTGATTTATGACTTTTCTTATGACCTGCCTACTGAATGTATCCACCAATGTCTTTTTAAAGTGTTTTGATTTCTGGTTTTTCTTTGCTCTGTTACTATAAAAGCATAAAGCAACTGTTACCACACTGGAACATGGAATTTGGGGTTACCTGAATCTGTGTTCTCAGGCTATGGTCACTCATATTTGGCTCCAGAATAAACTATCTCTTATCCCCTTCACCAAGGATATTTTACTAACAGAAAGTAACTACGGACGTAGCACGTTGCTGCATTACCTCACCAACTGCAGTGCCCAAAGACCGAACCAAAACTAACTTTCTAGAAGACCTGATTTATCATGGAGGCACAGCCTGTCAGCTCAAACCGCTGAAGCAGAGAGCCCAG
>NW_008329677.1:1154447-1154943 GCF_000622305.1 Nannospalax galili
ACAAGCAACAATGCCAGACAGGAGATACCTTCTTTTGAGTTTTTGGCCAGGGTGGCTAAAGGGACTCCCGGAGAGTAACCCAGCATAGAACTGGGAAAATGAACAGTAGACCCCAATCTTATCTAAAAGAATATTGACAAACATTTGCTGCTAGATGAGGAGCAGCTGACCTTCCTAAAACAAAGACCTCTAGATAGGCTGACTAGATTCACCAGATGGACAAGTAGTGGGAATGGCTGGGGGTGCCGACAACACAGCAGACATTAGCAGGGATATCAGAGTATAAAGGCTCTAAAGGGGAGAAGGAGGCTATGGGAGGGTGCCATCTGGGAAGTGGGTGTATAGTCGAATAAGATGGTTTGTGATGTTCTGTGTGATATACTCACACACACACACAAAAATCAACAAATTTTAAAAAATGTATTTGAGGAGGAAGCATGGAAATTTACATCATGTTAATTAGTAGAGGTGATAAACATTACCATTGAAATCTACC
>NW_008329677.1:1154994-1155271 GCF_000622305.1 Nannospalax galili
TTATAACTACTACTAATCAGATACATACAGACTAGAGATGCATGCGCCAACATCTCAGTGTTAGTAGCAAAAACAATGAGTCTTTCTGCAAGAAACAATATATTCTAAAATGAAATGGTCTTTTTTAAAGGTTAAAAAACTCTTTCAATTTTATGTCTTACAGGGCTTCAATATTGTATAACTGTATTAACTTAACTGTGAACCTAGAAACTTGCACCCACTTGTGAAAGAGATGTGCTCTTGCTCTGGAGTGTGTTACTGAATATGTTAAAGCTGT
>NW_008329677.1:1156355-1252169 GCF_000622305.1 Nannospalax galili
CGTAACACTCCCACCAATGTATTTGAAAAGTGTCTTGATTTATGACTTTTCTTTGTCCTGTTACTATAAAAACTTTATCAAACTGTTACCACACTGGAACATGGAATTTGAGGTTACCTGAATCTGTGTTCTCAGGCTATGGTCACTCATATTTGGCTCCAGAATAAACTATCTCTTATCCCCTTTGAGGTGAGAGTTATGCTTTTGTGTGGACACGTGAATGGTGTCTGTCTCTCTGTAATTGTAATTTGCAGTTGTCTCAATAAGGGTAAGGCTGAGCATCTTTTCACGTCTTTGAGAGCTGTCTCCAAATCCTCTTGTTAGGAATTGTCTGTCTTTGTCTCTTGGCCATGTCCTCTGTCCCCTTCAATGCTACTCTCATTCCTTCAGTTTTTAAGAAGTGTCTCTACTGGGGAGATATGAGGCCTTTGTGATATACATCGAAAGTATTTTTCCCAGTCTGCTGCTTTTTTTTTTTTTTACTTTAGTTATATATTCTACCAGACAAACTTCTGAATTATTTTTTTTTCATAGTCACAACGTGTCAATCTTTTCCTGTGTTGACTCTGAATTTTGGGGCATATTTAGAATTCCTCTCCTTGACACTAAATTGTAATATATTCACTGTGTTTTCCACACGTTTATATAACTTTTCCTTTTTTTTTCTGTCTTTGAGATGATGTCTTGCTATGTAGTCCTGGCTGACTTGGATCTCAATATGTAGCCGGGGCTGACCTCAAACTGTGACTCTCCTGCCTCAGCCTCACAAATGCTGAGATTATAGGCATGTTCTACCATGCTTGATATATGTCTTCATATTTTACATTCAGATTTCTAATTCTTTGGGATATTATCCTTGTGCATGTGAGATATGGTTCTAATTTTATTATTTTTCCAATATTACTTGGTTGTCCGGGTTCTATTAAGTGAAAGCACCCCTTTTTTTAATATCTTTTATTTGTGTGCACATGAGAGAGGGTAAGAGTAAGAGAAAGGAAAAAAAGAGAAAGAAAGAGAAGTGTTACAGAGCAGGTGCGGAAGTTAGAGGACAACTTTCAGGAGTCAATTCTGACCTTCTACCTTGTTGTGGTGGGATCTCTCTGACTTCTGCTGCTGTGCTGTATACACCAGTCTAGCTGACCTGTGAGCTTCTGAGCTGTTCTCCTGTCCTGGTCTCCCATCTCGCCATAGGAGTGATTGGATTACAGATGTGTATTCAGCTTTTTAGTGGTTCCAGGGATCAAACTTGGGTTATCAGGCTGGCACGGTGTGCTGGACAGCTTCAATTGTCAACTTGACACACCTGGGTAGAGGGAGGCCCAATTGGGGAATTTTCTCCATTGGACTGGCCTGTGGCCACATCTATGGGGCACATCTTCTTGATTGTTAAGTGATGTGGGAGGGCCCAGCCCACTGTGCATGGTGCCACCCCTGGCAGGTGGTCCTGGGTTGTATAAGAAAGCAGGCTGAGCACAGGCCAAGGGAATGTCAACTGCATTTAATAATGAAATGGAGTTTTTTTTAAGTTTAAAACTTCATTTAATTTTATGTCTTATAGGGTTTATACTGAGTACATAGCGTTTCTTTAAGGTCTGCGCTCCTGCCCTGGTTCCCCTCCATGATGGACTATAAGCTGAAAGTGAAATAAACCCTTTCCTCCTCAAGTTGGTTTTGGTCAGTGTTTTTATCACAGCAATAGGAAGTAACTAGGACATATGGCTAGTACTTTTATTTCCTGAGCCATCTCTCCAGCCCAAAAGGCCTCCCTCCTTTTAAATACAGATTTAGTTTTAAAATATCAACATTTTATTCTCTCTCTGTATGTCTCTCTGTCTCTCTGTCTCTCTCTCTGTCTCTCTCTCTCTCTGTCTCTCTCTCTCTCTGTATGTGTGTGGACAGGGTGTTTAGTCACACACAGTAATTCTAATTTTCTGCTCCAAACTAACACTGCATGACTGGGAGAATCATAAAACATAGCATAGAACTGGGCATGGTGGTACATGCCTGCAATCCCAGCAATGCCCTAAAATGGAACAGCACTGATTCTCTCGTAGTCCCAGCTCCCAACAAAACCAGCCATGACCATAGGCAACTGTGTTAAGCCCTACAACAAGTATACTTAGCAGAGATCTCAGGAGAGCAAGACAGACGGAGAAAATGACCTACTCCGGGAGTTTTAGTGACATGGGCTTCCCAGAAATGCTGTGGCCTAATTCAGCTGATGAAGGATGACTAAGAATGGATCGTGAGTCAGGCTAGCCTGGGCTACATGGTGAGTGTAAAGTCAGCCTGAGTCGCATGGTAAGATCTTGTCTAAAAACAGCAAAGGTTGTGAATGTATTTCTATGTAGAGCAATTGTTGCAATCATTCAACATGTGCAAGGCCCTGGGTTTGATCACTAATCCTGTAAACAAAAAGAAAGGAAAACTATCGTGGGCCCACAAGATCTGACCTTGAAGGATATACAATGGAATCTGCCTGTTCTGACAGTGTCTGGTCACCCGTGAGGAGATCTGCAACAGGACAGCTTCCTCTGTAGGCTGTGGGCATCCCTGCACTTTCTGGGACCTCATCTGCCCTTCTTGCTAATCCACTTTGGCAAGGAAGACTCTGAAAGCCTTGACATTGGAGACTTCCTACGAGGCAGCGATTTGGACTTATTCTGTTACTTGAATCTCTCCCATAGGTCAGAATCTTCCTCCACGATCTCCGAATTCATGCAGAACAATAACTGTGACGATAGGACTGCATGTCCCTATGGGACAGAGGATGGGACAGATGGTACCTTGACAGAGCCTACTTTCCCTTTGCTTGGTTTTTATATCCATTTTGCAGAGGGAGGAGCTGAAGATCAGACAGGCTACACTGAGTGACGAAGTCATGTAGTAGATGCTGGAATCAATGCAGGGTAGTGTTTGTACCCAGTATCCATCATCACAGCTACCATGCCTTCTCCCCAGTAAGACAAATTCTCACAGTGTTTGATAAGTAAGAAATACCTGATGAACTTAATGTGTTGAGTTTTCATTTGCTTTATTGCACGACTTTCAAGAAACCAGTTGGGACCCATCCACCCCAGTTCTGGGCCATTACACCCCATCTCAGAACCACTACAGAATCTAAAAGAAACAGACCAACTGACCTGTCTGGATCATGTCTTCAGCAATAACCTCTATGTGTTTTTCAAAAGTAATATAATATTAAGTAGGAAAATGATCTTCTAAGTAGAGTGGGTGTCAGTTATAGATTTAAAATACAAACAGTATGATCTGGCTGCACTTAAAAAGTCCTGGGGTACAGCTGACTAACATTAAATACAAAGTGTCCTTCTGTCTCCAGCATTCATTTGCCAATCACATTGTCGGTTAAAAGTAGTCATTTTGAAAGCAGTAATTCGTTCACTACAGTCCTTCCTTAACACAATTTTCAGGCTGCAATTTAGATGATAGGAAAATTACAACCTCAGTGAACTATATTATGTGATACAAATGTTATTGCAATTAAGCCTGCTAGGAACACACACACACACACACACACACACACACACACACACACACCAAATACAACTGGCCCACAATTTAGTCTAAGTAACCATTTCCTTTACAGAGAGGGGGCTTCTGTCACTCCAAGAGAATACAGGGCCAAAGCATGTCTCAACAAAAAACCAAGTGACCAGGTTTGAACAGAACTTTAATTGATGGAAACAAGTGAAAGTTGGTCTGCAGAGGTCTGATTTCACCTTCCCTGGTCAGGATGTAGTTGTATAAAGCTGACCTCTATCTCAAGGAGAGTTTCTAAGCAATCAGCCCTTTAATCTAGAATGCCAGAGCAATCGAAGGTGTCTACCTGAAAGCCCCAGAAATCTTGATTTTCCCCCAGTCACTGATGTGCCACAGGTACTTCTTGCATTAAAACATCATACTTTGTTCAAGGCTATTATAATCATTCCCCAACTGTCCTCTATCCTTCCCAATTTATTCTTAACTCTGCTATGAAACTGATGGCTCTAGTTTATAGATCTAGTCAGATTACTCTCTTGTTCCAAAACCTTCAAAGATTCTCATGCCAGGGTATTCCTTGTTAGGACTGACACTCCCACAGCTCATCTTCCACCGAGACTTTGCGCATGGCCATTCTTGGTCATCCCTCCTGCTCGGTTAGACCCTTCTGGAAAGCCCATACCTTGAAAACTCCCATCACTCTCTGCAAGTATCTGTCTTGCTCTCCTGAGGTTTCTGCTAAATATGCTTCCAGCTGCCTATGACCCATGGCTGGGTTTTCGTTGGGTGCTAAAACTATGAGCCAACTGTCCCATTTCAGGGCATTGGCATTGATAGTATGTTGAAAAGAATTAGGAAATGCCAACATAATGTTTCAAAGATTTTGGGATATTATATGGCCAATGTCATCTTTTGATCTTCTTGTGTTAATTCTGTGGTTAAGCTTATAGCCCTGTTCTGGTTTGTTTCTCCATTGCTGTGAAAAACATACTGACCAATACCAATTTGGAGAGGAAAGGGTTTATTGGTTTATATCTCCCAGGTCACAGTTCAACAGGGAGCCCAAGGTAGGAACTCAGGGCAGGAACCTGGAGGCAGGAGCTGGAGCACAGGCCATGGAGGAACCCTGCTTACTGGCTTGCTCCTCTGACCCCTGCTCAGCCTGCTTTCTTACACAACACAGGCCCACCTGCCCAGGGGTGACACTACCCACAGTGGGCTGGGGCCTCCCACATCACTCAATAATCAAGAAGATGCCCTATGGACATGGCCACAGGCCAGTTCAATGAAGGCAATTCCCCAATTGAGGCTCCCTCAACCCAGGTGTGTCAAGTTGACACTAAAGCTATCCAGCACAAGCCCCATTTGGAGGTAACATGAAAAGGATAAACCCAAGGTTGTGAAAAATGAGAGTATAGTCCCAGCTGCCTTACCTCCCATACACAACAAGACCTCGGCTTCAGCCTGCTTGTAGGTGCCTCCGGAGTCTGGCAAATCAGAGAGGCTCATAAATAGTAACTAAACTGAACTGGAAGAGAAAAGCTCTCTTCAGATTCTAGGTACAGAAAAAGGACTCATTCTTTTCATATTAACATTTTATTTTTAGTCATGGCTTTTCTGTCTAGACAAATTAGTTATAAAAACTAGCTATTGTAATAACCTGAAAGATGTAGACTGAGTCAAAGGTCATAGAAGCCTTTGCCCTTCTGAACAAAGACCAGAGAGAACTATCTGACCACTAGGCATCTCTCCTTTGGGCAATAATTCCAGGTTCTAAACTGTATCCAACCCTTGGCTCCGCTATCTGCCCCACTTGGTTTCTAAAGCTGTCTGCATCCAGTTACCAAAAATGGGGGAAGAGTGTTAGAGGCTTCTATTCACATGTCCTTGGTAGGATGCAATCATATGAGGCATGTCACCTGTAAGGGATGCTGGGAAGTGTAGCCTAGCTGTACCCAGGAAAGAAGAGAAAGCTTGGAATGATCTTCTCCAATGCTTTTTATTAAAAAGAGTTGTCATGCGACAACAAAAGACAATATTGCACATCCTGTAAAAGACAATAGTGACAGTAACAATGTGATTCCTGGGGAGCTCACTGTATCCAGACACTCGCCTCTGCATACATTGCCTCACTTTATAATATAACTTGCAATGTAGATATTATCTGGGGTTTTTTCCCAGTGTTAGAAAACCTGAAGTTCAGAATGAGAAGCAATGTGACCGAGTAGGAATTCATATTTGTGTCCGGCTGAACTCAGAGTCTAAGGTTTTCCTCAGCTGTCCTGTCATCTTTCCTAATTAACCTTTGTAATGAATTATCAGCTCCAGCATACAACACAGTGAATTTGGGAAAGAAGCAATAGGTAAGTTGTTTGAGAGTAAAAAGAACTTTGGGGACACACCTGCCTAGTCCCCTCACTTTACAGAAAGTTGAAGCCAACAGAAGAGACACAGCATGTGGATGACAGGGTCACACCTAGTACCTGTGCCTCCAACTCTCAGGCTTCCCCAACCCCGTGTCAAGTTTGAAGTGATAGGTAAAGTAGGTGATGGATGAATCTGGCTGATCAGGAGAAAGTACCAGGACACACATGAAACTCCAAAGGAATAGAGTTTATTAGCAAAGGAACACAAGGAACAGATTCCCTTCAGGCAGGGAAAATGTCTGCCCCCAGGTCGTGAGCTGGAGTGTTTTATAGGGGGAGGCTTCTGGGAGGATGCAGAAGGCAGGAAGATATTTTTTTAAAGTTGGGGGCGGGGAGCAGGAGGGCAGGACTGTTAAAACCTGCCCTCTTTAGAGATCAAAGGGGAAGCCGGGAAGCCTGCTGTATTGGCCAAACATTGGAGAAAAGTCTGCTTCTCTTGACTTCAAAGACCAGGGTGCTTATTAACTCAGTTCCCTTTTCTCAGGGGCTTGCGAGGTCCCTGAGGCCCTGTTGGTGAGGGGGGTGGGGCTATCTGAACCTTAACACAAAGCAGTTGTAAAACCACTCGATTAAGTTATGACTGTGCTGCTCAAAGTTATTCTTAGTGTTCATTTCTCTTTTTTTCTTACTTTTTCTTTTGGTTTTTTTGAGATAGACTCTTTCTGTAGCCCCGGCTGGCCTGGAACGCGTTATGTAGACCAGGCTGGCCTTGATCTCATAGGGATCCACCTGCCTCTGCTTCCTGAGTGCTGAGATTGAAGGTGTGTGTCACCAAGGACACCTTGGCCTTCATGCTGAGACACTATCTGGGGGGCAGGTACTTCTGATAAGGCTGAGAAGATGATGTGAAACAACCTCTGATTTCTAGGCTTGTTGGCTACACGTGCATCTGGCTGGGGGAGGCTCTGAACTCTGTTCTAACATGGCAATAAGCTTGGATTTGGGTTTAGATGGGTCCTAACCAAGGTTGAGTGACCTGATTCCCCTAAGGCCCTTCCAGTTTCCTGTCTGGAGGGCAGCAACCCAGCCTCTTCCACCCTATTTACTAGCACTCACCACCCACCTTCTAATACAACACAGGATATGCATTACAGCTATTTCATATTGTTTTGTGTATAAGTGATTTTGAGAGCATGTATCCCAAGCAAATCAGGAGTTCCTATCTAAATATCTGAATTCAGCATGTCTGTATCCAAATGTATCCACATTTCTTTTTTTAAAAGATTTTATTTTAAATTATGTACATATGCGTATGTCTGTGTGTGGGTATGAACACATGTGAGTGCAGGTGCCCTCAGAGGCCACAGGTGTCAGATCCCCCTGGAGGTGGAGTTACAGGTGGCTGTGAGCCACCCAGTGTGGGTGTTGGGAACCAAACTCAGGTCGTCTGCAAAAGTAGTACACATTTACTGCTGAGCCACCTCTCCAATTCCCAAATGCATGCACTTCTTAGTCTTCTGGTATGGGTGAAATGGCCTTTTTATACCTCAACCAGCCTCCAGTGCAACCAGAGATACTTTATAGTGTTTGCAAAAACAGCAGCTCATTTGTTTATCCTTCTGTCCAACTGGTCTTTTCTACCTTCCAGCCGGATGGTGAAAGTTCAACACACTGGCTCTGTTTCTGTATGTTGTATAAACACAGTATATCTAATTAGAGAAACAGAATTCTACTCTACCTCTGAGTTCTGGACTCTCCCTTCTTCCAACCCACAAATCACTTTTGACCTGACTTGAAGTAAAGCAGGTTTTCAAAACTGTGAGAAATGCTATTAATTCAGAAAATTAGCCCCAGCTCACCTGTTTTTCAATTAATCCACACTCTGAGCTCATTTGGATTCCTTTCAGACTTAGAAATCCTTCCCTGCAAACAGAGGTGCTGCACTGCCAGAATGACAACCGGCTGAGGTTTACTTCTCTAGGAAATGTTTTCTGAGTGAGCGTATGGTGTGAAAAAGCCCAATTTTGTTAATGGATGTGCCTCTCTGAGCTTTTAATTCCATGTTTAATTGGGCACAAAACTCAGGCTCTCAGATTTCGTGGATGTGCTGGGCAGAATAAGCAAACCAGTGGTACGAAGCTCAGAATGGAGTGGGGTGTCCAACTTTGACTCAGCAGCACCAACGAAGCCCCCAATGAAGTCTATCGGTTTAAAAATCATATTTTAATGAGCAGAAAATTATGAGAAATTGCTTTGATTGGTCTAAGCACCTCACTGACAAGGAAGAACTTTTTTTTTAAGTCCAAGCACCTAGACTGGAGGACGGTGCCTTTCTCCCTCAACCTGAGCAGTGTCTGGACCCATTCTCCCTCCACCTTTAGCTGAGAGGCCTTTTTGTAGCTCCAACCATCCCCAAAAGACCCAGTTAAAACTCACTTGAGCATACAAAGTCTTTCTGATTAAACAAACAGAAACCTTATCTATTCCTAAAGAGTTACCAATGGTGATTTGATTCACGATTTCTTTTTTTGGGGGGGTGGTCTTTTTGAGACAGGGTCTTCCTGTAGCCTCAGATGGCCTGGAACTCACTATGTAGACCAGGCTGGCCTTGAACTCACAGAGTTCAAGTTTGCAAGTGCTGGGATTAAAGGCATGCACGACCACACCGGCCTGGTTCACCATTTATCATAAGCCGTCAGTCAGGAGCCAACACTTCTACTTTTCTGTCTTATTACTCTCTCTTCCTATTGTGATTCTGTCTTGCCTTTTATCTTTGAATTCTTTCCCTACTCTGTAGGTAAGGTGAGTGCAGAGACAGTCTTGACTTCACAAGGGCTGCTCTGAAGAGTAGGCGGCTTCTTCCCAGGAAGATCTTAGCCTTACTAGATACACTTCTGTCTGCAGCATTTTTTTGCTCGCCCGCATGCATGCACGCACATACACACATATACATATTTTCCTTTTACTGTTTTTTTTTTGCTTGAACCTATGAATTTTTAGATGAGTATCTCTAGTCTCTAAAACATTGAAGGAAATTTTGTCTTTTCATGCATCACTGATTTCCAGTTGAAGCACATTTTAGTCAGAGACTACGTCTCTAATCTGTTAATACTTTGAGGTTTGAGAATTTGTTAAAGTATTCCATATATGTTTAAAAAGGAAAGCCCATTTTCTACAGCATGGAAATGTTTATGTATGTCTCTTAAAGCAAGCATGTTTGTTGATTTTTCTGAAAAATTTTGTTGTGTTCTCCTGAATAATTTTCAGTTCCCTTTAACCTCTGCTGTGAGGGCATATGATATGCATTTATGATGTGCCATGAGATGTCCTGATACATGTATGTGTTGTGTAATAGTCAAATCGGGCTAGGCATGTTGCTATGATTTGGGCTTAAATGTCTACCAAAGGTCCACATGTTGGAGCCTTGCTCTTTAGTTTGACCCTGGTGGAAACTGGATGTGGAGCCCAGAGAGAGGTCTTCTGGTCTTGAAGGGGTATAACAAGACCACGGCCCCTTTCTTTTCTGCTCTTGTTTTTCTTGGCCATAAGGTGGGCGGTTTTACCTCCCCTCAAGCTCCCACCATGCTGTGCTGCCTCACCACAGGCCCAAAAGCAGTGGAGCCAAATGATCCTGGACTTAAACCTCCAAAACCGGGAGCCAAAGCAACCCTTCTCTAGCTTTTTATTTTTTTAAAAAATCTGATAGGAATAAGTTAAGTATTCCCCTCCACAAATATAAATACAAACCAATAAAAAAAAAAAAAAAGAACATCAGGACTGGAGCCATAAGACAAAGACAAATGAGCAATGTGAGCCCAGAGGTGGCCTCAATGAGGAGGACAGTGCTGAGCAGATTTGTGGGGTGGGGACGGCCATAAATACCGACAAAGCACAACCTAGGAGCCCCAGGGTGCCAGAAAGCTGGTGAGAAGCAAAGCTGGGGGCAGAGGCAGGAACCGAGTGACTCTGTGACAGATGCTGCTATCCTGGTCCTGGCTGCCACTTGGAACTCTTCTCTACGTTGATTACCTCAGGTACTTGTTAAACAAAGAGCAGACATGTGACAGCTAATCTTAATTAGCAACTTGGCAGGCATTAAAGACACACTGAAACAAATCTCTGGGTGTATCAGTGAGGGATTTCCTAAATAAAGTTAGCTGAAGTAGGAAGACTCATCCTAAATATGGGAGACACAGTTCCATGGGCTGGTGTCCCATGAGTCAAAAGGGGAAAGGGAGCTGAGCAGAATTCGTTCATCCCTCTCTGCTTCAAGACTGTGGCTACAGTGTGACCAGCCAGCTGGTCCTGATGACATGACTTCACCACCGTAAAAGACTACACCCTCCAAAATAAACCCTCCCTTCCTTAAATTGCTTCTCCAGTCAGGTAGTTTGTCTCAGCAGCCAGACAAGTAAGTGACTAATAATATCCCGGATAACACACTTAACCTACCTGCTTATATATTAGCAATTCTCTGTGGTTCGTAGACTCAAAATCCTTTTTCCTGACCTTTATTAAAACACACAATACATTATCATTATCAACAATCACCCTTCTGTATAATAGAACACTGGGGCTTTTTCCTTTGTAACTCTAACTTAGTATCTACCAATCAACCCTTTTCCGTCTTTCCCTCCTCTATCCTCAGGTTATGACTGTTTTTATTGTACAGGTATTTCCTTTCTAAAATTTTGTTGTGTATGCCTTTCCTTGTGTTGATATTTTTACTCTAAATTCTATTTTTTTTCCTCCTATGAACATAGCTACCAGTTTTCTTTGCCTCATTTTTCTATCTTATTTTTTAATTTTCAATCTTTCTGTGTCATTTTGGGTTAAACTCCTTTGTAAGAACTCTGACAGGTTTTCCCTTTCAAAATTTACAAAGGTCATCCAATCAGGAACATAACCTGAGGCTAAGATTTTCAAAAAGAAAAATCATTCAGAGCTAGGTTCTTCAAATACTTAAGCAATTTGAAAATCTCTAGGAACTGCAGAAACAAAATTCGTTTCCTTCTTTGTTTGACCATCTAGGCTTGGGAGTTCGTGGATGGCCGCAGCTGCTGGCGTTTCCCTCTTATCTTTAAGGGAGATCTTGGACTACAGCTCCAGGATGCTAGGCTCTACAGATCATTTCCCCCAATATGAAGGCAATAACAGTGTAACAGCTCTCCACACCCTTCAGGGAGTACGTTATGTTTAGATGAGAAAAACATCCCTAAAAGCATTTGTGAGAGATGACTGAGTGTTTTTATCATCAGCGATAGGGACTTTTTCCCCATAAATATGTGGCATTCAGTAACACAATCTCCTTTCACAGCTACACACACGTGTCCTTCAAAGCACTCTTCCTCCGACCATGTGACCATTCAGCAGAGAAAAATCAGCCCGTTTACATAACAGCTGTTAGTGTGAGCGTTGACATATTACTTCAGGGCCTTCCGTCTATAATGGGTTTTTCAAATGTGTTGCCATGTTCAGTTGATTAGTTGTGGGTGATCTGAAATGTCAAACTATTAGCCTTGACAACTACTGCCAAGGTTACTATCTTTGGAAAATATCTTTTTAATAATATAACTGTTTGTAAGTGGAAAGGATGATGCTTAAAACACAAAGTCACAATAAGTGTGGATTACTGAGTCCCCAGTGGCCTCAGCTCCTCATTCTCCTTGGTGCCGCCTGGTCTCAGGGCTTCTTTTTAATGAGCAAGCACCACCAGGGCACCCCTAGGCTTCCCTGACATACATGTGTGTGGATTTCAGGACTGGAAACTGAAAGCAGGGCGGGAGGTGGGCATGACAGGACAAAGGCTTTCAGTGGAAGAGTCTGGCAATGTCTCCCATCTAGGGCTAAAATGTCATGATTAAAAAGTCATTTCAAAAGCCACCCATACGTGAGGGTGGCCTTGGAACGAAAGAATCTTAAAATCCAAATTTGTAGTTATCAGTCATTAAACTGGAGCTAGGAATCAGGAAATCAGAGATGGGATAATATCAGTCTTTGGTTACCCCTACTATTTTCCTCGTTTTCTCTCACCCACAACATCCTACCCAAGGGCATGCCACACCATCAACACTTTCTCCTACTATTCATTCTTAGAGTCAACCCATCCCTGGCCCTGTCTTCTACACATACACAGGGTCTCCATCATTTTCTGTTGCCTCTATTTCATTTCTATCCTCAATAAGCAGAGTGTCTATAAAATCTATCTTCAAACTAGGACACTTTTGAGAATAGAAGGGATGCATGGATCATACTGCAGAGTGATTTAAGATAATCCCAGAAACTGGCGTGTATGCCCACTCTATCAGTACACTCACGTTGTCAGGGTCTTTGCCCCTTTGGGAATGATAATTTTCATTTTAATACAGGCTGGAAATGACACTTGAGCTTAGGGGTTTTGCTAGACTGGGAAATGCGGTAAATAAAGCAAAACAGCATTTACCTTTTAATTATCAGAGCGACACTAACACTCACACAATGAAATAAATTAAAATCCACCACTAGCTTGGCCTTGCAAGTATCTGCTGCCACCATCTACATCTCCTCAGCCTGGACTAACCCATCGAATCAAGGATTCGGCAGAAGAAAGAAACAAATGCAATCACTCTGTTTTCATGCTGGCAAAACTAGAGAAGTGAAGGGTTTCTGTTGCTTTTCACTGAGAAGTCAGTTGACCTCTTCTACTGATGTCTTTAGTATCCAATGGGCAAAGGGATGAAGGACTTACACAAGAAGAGAGAAGAGCAACGACGAGGCATTTTACAGTGCTTGAAGCTGTAAGAAACCGTATTTTTCTACATCATTTTTTTAGAGTTGATACATACCTTAACCCAAAGTCAGGCTAATAGTGGAAATTTCAGGCACTGTCAGTCTGACGGGGATGAGACTGGGGGGCAGCGGGGCTTTTTCTATTATAGTTTAAAGAGCGCTAAGGAACGCAGCCAGCTCTTGAAGACATGCACTTGAAGACAAGTGTTGGAGTCTCTGTTTCCATAGGACTCTGGCCTTGCAAATCTGTCCCTCACCCCACTCCACCCCCAGAATGCATGGAGATCTGGGAAACCGGCTCTGACATATGCATTCTGCTTCTCTTTTCTCTAAGAAAAATGCAAATTTCAAAATGTGGCTTGATCATCTCAACACAAGAATGATTAATAAAATTTTAGTGAACACAAATTTTGAAATTTATTGCAGATTCTCAGGATAGGTGTGAAGGGAGGACTTGAAGAAATACTAAGCTATGTTACATGAAACCCATTTGTTACCAAACAAATTGCATTGAAGAGTTCTGATTCTAAATGTATGATTGTATTTTCTGTAGATGTTGTAATTTCTTAAGCTATGTTACATGAAACCCATTTGTTACCAAACAAACTGCATTGAGGAGTTCTGATTCTAAATGTATGATTGTATTTTCTGTAGATGTTGTAATTTCTTTTTGTTGAGGATAGCCTCAGAACAATATTTTAAAGGCATGAAGCCAGGCACAGGGCATACCTCTTTAATCCCAGCATTTAGGAGATGGAGCAGGCAAATTTCTGGGAGATTAAGGCCAGCCTAGTCTACAAAGTGAGTTCCAGCCCCTTCTGGGGCTACAGGGAGACCCTGTCTCAAAACAAACAAATAAAAAAGAGCAGGCAAATTTCTGGGAGATTAAGGCCAGCCTAGTCTGCAAAGTGAGTTCTAGCCCCTTCTGGGGCTACAGGGAGACCCTGTCTCAAAACAAACAAATAAAAAGGCATGCTGAAACATATAGAATTACAAAAGGAACTAAGGTTTGAAATACAAAATATTTGAAAGTGATACAGCAATGTGCTCACTTCTTTATTAGCACAATAAAACTTAAGGTGGGCTGGGGGAATTGTTTTAGTGTTCTTTCTGAGGACCTGAGTTCAGTTCCTAGCACCCATGTCAAGTGACTCACAACAACCTGTAACTCCAGACCCAAAGGGTTTGATGCCTTCTTCAGGCCTCTGATAGAAGCTGCACACATATGCACAGATACACACACACACACACACACACACACACACACACACACACACACACATACAAAAATGATTTAAAATATAAAAAATATAAAACACAGGGCCTGCCAGTGAGTCTAATAGTCTCATGATTTAGTATAAAGGATATCTCTGCCCTAGCTAGAGTGCAATGTGAAATTTTTTGTTTTCTATTAGTGACAAAGTCACTGGCCTTGTTGATATTATTGTAGTTTGCTGTCTATATTCATAATTAAAGAAATGCCAACATTCAGTTAGACATTTTCTAAAATAATAAAACAATTTTTTCTCATCTAAGGTCATAGACCCCCGGAATCCCAGTGTTGGACTTCAGGTTAAGAGCAAATACCATTCTTGCAAACCAAAGCCTCATTGTGTCAGCTGCCTGCCTGGTTTTGAAAGAAGCCACTGCCCACATGTTGATCCACTGCACAAACTTAATCCCTTCACAGAGACTATTCTGGAAGCCCAGACCTTCCTACTCTTCATTCCCAAATGGGGGCAACGACTAAAACTCTTACACTAGGAGAACACTTCTCTATACCACACCAATCTCCCCCATTGTGGAGAAACCTTGCTCATATGTATAATTCCTTCTGAAATGAGTTGAACATGGAATTGCAAAAATTCTCAACTGTTGATCAGAAAATCTGACAGAAAAGTCTTCTTAGTAATTTAGTTTCTGGAGAAAAAAGAAAAAGGCCAATTACTACCATCACCGCCTCCATTTCTTTTACTTAAGTTTTTTTATTTAATTGATATCATGAGAGAAAGAAGCAGAAATTGAGCTATCCTAAGACTCACTGTGGCATGAATGGCGTTAAACTCTTCAGGACCAAACATATTTGGGTTTTAATCCCAGTCGGATATTTACTAAATAGAAGCTTGAGTAAGTCTTTCATCTCTCTGGGCCTCAGTTTCCTTAGAAGTAAAACCCCAGAGCAATGTTGGGAAGCATAACTGAAGTGGTGAGTGTATGCTCACACATAGGCAGGGCCTTCCACAGACAGCCAATAAAGTTCCCAACACAGGCGTTCCTGCTGTCTGGGCTCTTTTAGGAATGGCACACAAACCGTTTTTCTCATCAGAAATATTCTGTGCCCTACTCTTCAGTTTTCTCATGAAGATATTAATTTGAAGGACATATTTTGGGGGCCTGGAGAGATGACTCATTGGTTAAGAACACTTACTACTCTTCCAGAGGACACAAGTTTGGTTCCTAGCACTCATGTCAGGCAGCTCATAACTGCCTGTAACTCTAGTTCCAAAGGATCCAAAGTCCTCTTCTGGCCTCCTTGGACACCTGCATATACATGCAGAGAGATAAACACATTGCACATAAATAAAAATAAAATACATTTTTTTTTTGGTCTTTTTGAGACAGGGTCTCCCTGTATCCCCAGCTGGCCTGGAATTCACTATGTAGACCAGGCTGGCCTTGAACTCACAGAGATCCGCCTGCCTCTGCCACTTGAGTGCTGGGATTAAAGGCATGCGCCACCACGCCCGGCCTAAAATACATCTTTTTAAAAAATTGTTTTTATTTTATATGTATGAGGGCACTGCCTGCATGTATGTAAGTGCACCCATGTCATGTAATGCCCATGGAGGTCAGAAGAGGGTGTTGGAGCCCCTGGAAGTGGGATTTTTGACAGTTGTTAGCTGTCATGCAGGTGTTGGGATTCAAACCCGGGTCTTCTGCAAGAACCACCAGTGCTGTTTATCCACTGAGCCATCTCTCCAGCCCCATAAAATATATCTTTAAAAAAAAAAAAAAACATTGTATAGCACATGTCCATTTCCCACCAGGAATGAATGCTAAGTTTCTTGCATAGAGAAAGAGTTCCAAATAAAGAAGGTATGGAAATTAGGGGACAACACTTTTTTTAAATGTTTTATTTATTATTTTTATTTTATGTGCATGCATGTATTGCCTGCACATAGGTAAGTGCACCCATGTTGTGCAATGGCTGCAGAGAACAGAAGAGACTGTCAGATTCCCTGGAACTGGAGTTACGGACAATTGTTAGCTGCCATGTGGGTGCTGGGATTTGAACCCGGGTCTTCTGCAAGAACAGTGAGTGTTCTTAACTGCTGAGCCATCTCTCTAGCCCCAGGGCACAACACTTTTAAGAAACAAAAATATTCTGGGGTCTTTTTAAGACAGGGTTACCTGCAGCCCCAACTGGCGTGGAACTCACTATGTAGACCAGGCTGGCCTCAATCTTATAGCAATCTGCCTGCCTCTGTCTCCCGAGTGTTCTGGGATTAAAGGCATGCACCATCATGCCCAGTTCAATCAATGAATTTTAAAAAAAAAACATTTTATCCCTATTTATTTTATTTGTGATATTACCAATTGTTTGTGACAGTCAGTTTTAATATTTAATTTATCTGCCAGAAAACCGGAAAACCATGCTTTCACTTTACAATAACTCTTACCAACCATCTCCCCCCCCCAATTCTGGAGGTTAAATCTAGAACCTCACACATGCTAAACAAGTTTTCTACCACTGAGCATATTCCCAGCCCATTTTATTTTATTCCTTGACATGCCCTCCCTAAGTTTCATGGGTTGACCTCAAACCTACCATCTTCCCGCCTAAGCCTCCCAACTGCTAAGATTACAGATACGCATTACCACATCCAGCACTACCATCTTACTTTGAACAATATGTCTAGCTTATATATAGAAATGGACCACAGATGAAGGAAAGAAAGACCAATATTATTAACATCATGCAAACACCATTCTACTCAAAGTGGTGAGAAATGCTTTTACCTTACAGTTTCCTAATAGTCCACAGACACTGAGGAATGAGTGAGAAAGAAAATCCAAAGCTAAGAGTGATGACAGAGGCCTGTAATCCAAGTACTGGGGAAGCAAAGGCAGGAAGATCCCAATACACTCATACACATTAAATAAGTAAAAAGTTTAAAACATGTAATAGGTAGAGTTGGTCCTGTAAATCATAGGGTTTGCCAGTTGTGTATGGGAAATCTTTGTGAAAAACTGCATCCATAATGATTAAGTACAGGTCTTTACTTGTTCTTCCCAAACAATACTTAATGACAACTGTTTACATTCGATTAAAAGTAATTTACAAAGTATTTAAAATTTAAGGAAGGATATGTGTAGATCATATGCAAATATTACACTATTTTATATAAGGGATACTGTTGTTTAGATCTTAACGTCCCCCAAATGCCTATGAGTTGAATACTTGGCCCCCATCCTGTGGCACCATTGAAATATAACAGAAACTTTAAGAGGTGGGCAAGTTTCTTGTAGTTTTGGGTGTGCCCATGAAGAGGGCAGCAGAACCCTAGTCCTGTCCTCTTCCTCTGTCTTTTCCATTCCTGGCCATGAGGTAAAAGGCTTTGCTCTACCACACTCTCCCTGCCAGGATATGCTGCCTTGCCCTGAGCCCCGGAGAAATGTACTGATCATGGACTGGAACTGCCAAAACTGTGAGCCAAATTAAACTTTTTCTCTTTAAGTCCATTGCCTAAGGTGGTGGCAGAAAGCTGTCTAGCACGAGGAACCAGGGAATCCACAGATTTTGGTATCCTAGAGGTGCCTAAAACATTGTCCCTAAAATGTGGTATCTGGAGAGAGGGTCCTGGAACTAAGGGGTCCTAATAACTAAAGTAATTTTCCTTTTAGACATTAGAAATCCCAGATTCACAAGAGATGAGAAATTCCCACCCTTTCACAGTTGGTAAGTGGTTGAGCTGGGATTTGAACACTTGCCTTTGATCACTGGGTCTCTTCTCTAACTCCTGTCCCCAAAGAACCATGCACAAAGCCTGGTTGTGGGACCTACCTGGGAAAACAGAGGATTTTATGGAGGGACAGAAAACACATTGACTATGGAATATACAAACTTGTTATATAGCTTGCCTTTCAGATTAATCCCAGCAGGAATTTTTTTTTTTTTGTCTTTTTGAGACATGGTCTCCCTGTAGCCCCAGCTGTCCTGGAACTCACTATGTAGACCAGGCTGGCCTTGAACTCACAGAGATCCGCCTGCCTCTGCCTCCCAAGTGCTGGGATTAAAGGTATGTGCCACCACACCTGACATTTTAAAGCTTAAAATTTTCACTTTCTGCCAAGTTTCAAAAGTAAACTGATACTTGTATTTGAATTGTATTAATTTATTGAGCAGCTTTTCCCATTTAGGCCATAACAAACAGACTTTTAAAACCTCAAGAATGATGGCTCTCTCTTTTATATTCAGATTGACTACTAATGCTATTCCAGGGAATTACTCAATAATAACTCTTACCACATCTTCATGAAAAGATAACAGTATTTCCATGGGGGTATCTTTTCTTTGCCACGGGTGAAAAATGAAGGTACATAAAGACTAACAACATTATCTAAGGTTTAGCAGCAAATCAAATGAAATTATAGGTATGAAATAGCTTTGCAGGAGTAAAGAGTGTTATCCAAATATAAGGCATTATGAAGAATGCCAGCACTCCATAATTTTCTGACCATCACACTCCAAGTAAATTTTCCTGACTTCAACCTAGGACATCCTACCTTAAGTAAAATTTTCCAGTTCTTTCACTCATTTAGCAAATACTTATAGACCATATGCCACACTCTTGAACTAAGCTAAAGGGAAAGGAAAGGAAGAAGAGACTAGAAAACTTTCCTCACTGCCAGAGAAAAAGAAGAGCAGGAAGAGGAGGAGGAGGAAGAGGAGGAGGAGGAGGAGGAGGAGGAAGAGGAGGTAGGAGGATTGCCAGTTCAAAGCCAGCCTGGGCTATGTGGAGGAGGAGGAGGAGGAAGAGAGGGGGAGGAGGAGGAGGAAGAGGAGGAGGCGCAGGAGGAGGAGGTGGTGGAAGAGCAGGAGGAGGAGAGGAGCAGGAGGAGGAGGAGGAAGAGAGGAGCAGGGAAGAAGAAGGAGGAGGAGGAGGAGGAGGAGCAGGAGGAGGAGTTGTTAATATATCAGAAATTCTATATTAAGGCACAGCATACCCTGCTAGAATGTCTTGCTTCTGTTTGGCTAGTACGGCATTCAGCAAATAGGTGTCAGTTAGTTGGCAGGGTGAAGTAGAATTACTGAGGCATCTTGGAAAGCTAGAGTTAAAATAGATGCCAAAGGAAGCTTTAGCCATAAACTACATTTCTTTTTTCTTTCCTTCTTTCTTCCCTCTTCCCTTCTTTCCTTTTGAAAAGAATTTATTCAGTTGCTCACTTGTTTTGGTTTATTTGAGACAAAGTCTTAACTATATAATACAGTTCGGCTTCAAACTCATGATCCTCCTGCCTTAGCCTCCCAAGTGCTGGGATTACAGGTGTGTACCACCATGCCTGGCTTACTTGGGTTCTACTGTAACATATTAAGGCATTTAAACCACTTATAAAATATATTTTGCCAAGTGGTTTTTTTTCCACACTCCTCTCCAGGGAGCAATATCTATATTGTCACCTTGGAACCCAGTTTTTCCTCTCTAAGAATTTGAATGAGTTTATGTTTATTATTATTGTCATCAAAAAAGTAATATCTAGTGCTGTTTCATGATCCAGACATCAGTACAGGCTGCTTCTCTCTTTATCTGGTAATTGAACTTATCAAAAGCCTGGGCCTTTCCTGTTCATGAGCCACAGAGCCCATGCAAGCTCCAACATCACCACCTTCAGGAAATATGCAAAACTCACCTCAGTGCCCAGGACCTTTTGTTATGGGATCCAATAGCACACCCTGGAGCAACCTCCTCTGGATTCCTTTTTCCTCTTTTTCTACCCCAACCTTTCAACTCTGTCCTTATAGAAGTAACTCTCAGGAGTTAGAGTCTCCAGTCATCTATTCGGAGAACAAAGAGGAAGCCTTAGCCTCTTCTGCTGTAGAAGACCGGGCCTCTGTCTGTGGCGATTCCAGACAGATACCCCAGCTACTGTTCTAGACGAAAAAGAACAAAAATAAAGACTCAGGGATTCCACACATTTCTCTAGCCACACACACACACACACATACACACACACACACACACACACACACACACACACACACACACACAAAAGAGTTGTGAGGGTTTCAGAGTTTGAAGTTAACTAAACAATCTTAGAAGAGCCAAGGCAGGCAATAAGGCATCCTAACAATTCTCTGAATATTTTTTGTTCCTTTATGAAGATCTGTTGGATTCAACTTAAGCCAGAGAACATTTCAATCCTGAGACTCTATTCAATAAGTGCCACCATTATCAGAGAAATGCATTCACCTCAGAGGTGGTCAGATGGCTTGTCGGGACCCATATTTCCTACTAGTGGTTACTTCTAGCCAGTACATCCAATGGAACTTCCTAGAATGCTACCTGTGCTTTCTTTGCTGTCAGTCACCACTAGCTACATATGACTCTGAGCACGTGAAATATGGCTAGAAGGATTGAACAAATTGAGTTTTCAGCTTTTTAAAAAGATAATTTAAATTTCAGCAGCTTTAGGAAGTCAGCAGACACTGCCAAGGACAACACAGTCTGATAGCAATCTATAACTAGAGTCTGGAATCTGAATGTCCAGCATGGGATGGCTTCCACCAGCTGATTTATAACACAACTGCTTTGCCCTCTCTGTTTCCTACACTGGACATTCTGTTCTTTATTTTCTAATATCTCTACTCTTTAAAAATGATCCCTCCCCAGAATAACACAATTTTGGTAGACATCTCAGGCTTTTGGGGTTCATAGTTACAGGTTTTTTCTTCAGAAGCTGTGCATTGTTTCATGTTTTATATATGAACTAATAGGACCAAACTAGCTTAGCACTTAGTACATTTGAACTGAGCAACAAGGTTCCACATTCAACTAGCCATAGATTAAAAAAAAACGTTGGGGGAAGGGATCGCATGCATCTCTGCTGATTCATGTACACACTTTTCTTACTATTCAGTCTATAAACAATACAGTATAGCAACTATTTTACGTAATGTTTACATTGTAATAGGGAGCATTAGGGATCTAAAAATGAAGTATCTAGGATGATACATCTAGGTTACATGCAAATTTTGTATCACTTTATGTAGGGGACCTATATGTTTGAAGAGTTTGTGGTAAGGTTCTGGAACCAACCCCTTTGCATATACCAAGGTACAATTCTGTTCATTATCTGGCCTTCAATCTCCAGGTGAAAAAGTTGATAGGAAGGAACTCTGTAGTCTGCTGGTTGACATTTCTAGGAGACATTGCAAAAGCATTCAGCTGTATTTTCTTACATTGCCCGGTGGTTAGAGAGCTCTTTACAGCAAGTTTCAGGCTAGTAAGATGGCTTATCAGGTCACACCTAGAGTGTGCATTTGCAACACAAGCCTGGCAACCTGAGTTTGATCCCCAGAACTCATGTAATAGTGAACAGAGAGAACCAGGTCTACATTATCCTCTGACCTCTACATGCACACTGTATTCTAGTTTGTTTCTTCATTGCTGTGACAAAATACTCTGACCAATACCAACTTGGGAAGGAAAGGGTTTATCTGGCTTATATCTCCCAGGTCACAGTACATCAAGGAGCCCAAGGTAGGAACTCAGAGCAGGAACCTGGAGGCAGGAGCTGGAGCACAGGCCATGGAGGAATGCTGCTTACTGGCTTGCTCCCCTGGCCCATGCGCAACCTGCTTTCTTATATAACATAGGCCCACCTACCCAGGGGTGACACCACCCACAATGGGCTGGGCCCTCCTACATCACTTAACAATCAAGAAAATTCCCCACAGACATGGTCACAGGCCAGTCCAATGAAGGCAATTCCCCAATTGAGGCTCCCTCAACCCAGGTGTGTCAAGTTGACACTAAAGCTATCCAGCGCACTGTGGTACCTGTGCTCCCCTCAACAATAATAGTAAATAAATAAACATTTTTTTTAAAGTAAGTTCTCTAGGCTTCTTATGGACCTGGTGGGTCAAAGTGTGCAGACAGAGACTGCCTGATCCTTATATTTGATAAGCTCTCCGGTGCCATAGTAACCAGAAAATAGTGCTCAGTTCACCTTGTGGTAAGTCTTGGCCTGTCCAATAGTGGGCATGAGAGCACACATAGGAAGGACCTCCTGACTCTATCTCCAAAGCACTGAGAAGAGGGAAATATTGATAGAGTTTAATGAGGAATTTTGAATTTCCAGGAGAGGAAAGCCATTCTAAGTTTAAATTCTTACCAGTAAGATTTTCTTCCTCTCATACAGAATTTAAATGTCCATCTCACCTTTGAAGTGAGATAGAAAATGCTACTAGCTAACCAGGAAACCCGGGGAGATGCTCAGACCAAGATTAGAAGGGGCAAAAACACAACCATTGCTAGGGGGGGTCAAGTAGAGACAGAAACCAACTGTATACAAGAGACTGAGGACATCACAGGATGGAATGGCACAGGCCACAGGGGACATCAAGAGAAGAGGAATCCAATCCATGACACCTCTGTAATGATACCACTTCCTCTGTGATGAGGAACTCAGAGTCTATAACAAAATCCTTGATAGCTTCAAATGTTCTTAATACAAAGAACAACAGCAACAACAACAACAATAATAATAATAATAATGGAGTGGGAGGACATCATGCCCTGTCAGTGGCCTTGCTGGTGGTAATAGGGTCACTCAGGTATAGTTATCCCCACTAAAGCTATATACATTAAACATGTACAGCTTTATACACATCAATTACATCCTGATAAAATGTTTTAAAAACACATCTTTTAATAGGTTATACAACCAGCTTAATTTCTGTTTGGCAAATTTCATATGGTTTGAACTGTCTGGTATGAATTCAGGGTCACTGACAAATCCTTTTACTCTCTTCCTAAATATTCCAAATTAGGGGCTGGAGAGATGGCTTAGCAGTTAGGAACACTAGCTGTTCTTGCACAAGACCTTGGTTTGAATCCCAGCACCCACATGGCAGCTAACAACTGTCTGTAACTCCAGTTCCAGGGGATCTGATACCTTCTTCTGTCCTCCAAGGGCATTGCACAACACGGGTGTCCTTACATACATGCAGGCAATACACACATACACATAAACTAAAATAAAAAAAATTTTAAATCCCAAATTAATAAAACTTACAAAAAGATGCAGTATGTGACCTCCAGGGGCAAATGAACCATGTTTAATCTTTACAGTCAGGATTCTGAGATTCAGAGAAAGCCAGAAAGCAGTTTCCCACTCAGAACCGTGCCTTGCTAAGGCCCATTTCCACTGGATCATTTAAAAGCAGTCTTGAAAATTTTAGTACTAGAGGTCAAAAGATGTTGTCTTTTTTAAAATGCTTCTTTTGGGGTTGGAGAGATGGCTCAGCAGTTAAGAATACTGGCTGCTCTTGCAGAGGACCCAGGTTTGATTCCCAGCACCCACATGGTGACTGACAACCATCTGTACCCAGTTCCAGGGGAATCTAATACCCTTTTCTGACCTCTGTGGGCATTATACAACATGGGTGCACTTACATACATGCAAGCAATACATATACACAAAATATAAATAATAAATAAAAGATTTTAAATGCTTTTCTCTCTTTCCCATTAAATATTTAAACACTAAAAGTAAGTACTCAAATCACGCTGCCTCTATCTTTTTTCTCCCCTTCAATCGTTCTCTCTGGGGGTGATGAGCCAAGGTTTTCAGAGCTTTCTATTGCAAATGTGAGTCAGAAAGCCATCAATCACACTGGGGAAGGGAGTGGAAGAGAGAAACCAGCCCATTAGCTGAGTCTACGCTGTAAGCCACATCTACTTGTTAGGATTTTCTTTGGCCTATGAAAATTGAGCCTGAAATGGACAAATGTGTCATTTCCTTTGGAGGTAGATGGGTATTAGATGCAATCTCTTCTCCTTATAGATATTCTATAATTCAAGGGCTTTCTCTTTATTCCTCCACTAGAAACTTCTCAGGGTTCTCTAAAAATGGAGACCTGAAATCCAAGAGGGCTTCCTTCTCCTATTTATGACCCTGGCCTTTTAAAGATGCAGGCTGCACTAGAAACAGAAACAGACAAAGTGCTCTGACTCATGCATCGTTCACTCAGTGCCTGGACACTAACCTGCTCATAGTGATTCCATGGGCTCTTGTTTTCTGCCTTTGAACGTCTCTGTTCTCACCATATTATTCTTCTACGCCTCTGTTATTAGGTACATCTGCTCAGACAAGTTTGCTGTCATTTATCTCACTGTAACATCGAGCACACCATTAGTGTTGCTTAGAATTACCCCAGCTCCAATGAAGATGCCTTAATAGTTTTGAAGGAAAGCCACCCAAATTACAGTGCGTGAGGGAGAGTTCACCAGTCTATAAATGTGAAGATCTTCAAGCATTGTGCTGCATTCTTTTTTATTCATTTTCCTTCAAGCAGGTTAAACCTCTTGAATTAAGATCCATGCTCGGATGCCAATGGAGATGGAGTGAACACAGAAACTGATGCTTACTTGAATGTGTTTATTGCTGAAGTGTCATTTCTGCCTTCATCCTTTTCATTGCCTTTTTGAGCTTTCAGAATGGAATCCAGCATTTCCAATTATTTTACCATTTCTCCCAAATGTGTGCTATTTGAGTCTACTGACAGCCATAATGACTTTTGTTTTGTTTTTTTAATAATTGCTCTGGTTGGTTTTTTAAAATAACAGCTATGGAAGCTTTAGTTGATTTCAATTAAGAGATGTTACAGAATACAATTAAGAAACACTATATAATTGCCTTCAATTCCAGGAGTAAAAAGAACTCATACTGCTTTTTAGGATTCCGCATGCCTCTTTAAGTCGATGTACAGCCCAAGGCCACAGTCGGTCATTCACTCCTGAATTGTATCTTGCAGAGGCAGGAAGCAAATTGTGGCCAAGGGCAGAAACGCACCCAACGTTTTTTTCTTCCTTGATGGCTCTGTGCTTCTGCGCCCCCTGCTGTCTTGGTTTACGGTAGCAGCTGTTGGGGAATTGGTATCTTTTGGGAACAAGTAAACTTCCAGGCAGAAACAAGAAGAGAATGAAGATGGCTAAAATGCTTATTTAAGTTTTAAGAAGCTGAGACACATACCTAGCTGTGCAAGAATACCTATATTTGTAGTGTGTCTCCTTTTCCTACAATCATCCCAGGAGTCCCAGGAATTTAATTTCCCATTTAAAAAAAAAAAACAAACAAACAAACACCTGTTCACTGCACAGTTTTAAACATTTATCTTTCAAAATGGAGGCTCTAGGCAGGATGCTTGGGATGGGAGGGGTGTGTACACAGATATGTGTGTGTGTGTGTGTGGGGGGAGAGAGAGAGAGAGAGAGAGAGAGAGAGAGAGAGAGAGAGATTTAGTTCAGGCACCCCGTTTCCATCAATTTTTAAAAATGTGAGCAACTGACACTTCCTCTGTTTTCTACAAAGTTTCATGTAAGTCATCTCCAAAGTTCCACCTCAACTACTGGCTACCTATTACAGCTGAACAACTGATCCTATGTAGAAACTCTGGGCCACCCATCTCACAGTATCGAAATTTCTGTTTAATTGACACTTGTATATAATGGAAATGTACTAGATGGTGACTGAAATGTTCTTGTACCTCCAAAACATAGCTTACTTTCCACAATAGCCACTCTGATAACTGGCCACTTCCAGAAGTATGAACATCCATTCTTGGTGGCCCGCTGGAGCCCAAGCTAATATCATTTTAGGATCCCAACATTCCTTGCCACTAAAGGAATGGGACTGGCTCTCCAGGAAAACACTGGAACGAGATATTGCTAGTGTAAATCAGTGATCCCTTAAGACTAAGCCAAAAGAACAAAAGAGAGAATCTCCTTGGACTGGTGTGGGACAAATATGACTTTAGGTCCTTGCAACGGTGCCCACTGTACTCTTTGGAAAGACCTAGGATGCCAAGGTTAGGCTGTGGTGGTCCTCTCTGTCTCTGCATGACTGTCTCACAGATAATGCTGCCACCATTTCCCCTGCACCCTAACATCCTCCTGGCAGCTACTCTCCTCACTTCCATTTGCCCACTGTACAATCTGTGCTTCTATTCTGACTTATACTGTCCTCAAAACCCCAAACCAGTCCAGCTCACCCTTTGGATTAGGGTTTGAGTTGCTCTTTACAAAGACTGAAATCTTCAACATAGCTTCCAAATGCAGTGAAGACATCTTTCCAATCAACCTCAAATCTGAAAAGCCCCTTCTGATTGAACTGTGTATTTTCTAAGTGCGTTCAACACTAAATCTTGAACTCCATAAGGATGAGATAGGAGTAACAGTATCCATAGAGTCCAGTGCCAAATCCTATATAGAGAAGGTTATCAATGGTTCTATTTGCTGGATAAATAAATGAATTACTCAATCAAAAAGCACTGGCACTTTGGGGACTAGCAAGAAGAAGGTGCTCCCTTGGCACGAACACTGGTGACACTGGCCAGCTCTCCTATGTACATGGCTTCATTGGTAACAAAATAATCAACTACAGACATCATCAATGAGATCCAGAAGACAGGGGCTCCACTCTTTACTGGAAGAATGTGGTGAGCGCAGCCAACATGTTCTGTTCAAGTGCTGAGAACACCAAAATTCCAGAAATTTCTCTACTCAAGGATAGAATGCAAAGGCATGTGTTTTCTCATTGTCACTTGTCAAGGTTTTGGAAGTAGATACATCAAATGGCCAAGCAACAGGCATCTTTCTGGGCATAGAACATTGGAAGAGGGATGTAGCAGTCCAGTGAAAGAACAGCAAAGAGTCAGTGAGTTTTAAGGGTTTCAGCCAATGTTGACACATAGGATCTTAGCACAAAAGCTTGCTTTGAGTGGTTGAAATACTATCTCATCAGATTACATTTCTCCTAACCCAATGGTAGAAGTACAAAAATGCCGACCATTTTGAAACATGCTTTAGTTATAAATCTAAATCTGGGAGAGTATAAAATCTTTAAATGTGTTTTAATTGTATTTTCTTAGAGGTCTTTTGTCATTTAAATAACACCTCAATCTTAGGGAATCACTAAGTCCACTTAAATATATTATGGCAGCAGCCATAGTCGTTTAAGTCCATTTAAAACTACATCCTACTTAATCTTTATGGTTTTAGTCTTTGCAGCTTAATTGTACAAACCCACAAGATTAATTTATTCAGTTAGGTCCCCACTCGGCAACTTTCAACAACTTCTCATTGTCAACTCATTAAATTCCAGTTTACAAGACCCTCTGGAGACTGGTCACACTCACACTCTCCTGCAAATGGATCTCACGGCTTCTCATTTGAAGTCTTTCTCTCTGCCAGTCCTGCCCTAAGCAGGAACACAAGTAAAGCTGACAGCACATACGAGTGAGAATTTAGAGCTACCTCCTGGACAGAGGCTCTTTAGCAAGGAACTGGCCTGATGCCCCAACATGAGATGCTTTAACGTCCCCCAAATGCCTCAGCTGCTTCTGATGTTCTGTGTACCTACTTTTCTTCTTAAAGGATGTCATCCTCAAGGTTAGGGGCCATATACTACCCATACTCCCAGTGCATCATACTTAGGAGGGTCTTGTCTTAATAATTGTTTGTTAAGAGGAAGAATAGTCAATGTAGATGATGTTCTAGTTTGAGTATCTTCTTTTCATCCCAAGAGCAAGCAGAAGGATTCACCTCAAACTGTCAATACAAGCCACCCAGAGGAGGGTGAGCATTTGAATTCATAGACACCCTTCTGCAATGAACCAAAATGACCTTGCAACAAAATTGAAACGACACATTTCTTATATTTTTCCCCATCCAAGAAGCTAAGCGACAAAGGCCAAGGATAAGAGCATGCAGTTTTCTAAGCTTGTGTTGAAGAGTTTCCGACTACCATGCTTAGAAACATTAGGAAGTTCTGGGTGGCACAGGGGTGCTGGCTACTTATACAGAGTTATTGCCTCTAGTTGAGAAAGTTCTTATTCGATATGGCTTTTGTGGACATTACCCTGCTCTTATTTCAAACATACCTGACTTTTATTTCTCTATCTAAGCCTTTGGTTAAAAGAAAACGAACTAGAAATGACAATTCACAGCAGACACTCCACTACAGAAGACATTATTTCCCAACTTAGACAGTTCATTGACTTCTTGTAAGAGGCCCAGAACAAAATCTCTATATGCACAGTAGTTTTTGCCTGGACTCCAAGCCCCTGTTTCTACTACTATTAAAATTGTTTTCCAGGAATTATATCAACAACTAGAGACATTTAGCTGGTTTCTATAGAGCCCTACTTAAATAGAGTGCTTGAATCCATGGACACCCTTCCTCCAGAGGCAATTATTCTACCAATTTATCTGATATGACCCTGGACACACACCTGGAAGAACTCACCCTGAACCAGGGTGTGAAGAACTCTTCTTGAATGGTTGGCACTGACATCGAAGCTATTCTTGTGGGGGACCCACCTCTGTTGGTCCCCAGCCCCTTCTTCTCCCTCTAAAGGTAGATGAGCACTAAGATCACATCTAAAGAACGAGACTTTCACTAATCTCACTTTTTCCCTGGGTTTCCCTAAAGTAATAAGCTTAACCAGGATTTCTATTAATTTTAAGACTCTCCAAATTAGATGGAAACTCAGAGATCTCTTAGCACATTCCTTCTCTTAGCCCAGTTGCTCTTAATCCATCTGACAGGTGGTTCTGTGAACAACGATTCCATGGATACCAGCTATACCCCCAGCAATCTAGTTTGTTTTGTCTGATTTCTCAAATCTAAAAAGGATCATAAAACTATGGAAAGTTTGGGGTTTTTTCTGTTTTTGTTTTTGTTTTTTGCAACAGGGTCTTACTCTGTATCCCAGGCTAGCCTAGAACTCACTATGTAACCCAGTCTGGCCTTGAACTTGCAGTAAGAGCCTCCTACCTCCACCTCTACAATGTTGGGGTTACAAATGTGAGCGACCATGCTCAGTTTCTGGAGATTTTTCGTCTTTGTTTCATTTTTAGACAGAATTATCAGAGATCACAGTAAGCCTTGTTGCTTGCTTATCTGGCTCTCTCTATCTCCAGACACCACAGTTCCATAAAAGCAGAGCTTTCTCTTAGTTGCTGTTCTGTCCTCAGCACCTATACCAGTGCCTGATACACGGCAGAGACTCACTAAATACTTGTCAGTGGATTGGAGTCAAAGTAAGGGTACGTTAACACAGCATCAGTTCTTCTTGATATTTTTATACAAGATATGGATATATAAAATGATCAAATTAAATAAAAATATGGCTCTCAATAAAGACAGGTCAGAAGACTATGAAATGAGACTTAAAAAGCCACTTGTGAGTCGTAAGCAAACCTGGTTTGTGACAAACAAACACAGCCACCCAGACAGAGCCTTCAATGAGGCTGTACATGACCAAAGTATGTTTAAAGCAATCAAACCCTTCGTTTCATCTTCCTGACAGAACATTGGTCAAGTAACAATGTTAATTGTGTTTCTGTTTTCTTAATACTCTAGCCCCTAAAAGTATACACACAGTTAACTAAAACAGAAAACTTTCCGAATATGGAAATAAACAGTTTGGTAATTGTCAGGCTGCTTAATACATCGGCTGTCAAACAGGTTTGAAAAATTCTATGACGGCAATTTCATTCCCATTTGATACAGTATCCTGTTTCTTTATGGCTGCTGATGTAAAACAAATACACTCAGATTGATCCGGAAGGGAAGCTTGAGTCTTCTTCACACATTTATTTCATTGCTTCACAGATGTTTAGAGGAAGAAAGAGAAGTGATTCATAGGCCAAGTGTGACTCTTTCAAGGCCACTCCACACAGATTTTCCAGTTCCTACCCTGGTGAGGCCCACATACCATTTTGCCTCTTTGTAGGGGAATATAAGATGAATTCTTTCTTTACTAGTACAAAAATGATACTCAGTCCTCCAGATGTTTAGATAACAGACAGCTAAAGAGTGAGAGACAAAGGAAGAACAGTTCTGCACCAGAAACACTGAGGGCTCCATTCATCGGGATGGACCGCTGTCTTCCACACCCAGCCCAGCTGTTTACTCTAGAACCACCAGGACTATTGAAGGCTGGTTTGCAGCCTTCCTCTTTGCTGCATGGGTCCTGGCAGGAGAAATCTGAAGAAGAAGTGAGCATCTTCAGTTCTTTCAGTGAAGATCATCTTAGAGAGATCCCAGATGGGACAATGTTAAGTCCATGACCATTTAAAGTTGTGACTTTATTTCCGGCCCTATACTTTAACAGCTTTATTGCCCTCCCCAGCCTAGACCACATCTGGGATGGACCCCTCTCACCTAGAAGCATGAAAACCCAAGCAGAGGCTCTGTCCAGGAGGGCAAAAGCAAATAAGACTTTGTCCAATCTCCACTGAAGCTCTGTGTCCAGGACAAGGGGCATTATTTTGTTATAGTTTGCCCACTAGTTAGCCTTTCTGACAGGAGGAAATTAAAGATGGAAGGATGGTGTCTTCTGAGAAAATGAAAGTGAGGCTCCAGTCCCAGCCTTGACAACATAGCGCACTGGTAGGTATTACACAGGAAGTCACACTGAGCTAGCTCTCTACCTTCTGACCACCAAACAGGAAGGTCAGCTGCTGCTTCACATGCATACACACTTGAATGCTCTTAAAACTCTGCATAGGCCAGGCATGGTAGCACCAGCCTTTAATCCCAACACTCAGTAGGCAGAAGCAGGTGGATTTTTGTGAGTTCAAGGCTAGCCTGGTCTACATAATGAGTTCCAAGCCAGCTGGTGTTATAGGGAGACCCTGTCTCAAAAAGACCAAACAAACAAAAAAACCTGCACAGACTCACACCTGTGTACTGGCATAGTCTTAGGCACACACAGACTACATAATGTCCATCCTTTCCCCTGATTAAAAAACTCTCCATACTTCTAAACCCAATAATATCTAGCCAGAGACCCTCAATTTGGAAATGCCCTGTCCTTCCATGGACTACAGAGAGGGGAAATTAAGAAGTCCGAGGCAAATGCTTAGCAATGCCACAGTTCTTTGGCCCATAAGCCCCATTGGGTTCTAGCTCCACTTGGTTCTGCTTGCACTCGGAATCTCACAGCACCTGGAGCTTTAATTCTCCCACCTGCAGCCACGTCTCTTTCCCCTGTGCCTGCTCCCTTTTTAATGACTTCCACAGTTTCACATCTTTCTGATCCTGAAACTCTGCCTCTTGCCCTTCACTTGGCTTAATGTCTTGTCCCTATAGCTGACAGATGTCCTCAAGGCTGATCACCTGCCTGGGTCTCTACATAGTGTCTACATCCATGGTTTGCCTCTGTGTACATGTCTGTCCCATCATCTGGACTCCCTGTCACCTCTTGCTGGACTCCTCCCAACCCTGACGGTTGCCAAGGTGACTACCGGTTGCCTAGCACTATCTTCTACTAGCCATATGGGCTTCCTGTCCTTGGCCATTGTGGATCTATCTCTGCCCTGCCACACCTGGAGCACCACGTTTCATCTCCCAGGCTGCCTGGCCCCTGTTCCTGCATCCATCTATGTCAGGGGATAAAATTCTTAGATAAGTAATAATAAGATCATCCATTCTGGAAACCTGCTGTATTATTTCAACCAAGTCAAAGCATCTACCAAGAAATGGATCACAAAAGCTTCCCTTAAATATTCTTTGGAAATGTTTCATTCTTTTTCCCAACATGCCACTATAACAGAGATAATAGTGTTCCCAAGATATTCCTAGTGTTGTAAAAATAAAATCCCTCTAAATTCTTGATATTTAAGAAAATAATTAAAATCAACCTAACAATATTCAGAGATCTAGCACTCGAAACTAAAACTATATCACATACAAATATAGAAGCTACTATTAAAAACAAACTTTTTTCTTTAGACAGGATATCATTGGCCCAGGCTGTCCTTGAACTTGTTATATAGTAGACTTCTGATTCTTCTACCTCTACCTCCAGAGTGTTAGGATTATAGGTATGCGCCACCACACCCAGTTCATGCAGTGCTGGAGAATCAAACACACAACTTTGTAGATGCTAGACAAGCACTCTACAACTGAGCTATATCTCTAGCCCCAAACTAGACTTTTAGTTAGAGAAAAGTATATGCATATATATGCACAAAGTAGAAATAATAAAACCATCAGAAGCTCCTGTCTGATTTGCTGGCCTAGTGCTGTGGATCAGAGCTATTTTTCTAGAGTTGATTATATGAAGGCTCTATAGAACTATTTTCAATTTACACTTACTCTTTAAGTGAAATGACTAGTTCTAGTCTCTAATGAGGTACCAGGTGACTAGGACAGCTGTGTCAGAAAGGAAGTAGCTTATTTAGAGAGAAGGAAGGAAGCCAGGTGACTGTGAACACCTAGATAGTAGCAGTGTGGAGAGGACAGCACTTCAGGAGGGAAGAGAGGAAGGGAGGAGGAAGGGGGAGCCCACTGAATGAAGATGGGGCTGAGGGGTTTCATCCCATCTCATCCCTGCCCCTCAATGAAGGAAGGTCCTGAGTATGGCTCTCGGCTGCCTCCTCTCATATAATGTCACCGTGGGAATGGTAAGGACTCCACTGTGCCCAGAACTTCCACAAAGATCTGAGAATGTCTCAAGTGGTTAAACAGAAGCCCCCACTCTCAATCTTTCATTCACAAAGCTTCCCAGAAAGCACCCAACTGATTCCTGGGGTGTCTGTCTGCCAATGTGAGTAGAGGATTGGATTCTGGATTCTGCCAGCTGAAGATGTTTATTTACTTTAGATTTATTTTTAGTTTTAATTGCGTGTATGTATGTGCCTGCATGTGGGTATGTGCAAGTGAGTGCATGTACCCTTGGAGGTCAGAGGCATCAGATCCCCCTGGAGATGGAGTTAAAGTGGTTGTGAGCCACCCAGTGTCAGCACTACAAACCAACCGGAAACTGAACTCAGGTCCTCTCCAAGAGCAGTATGCACTCTTAATAACTGAGCTATCTCTCTAGCCCCTGTTTATTAGTTTTGTGTTTGTTTTTGTTTTAAAAATGGATCTTACTATGTAGCCCAGGCTAGTCTCAAAATCTTCCTGTCTCAGCCTCCCAAATGCTGGGATTACAGGTGCACCACCACACCAGCTTGAGGTTATCTTTTAATTCAGTTTATGAAAACATGCTCAATCTGAGTCATGAATTTACTGTATGTGTCAAAGTAATTCGTTCTTTTCCTTTTCTTTCTTCTCTGTCCTCCTCCTTCCTCCTGCTCTCTCCTCTCTCTCTCTCTCTCTCTCTCTCTCTCTCTCTCTCTCTCTCTCTCCCTTCTTTTCCATTCTCTCCTTCCCCTCCTCCTTTCCTCCATCTCCTATTCCCACCGTTCTCTTCCTCCCCCTTTCGGAACAACAATGGTTCTGATTTTTTTTTTTATCACCGCTGTGATTGAATATGAAGTGTTCCCCACACACTTTCATTGAACTCTTGTTCATAAACTGGTGGCACTATTTTGAGAGGCTGTGGAAACTTTAAGAGGGGAACACCTAACTGGGAGAATTAGATCACCGAGGGCTGAGTCTTGGACTCTCTCTCTCTCTCTCTCTCTCTCTCTCTCTCTCTCTCTCTCTAAGCCATAATTTCTAGCATACTCTCATTGCCTTGATGTTCTATCCAAGTGCACATGGCCAAATGACCATGAACTAGACCCTTTGAAATGATGACTCAAAATAAATGACTCCCTTCAAGTTTCTCTCAGGGCTTATTGGTCACAATGACACAAAAGTAAATAATGAAGTCACTGATTGATTTTGATAGTCTGATAAAAGTTCCAAGCCTCTTCCCTATAGACTATAGCGCTGAAGATGTATACATAAGACGTGTCTATGATGCTCAGCCTTAGATCCTACAGGGCTAGAGGTGAGGAAACTTCTGCTCTTTGTCATTCTGTTGAGAAGTACAAGGGCTCTGGGAAGACACTTGGAAGGGAAGAGCATGGAACTGTGTGATCCTGTAGTGCCAGCCTTGGCTGGTTATGATGGGACCCCCCTCAGACCAAATGTGGGCCTTGGAAAGAGAAGGGAAATACAAATATAGTTAGGGCCAGAGGTGAGCAAGAAGAGACCTCAGAGAGGATGAAGCTCAGTCCTTCTTGTGGAGTGTCGGCATTTCCAGGGTCTCCAGCCTGTTCCTGAGCCACGTGATTATTTCACTGAGATATTTGGGGCAGGAGAACTATTGTTTTCCACATAACAACCGAGCAACCCTAAACAGATAAGCACACATATATAACAATATTATAAATACAGCCTGAACTCACATTGGGCTACAGAGCATAGAAATGTTCCTCAAGGGAACTCTTCAGAGTCAGAGCACTTGAACCCTTTCTGAACCGAGCATGAGCTGTCACTCTGCTCTCCCAGCCTGCTGAGTTTCACACTTAGAGCATCAGGGATAGAGTTTAGGGAGGGCAGAGTGTTCCCAGAGCAGAAAGACTTGCCCAGGGAAAGTACAGCTGTAGGTTGCAGAATTGACAGCAAGCTTAGAAGGGATGTCAGGGAAATGTGAATAACAGTCACCAAGTTGACCCCTAGTGAGTGCCCATTATAGGGCAGGCCTGCAGCTCCAAAAGAAAGGAAAGGAAAGGAAGGTTGGAATTGATGGCAGCCCAGGCTTGCCCTGGGTCCTGTTTGCAGCCCTCTTGGGACTTCTCCATGGGAGCAGCCAAGATCAAGGGAAAAGGGGAAATTCTGGCATTTCTAAACAAGTGTGTCCTAAGCTTGGCTGAGTTTGCTCAGGTGGCTCCTCACAAACTTGTTGCAAGGCCTGACAGCAGAGAACATCTTTGCAGTTTGGTATGTGAATTCTTATTGGTTCAATGAAATTTTGGAGAACTATCCCAAAGCAGAAGGCTTTAACCTGGCTGATTATTAAACTTCACACTGATGGAGGGGAGCATTGTTTTAATTCATTCTTTTGAATCTTTTTGGATCTGTGACTGTGATTGTTAAGAACTAAATGACAGCCAAGAATTAGAAAGTACAAAGGTGCTGTGGCCAGTGGTGGATATACTGGGCCTTACCAGGGTGCAAGGGGAAGGAGTGGCTGTGCTACCTAGTCCTTCCTTACTAGGGAATATGCTGGAAGCTTTCCATCCAGGAGCACAGGGCATGAGGACCCTCCTATTCCAGACATTTCTCTTAATATCCATGTGTTCTGGAGTCCTTTGTAAAACACCCTAATAGATGATGTTTTCTTCTGATGGCTAGAGAGTCTGGGGTTGGAGGAGATACACAGGAAAGCCCACAGAATACTATGCCTATGTGTGTCTCTAAATACAAAAATGCTCACTTAAGACAAAGCACCTGAAGGCAAAGTCCAGAAAATGCAGGGGAGGTGAGGGGTATGAGGGACATCTTTGTTCATAATAAAGTAGAAAGGAGATTTAGCTGCTTACCAAATCTGTTCTTTTTTCTTTCTTATACAGGGCTTCACTATGTTATCCAAACTGGCCTCAAACTCTTTGGCTCAATTGATCTTCCTTGTCTCAGCCGCTCATGTCACTGGGACAGAAGAGTATGCCACTACATCCAGTTTAAATCATTTTTCTAATATTTAAAAAAATAAGTGAAACAAGCTGCCACATATATCCCCAAAGTCTTCTGAAGTCCCAGGTCCACAGGAGGTATCCAGGACGCATCCTCCCGCCCCTTAATTCCCCTGTTTGTAATGCCACACTCTGAGTGGGCCATAAACCTGTGCTCTTGTCGCTAACTATACAGCCAATCCTAGAATTGGAAAACAGAGTTTCCCTCCCTAGCTCCAGCACAAACAACTTGGGCAGAGGGATTACTTCTGCTAGCAGTCTCAGAGAGAGCATTTCATCCATTGGACTACACTTACATCCATAGTAATGGGTTCCTTTAATATTTGTTTCAGTCAAAGACAACAGCTTATCTCATGCCATACCATCCTTGCGGATATGTCTCCAAGGGGAAAAAAGAGGGATTGGGACCCCAAATGCTGCCAAAGCTTTGGTTCTTCTCTTCTTCTCTACCCCAAGAAAAATGGGTTTGGAATCAGTGGTACTGAATTCAGTTCCATGAGCTCAAGCCTCAGTCTCTCCATCTGTAAGATGAGAATATTGGTAACTGTCCTGTTTACCTCAGACAGCTGCACAAAACTCCAACACTAACATGTGAAAACTGTTCTGTGTTATAAAAGCCTTCCATAGTTCATTTAGGAAATGGGCCCAAATCACTAGCTAATTTGTTTATTTTTTTACCAAGAGGAAATAAAGTTCCCTGAGCTTTTAGAGTCCTGTTGAGTGATTTGCATGGTCTGTTCGCCACCTTGTATATCAAGTGGACCCTCAGCATAGTGAAGTGGCTTAACAGCCTGAGCATGAGTCATGCTCAATTGGGGAGGAGATAGCAGGGTGCCTGCCACCTGCAGGGTGAAGTTCATTGGATCAGGAATGATCAGGAATCCAGGCAGATTGGAAGCAAACAGGCCTGGTCTCCAACCTTGGAAAGACTTGGATATGGAGCTGCCAGATGGGACAAGTCCAGTGGCTGGACTGACAACAAAAAGAAGACCTGTGGTGGGACAGTACAGGTGCCCTGAATGTGTGGCTTAATAATTCTCATTCTTGACTTCGACTGGTATTGAAAGGGCTTAGGGGCCACAGTCTGAAAGGGATAGGGGTACTTAGGAGAGGACAACCTGCCTCTTACAGGATTTGGCCATATGGGGTAGATACAAGTGTTTTGGACTGGGTGTAGACTGAGAAGCAGATGCATTTTAGAAGCTTGAAGCAGGGTTTTTGACAAAGAATACTGACAAAGATAGCCTGCTAGACATTTCCAACTAGAAGTACATTTCTCAAGAGGATACAATGACTTAAAGATCACTAGATTGGGAGAACTGAACTGTAGCCTTATCTGACACAACTTTTGATCTTGAGAACTCCCAGAAAATTAAAGATGCTTTTAGGCTCAAAGTATAGCTCAGTGGAAAAGTATATATCTAACATTCACAATGACAGAGCTTCAGCACCAGAACCATGGAGGAAGAAAAGACGCTACTAAGGGTAAGAAAGATGTTCTTTATCTGCCTCCTTTGCATATGAATGTAATTGTGCCAATCAAAGTTTAGCTATTACTAGTGGTATGCTGTGGAATGAACATCCAGCCACTGGAGCTGTGCTGCCCTGGCAACCTTTAGGAGAACAAGTCTCACTAGAGCTGCGGGTCAGCCCCTTTGTGCTTCTGTTGCTTAACAAATCACACCTAACTTTGTAGCTTTAAACAAGCCATTATGCAGCTCGCAACTCTCTGGGTTGGCAATGTAACTCTGCTGGGTGACTCTGCTGGACACAGCAGAGTACTCCGTTGTCTGTCAGCTGGGTGACAGCATCTGAGGCTCAGAGGTAAAGCCAGAGCAGTACTGAGACCATGTGTCTATTGTTCTCTATCAGGCTACTCCAGGGTTATTCACATGGTGTTGAGCAAGGTTTTAAGAAGGATAGAGCAGGCATGTAAGATCTCTACAGAGATAGGCTCCAAACTATCACATCATGGCTTCTGCCACAACATATTGATAAAGACTAGTCTCAAAATCAATTGGATTCAAGGGATAGGAAAATTGGCTCTACATTTTGTTGATAGGAGCTTCAGAATTCTATGAAAAATGACATGGTTAGGAGCTGAGAGACGGGTCAGTGGTTAAGAGCACTGGCTGTTCTTACAGAAGACCTGGCAGCTAACAACTGTCCGTAACTCCAGTTCCAGGGGATCTGACTCCCTCTTCTGTCTTCCACAGGCACTGCACAACACAGGTGCACTTACACACATACAGGCATAACACTCAGACACATAAAATATAAATAAATAAATAAACAAACAAATAAATAAATGACATGGATGCAGAGAGGAGAATAGTCCCAGCCATTTTGGCAAGCCATTTACAAGACCTTTTACCTGTAGCAACCCTTTTCCGTCACAAGATATTACAGAATATATCTCAAGGGACTGGAGAGGTGGCTCAGCAGGTAAGAGCACTGGCTGCTTCTTCAGAGGACCTAGGTTCAGTTCCCAGCATCCACATGACAGGTAAACAACTGCCCATAACTCCAGGTCCAGGGGATCTGACACTCTGACCTACACAGGCATTACATGACACAGGTGTACTTGTATACGTGCAAGCAATATAGCAATACACATAAAATAATTTTAAAATAAATGTTAAATTTAATAACATAAATTTTAAAAAATAATTTAAAAAAAAGAATACATTTCAAGCTCTGGTTTAGACTCTGGTCTTCATCTCTAACCCATAAGAGGGGCTCTCCTTTAGTCCCTACGAGCTATCTCTCCCAAGTCCCTGAATCTTCCAGGAGCTGGATTTCAACCTGTTGGCCCAACTAGCCTTCCTGTGACATCTCTGACCTCTGATTTGTGCCTTTCAGTGGGTCACTGCCTGTCTAGAAGACCCCCAGCTTTCTGGGGATTTCACTGTACTTGTGAAGGAAACTATGGACTGGAAAAGCCTCATGTTCCCCAGTGTGGCGCAAGTGGCAGTATCAGACAGACGGGACTTGTACTCGTGTCCTGCCTCCCTATCCACTCCCTGTGCACTGCTGTGTTCCCTGAATTAAGGGTACCTGGGAAGTGTGTACCCCTCCCAGGCTCTCCATGTATTCAGGAATTCCTTTCAAGAGAAGATTTTGAGCCAGAGGCAGGGGAGTGGGGGTGTCACATGGTGGTATATAGCCCAGCATGTGAGAGGTAGTGGCAGGAGAATCCTGTGATTTTGAGGTCAGCCTGGTCTACATAGTGAGTTCTAGGTGAGAGAGAGAGAGAGAGAGAGAGAGAGAGAGAGAGAGAGAAATTTGAAAATCATTTGAGGTTTAATTTTATGCATTAATGGGTTAGACCATACTACCCAGATATTCAGTCAAACATCATCTTAGGTGCTCTCATGAAGGTAAGTTTAGATGAGATAAACATTTAAATCAGTGGACTTAGAATAAAATAGATTATTCTCTATAGTGGTTGGGCCTCATCAATTCAGGTGATGGCATTAAAAGAAAAACTGACTTCTCCCCAACCAGAAAGAACTGTGCTGCAGTCCACCTCTAGACTAAGCTGGATCTCCACACTAGACTTTCTGCAGATTTTATGCCAATTCCTCAAAACAGATATCTCTAGGGACTGAAGAGATGGCTCGATGCTCAGGAGCACTGACTGCTCTTACAGCAGTGCCGGGTTCAAATCCCAGCATCCACATGGTGGCTGGCAACCATCCATAACTCCAGTTCCAGGGGAATCAGACACCCTCTTCTGACCTCCATGGGCACTGAATGACACAGGTGCACTTACGTACACGCAGGCAATACACTCATACACATAAAATAAAAATAAATAAAAAATTTAAATGCTGGGCGTGGTGGCACATGCCTTTAATCCCAGCACTTGGGAGGCAGAGGCAGATGGATCTCTGTGAGTTCAGGGGCATCCTAGTCTACGTAGTGAGTTCCAGGTCAGCTGGAGCTACAGGGAGACCCTGTCTCAAAAAGACAAAAAAAATTTTTTTTAAATCAGCTATGTCTATATATAGACACATTCTATAGGTTCTGATTCTCTGGAAACCTTGACAAATTCAGGGATGAAAACATCCCACAAAAAACCTGTGTCAGCATACATGGTATACATACCTATAATCCTAGCACTCAGCTGACTAAGGCAGGAGGACTGTGAATTCAAGGTCAGACTGGGCTACATAAGAAGACCTTACTGAAAACAAACAAACAAAACATGCTCCACAGTGCTCAAAATTCTAAAACAAGAAGTTGAATGAGTGTCTGAAAACTGACACTTAGTGCTCTGGGTGTAGTGCTACTTCTTTTCAGAAAGTTAACAGAGAAACAAACATATGTAACAACAAAGGATGAGAAGAGAGCAAATATAGTACAAATTTTATGCCTGTACATTAATCCCACTCGAACAGAGTGATCTGGTTAGAGGGTCAGCCTTTTACATTGATAGCCAGGCTAATACGTCCAGCTAACCATTCCATTTCCATCTCCGTCATTTTATGTTTGTATCTTTAACTGGAATGGTTGTTTAGTGGGATCCTTGAGCACATTTTCCAGAGGACACAAATCTTTTACTTATATCTAAGTGGGCTATTTTCCAAAAAGAGAGTCCAAAATGAATATATTCTTTTAAATGACCTCATTTTCATTTAAACCCTCCTTGGAGCTAAGGCTAAGAAACAAATGTTTAACAAAACAATAATGTAAAATAACTTTTCCTTCCATAGCACTGCAGTAAAGTTGCTGTAAATTTGAGTTAGAGCACAGAGCTCAAGTAAGGGTTTTCAGGAAGGGATCAGAATGGGAAATGGGAAAACAGGATGATGTGCACTACTCATCTGAGTCCCAAAACTTGTGGACCTGGAGGAGGCAGCTATGCTGACTGGGGTCTCTGCCTGTGCAATGCATATTGGGCAGCTGTGTACAGACCCCAAGAGCCTTGTACAGAGCATGACTCTCTGTATCCTCCACCACAAACCCTTCTGCATGGGCAGCTAAGGGTCTTTTGACTTGAAAGCTCTTCAGGAGTGGTAAGAAGAGCTGGAGTGCCTAACCCCCAAGGCTCATCTTTGTAGGATTTTTATTTTCTGGTCCACACTGCCATCTGCTGGTCTTGGCTGTCCCTCTAAGTCAAGCATTTGTGGTTTCATTGTTTTATTCTAAAAACCCACATATTTGAAGTGTTCTTTACTTCATGCATGAAATATTTCCATTAATATTAATGAAAACACTTGCTAAGTCAATTCACTGAACACAAGTTACGCATGCTGACAGTGGATGTGTAACATGGTAATAGTTGAGAAGCTAAAAATAACCAGGTAACCGAACATTCCATGTCTCATTTGGATAATTAGCACCTACACTTGTTGGTTTGTTTGATTGCTCAATAATTACAGTTTAAGTTAAACAGGTAAATCTGATGGGTACGTATTTGTTTGTGGACAAGGTTAACAACACTGTTGAGGAAGCATCCCCTCATCAGTCTTCAGGAGCTCCACAGTAATTAATGGGCTGTTAGAGAGTTTTTACATATGCAAATCAATATTTATCACGGAAATGTTTTTGGATGACAGACAACAGGTTCATGTGAAGCAGCAGATTATCATTAGCATGCAATACGTGGGGACATCATTTGGTACAGGTAGTCAGCGAACTGTCAACATGCATGTCAAAAGCCATTTCAGAGGCTTTTAGAGAGAGGAAGCACCTCAGCTGTCACACAGGAAGAATTCGCCAAGTGTCTCAGGGCTGGAGAGTCATGCCCTCCCCTTTCAGCCCTAAGCCACCATCCCCACCTAACTAAAAAGAGAAAAACACACATGAAGTAGGGGGTGGCCAGGGTAGAGCTTTGTGCATTTAGGAGAGAGTCCTTAAGTACTCAGGAACATATTCTGAACAAATGGGACTTGGAGAACTTTGTGTTTGTTCTTCCACATTATCTTCAATGAACAGAGAACCTCCAGGATACTCTTGTGAATAAACAGCATGCATGTATACAAACAGTGTGGGTGGGTGGGAAAAGGGGATGGAAGTAGGATGTGTCATCGGCCCTCAAACAAGAAGACCACTGGTCCCCGCTTAGCTGTCCCTAGCTTTCTGTGCCCAGTGATACAACAGAGATCTGTGGCTCCCACCAACCAGACAAGCCTGTAACTTCCCACATGCTCTAAGACAGTCAATAGTTAACAGTCAGCAGGCCAACACAAGCTTAGGAGGTAAATGGTGGCTCATCTTGCTGATCAAGCTTACAGCTCCTAGGGCCACAGTGTGCAGGGTGCAGGAGGTGGCTTAGGGCTCCAAGGGGCTAGGCCTCACTCCTCACTGAAGACTGATTTTTTTATTTGTTTGTGACTAGGGGCCAGTCATGTGTGCCACACAGTTGGGATTATGACTGTGTCCCCTGCTTTCAAATGATCAAAGTAGATTCTTCACTTATTAAACTCTGGGTAGAGTTTACAAGAGCATGAGTCAAAAAACTCTTGACGCATGACCCACAAACCTATGCGGTCACTGGGCGCCACTGTCCGCACTGGAAAACATCTGAGTGTGGGTCCAGCTCGGTGCTGTTCTTGTGTCTGGGTAACATTTGCCGGTCATCCATTGCAGAAGCAGTTTCAGAAAACTGGTAACTGATGAAAATGTTTTAGATAATTGAGCCATTGACAGCAGCGCTGTCTCCAACTGGAACATGGGGCGGGCCCCAGACCCAAGAGCTGTCAGCTGCCTAAGAAATCATTGCATTCACACAGCCCATAAAGTAAGACAAATTACCAAAAAAGACTGCATGATCGATTATATACTGTGTATAGATGAAAGCAATCTCAAAGATTTGAATAGAAAAAGTAATCGAGTTAAAAACTTTGGCAAAGCTAGCACTGAGCTACTTGGGAGCTATGATTCACAGAAACAACTCATTATTGAAGATCCATATTATTGCAATGACTCCGACTTTGAGCTGGTGTAGCAGCAATGCCTCAGGTGCTGCAAGCCTTCCTATAGAAGACTCACTAGCTGGTCCTTCCCACCACCATCCAGCAACTCATCCACAGTGCTGTGCCCAACGGTAGTGACGGTCCTTAGCCCCATGCTCCACCTGTTTTTTTCAGCTGACTTACGTTTATCTTAATAATTGCAGATGGAAATTAGTTATATTTTCAGCAAAGAATAAAAATGTTTGAGGAAAAAAAAAAACCTATCTACCTTACGGATGGCCAATACAGGTTGAATTAAATCAGTGTGTGTGCTGCATAGAAACTTCACACTGAACCCCCTCAACAGGTACAGTTAATAGGTGTTAACAAAAAACTCAAGAAAGAAAAGAAAATAGCTGGGCACAATAGGCCACGCCTGTCATTTCTGTACTCAAGAGTCTGAAGAAGAATTATGACTTCAGTGCCAGTTTATGTTGCATGGCAAGACCCTGTCTCAAAGAGCCAGTGGTCGAGAGCCTGCCTAGAATGTGCAAGGCTATAGGTTCCAGCCCCAGCACAGAAGAGAGAGAGAGAGAGAGAGAGAGAGAGAGAGAGAGCCTCCCTCTTCACCTTCAAGGCATCATCTTTGAGAGTTGCCTCTGGCTCTGTTTGCTCATCTTTTCTTCCTCTCTCTAGCCCTTGACTCCTCATAGCACAAACCAATTAACAATCTGCCAGCCTGCACATGCCCCTGGCTTCCTCTTGCTTGCCTAGCTATCTCTTCATCCTTGTTTTGAAGGTTCCTCCCCTCTCTGGCCATAATCTGGTGGACCCTTTACTTCCCATTTGGGAAATGTGTCTCTCCGATGTCCTACAGAGTATAACTAACCAAGATCTTCAGGTGTTATAGCTGACTTCATGCACTGAGGCTACACTTCTCACCATCATCTTTTAGTGATCACAAAGTATAGTAGATATTTTTAAGGCAGGAGTGTTCTCAGAAATCCAGGCAACTTTAGCTTAAGGATTCCCCATAAGAATTGCTGAAGCTGTTTAAGAAGGGCGGAGCATAGACTGACTTCCTTCCTCTCTCCCCTCTTCCATGTCAGATGAAGGGTTTGCCACCCTTCTCTGGTCCCCTCCCCATGTTCTTCGATAAGTCTCTTCTTGATCTAATTACATCTGGGCCTCTGGAGCTTGAAGAGCCTGGGTTATACAAACAAGAAGAGGAATTTGCTAGAAGACTCTGGGTAGTTCAGGAAATAAGAAAAGCCTTAAGTAGCAATCAGGACCATCTCAGGAACCTGAACACTGAGAATGAATGTATAGTCAATCAAGCTGCCACCACCCCAAGAAGTCAGTCTCTGTCCTTTCCTGCCCCAAGGGACAGGCTTTGCCTGGCCTGTCTCTGGTCATAAGTTACCCTTGGTCCAGTAAGGCTGTATACATCAGCAAAGCAGAGCTGTTCAAAGGAAAAGTAGAGAAAGAATGAGAGGATGCTGGATGGAGGGTAATGTTCTTATAAGAGCAGCATCTGGTCTAGAATGTTCTTTGATGAACACGGGAGCATCCACATTGGGTCCCACAGCACTGGTCTATAGCAGGTCTGTCAGCACTGAATCTGGACCTTCACCCTAACCCTCCCTGCTTGGGTCCTGACAGTCTTTACCAATTTTCTTTGCCCAAGGTCTTCCTTGGGCCTCAAAGCTCCCTTGCCCATCTTTGTGGCATCCTGGGAATGATGGAAATATTCAACTCACTTCTGACCCAGTTGCAATGTCTGAAGGAAGGTACAGATACCATGTCCAGCAATCGCTTGGAAGCCCCTATACAGTCCCCCCAGGTCCCAGAAGGACAGGATTCTAAGGCGACAAATGTACTTGGTATGACTCCCATCACTAATTGCGCCCTTTTCTTTCCTTACTTCCCCTTTAACCCTCTAAAGTTCCCTCATCTGTCAGTAATAGCTGGTTCCTTGCTCAGGGTTTGTTCTGGAGAATCCAAACCAAAGTATGGTGTGTCAATTCTGGGAAACAGTATGTTGCAGTAGCTATGGTGACCAAATAATGTGAATAAGTCTCACACACCTACAAGGAATGAACAAAGTCATGTGAGAAGAGTGACTCTATGATAGGTGTGAATGCACCTGTCAGAGGCAGAAGACCTTACCCTGTAAGGACTGGGTAGTGACTACGACACCGTCTATGAATGTCCTCTTTCTGGTTCTAAGACGCTGTTTATAGAAGGGAGTGTAATTACAGAAAGTTCACCAAGCTCTATGGGGAGGATTGGTCACATTTCTGCAGTGCACTTAAAATGTGTTTTAAAGATACAGTTATATGCCAGGCATGGTCTATCATCCCAGCATTTGGGAGGATCACAGGTTGCAGGCCAGTACGAGCTATAGAACAAAGCTGTCTCAAAAGAAAACATAACGAGCAAAAAATGGAATGTGTTTTTTATTTATTTGACCATCTGCTGAATAATCGAATACTCAAATAATCAAATACCAAGTTTCTTCCCCTCAGGGGGTTTGTAGTTTCACAAGAGACACAGGAGGCTGAATACTGTAAGATTCCCAGTCTAAGATGGGGAAATTTTGCTCCAGGCAAACAGCTCTGTGTATACAATATCGACTAGGGAGTCTATGGTACAGCATTTGTTTGTGACATCCTGGGCTGGCTTTCAGAGAACCCTGGAAAGTTTTCTCAGACCGGACTCATTCCTTATCTTTCATAAACAATTCTTGATCTTCTCCAGCAGAGGGCGCGGGAGAAGAGCTGGCCCAGCTGTGTACTTGAGACCACAAACCTGCAGCACACTATCCCCAAAGCTTCTCCCCAGCAGCTCTGCGGGTCTGTCATCTCTGTGCGCAGTCCCAGCCCTTCTCCACCTCTGATGGAGCAGGAAACAATCCCCGAAAAGTTATTCTAATCAAAAGTATAAGTCGTTTATGATGGTCACTGTCCTGAAGGTAAAAAGTTTGGAAGAACTACTTGGAGCTCAGCACTTTGTGGGGGCCCACGTGGATCCCCACAATTTTCTTAGGTCTTACGCTTTTCAGCACCCTCAGAGTGACCCTCCCTTACCAACTCAGTCTTTTTTTTCCCTCTTGTTATTATTATTATTATTATTATTATTCTTTGAGAAGAAATTGAGGGCTCTGGGGACACTAGCACAGGGAGGTTATCCCAATCTCCACTGACTAAAGTAGGTGTTTTGATACATCCAGATTATATCAGCAGGAATAACTCAACCAATATTATGACTCCTTTAATTAATCCCTCAAATGTGTTCAAATGATCAATGGTTTTAGGGAAATTTTTGCAAAATGTTTTTTAGGAAATAGGCATTGTTTTTTTTCACTTAGGTTGCTCTCTGGAGGCCTGTAGAGCCTTTCTGAACTTGGCTGTTTAGGGAAATGCTGCCACCTGGCGGTTGTGAGAGTTCTGCTCATAGCTGAGAACTTTCTGCCTGCTGACCTCCGCCCAAGGGACCTATCATACCCAAGGCTGCAGCCACTCTCCCAGGAGCTCTCATCCATGTGCATGCATGCCACAGTATACAAGCAGAAGGTAAAGGACAATTTGCAGGAGTCTGTTCTCTCCTTCCACCATGTGTGTCCTGAGGATCGAACTCAGGTCATCAGGCTTGGTGGCAAGTGCCTATACCCACTGACTTATCTCGTTGGCTTCAAACCCCTTATTTTACTGAATCATGTCCTTGAACCACAAGAATGATGGTGGCAGTTCAGATATGCCAAAGAGAAGCTGCAACATGCTTACTTTAAATGAAAAGGTGAAAGTTATTTAACTTCTGATATAGTATATTGTTATAATTGTTAGATCTTATCATTAGTTATTATCGTTAGTCTCTACTGGGCCTACTTTGTTTTGGTTTTGTTGTTGTTGTTGTTGTTGTTGTGTTGTTGTTATTTTTGAGACAGGGTCTCGCTATATAGGCCTGACTGGCCTGGAACTCATTATGTCAACCAGGCTGGCCTTGAACTCACAGAGATCTGCCTGCCTCTGCATCCAACTTCTGGGATTAAAGGTGTGTACCACCACATCTGGCCTGTGCCTAAGTTTTCAAAATTTTTTATTTATTATTTATTTATTTTATGTGTATGAGTACATTGCCTGTATGTGTGTAAGTGCATATATGTCTTGCAATGCCTGTGGAGGGCATCGGATTCCCCTGGAACTGGAGTTATGGATTGTTGTCAGCTGCCATGTGGGTGCTGGGACTTGAACCCAGGTCTGCTGTAAGAGCAATCAATGCTCTTAATTGCTGAACCATCTCTCCAGCCCCCTGTGCCTAATTTTTAAATTAAACTTGATTATAGGTGTGTATGTTTGGGGAGAAACAAAACAGTACATGAAAAGTTTGGTATTACTTGAGTGGCTCCCACTGAGGATCCTAGAATGTAGCCCCCATGATTGTAGAACCCAGGCATGAATAGGCATGACCCACCACTGACATGTTCAATGACCCATGTTGGCGTTTTGTATTTTCTGCCCTGGCATATTTAAGCTTTAATGATTCAGAGCTGAATGGTAACCACTATCCAAATATAGCTATTTACATTTAAATTAATCAAAGTAAATAAAATTAGTTCACTTTCTAAGTCACACTATCTAGATTTCAAGGGCTCAATAACTACATGTAGGTGGTGGCTACCATGTTGGACAGAGTAGATATAGAATGCCCCTGTCATTGCAAAGAATCCTAAAGGGCAGCACTGGTCCCTGGGGTAGGACGGTATGGGAGAGCACTTCTTCCACAACAAAAGAAGAGCACCATGAAATTGAAGCTTTTTTTGTTGCCTTGTCACTTTAGGCTGTTCTTGTCAAGAGAGTACAAGGCACCATGCTGGCAGGCAAGTCAGCCATATTCACCAGGAGGAAGTAGGGCTGCCCTTATGGAACGAGTCCAGGGACTAACAGGGTTGGCACCCTGGTGATGTCTTGGAATGTCTCTTGTTTCATGACTTTCCTGGGAGACCTCAAAGAAACATCTATGCTCCCCCGAATAAGAAGGGCGCAGACAGACCAAGAAAAGATTCTAACAAGTTCAGGTTGATGAAATATATTAAGGCATTTATGGAAACTCGTGGGTAACTCATGAGCAGCTGAACCACCACCTCCTGGCCACCAAACTTGTTTTGTATGGAACTAAGCCTACAGCTGAATTAATGCACACTAGGCTCAGAGCACGACCTAGTGTCAAAGCTACAGAGATGGTTACAAGCTTAGTCACAAACAAAACCAGACTCTGAGAAAACTGGATGCTTATGTGTGCTGTGTCCTCTTATCATGGATTATTCTGGGCTTTGTGGATACTGTCCAGCTTTAGGAAGGACAGCAGATCTTGCTTCAATCTGGCACATAGAGCGAACAGCTAACTGGCATCTTGCTGCAAAATGGACTTACTCTGGTTGGGATTTGGAAGATTAGTCTGACTACATTTGGTTTGCCACGTCCCCCTAAATTTTGATGGTAGATGAATAAACGCAGCAGCAAGCCTGAGTGGGCAAGACTGTGATGGACAATCAGCCTCCTCAGGGGCGAAGATCCAGCTCTGTCATGGCTAATTTCAGTTGTCAGCTTGACACACCAGGGAAATGAGAACTTCAATTGAGAAAATGCTGCTGTCGGATTAGGCTGTGGGCAGGTCTGTGAAGTATTTCCTTAATTGCTAATCGATGTAGAAGGGCCTAGGCAGGTGAGCCTGGGCTGTATAAGAAAAGTAGCTGAGCAAGCCAGAGGGAAGCAAGCCAGTAAGCAGCATTCCTCTATGGTCTCTACTTCAGTTCCTGTCTCCAGGATCCTGTCTTGATTTGAATTCCTGCCCTGGCTTCCTTTGATAATAGATCTGTAAGCTGAAATAAACCCTGCCCACTCCAAGTTAGTTTTGATCATGGTGTTTATCACAACAGAAAGCAAACTAGAATAGGGTCACTCACTCCAGTAAGTTATGCAGGCCAGCAGAGGTGGTATAGGCCATGGCAAAGGTATTGAAAGGATGCAAAATAGAGGTGAGAGATGATGAGAGTACATTACGGCTTTAGGACCAGACATGGTGGAGGAGATCACAGCATATATCTCTGTCCTTTCTATGCTTCCCAGGCAACCTGCCCAGTCAGAATCTTGGGCAAACATTACCTGGCAGGAAAAAGATCTATTCAAGGCAAATGGAGTGCAGTGGCACAAAGAGGGTAGACCAGTAGGTGCTGTGGTGCACTGATAGAATCCCTTTGGGAACCCAGACTCTTTATTTTTAAGATTTTTATTGTTATTTTTAATTATGTGTGTATGTGCATTTGAGTGCAGGTGCCTATGGAAGCCAGAAGACAGCATCAAATCCCTGGAGTTACAGGTGGTTGTAAGCTGCCTAGTATGGGTGCTGGAAACCAAACTCAGGCAGAGCCTGTAGCAATGTATTCTTAGAGAATTCAGTCCCAGAGCAGAGGAATCACAGAAGGTAGGACAAGGAGGGATAGTCAGTACTAGTGAGGCAGGACAGAAAAGACAAGGGACGTGGGAAGAAAGTGGAGTCCCTCACCCTAGAGTCCAGTGGAAGCCACCCACCAACAGAGAATCAGGAATTCTAGCACAGTTAATATTTGCTGTGATGGTTGCCAACCTAGAGACAATATTCGTTCTATATAAAGAAGAATGTTAAAATAGCAATAAACCATTCTTGAGGCCTAAGCCTGTGTGACCTTCAAGTACCACCTTACTCCTTTCCTGGTATTTCCTGGGAATCTTAGAAACAATGGACTTTTGTTTCTAGTAAACACATCTTAACTTGCACTCCAATGATTGTGATTAGGGTTTTACCTTATCAACAGTGATCCTATCCAGTGCATAGGTACCATTATATGCTCTCATTTAGATTCCTTAGTAACCTTGACAGATATAACTTAAGAGGCCTCCAAAAAAACAGCAAATATGGTTACTGCAAGATCACTTATGATTACTGTACAGACACTTGTGACACTTCTTTTTAAAGAATATTTTTTTATGTGCATGAGTGTGTTGCCTACATGTATGTTAGTGCACCAATGTCGTGCAATGCCCACGGAGTTCAAAAGAGGGTGTTGGATCCCCTGGAACTGGAGTTACAGACAGTTGTTAGCTGCCATGTGGGTACTATGAATCAAACCCAGGTCCTCTGCAAGAGCAGTCAGTGCTCTTAACTGCTGAACCATCTTTCCAGCCCATGATTCTTATTTAAGAAGCCCATACCCTGAGAAAGCTAGCTATTTCCTTTACCTACCTTTGCCCAGGGATCGGAGTAGTCTCCTTTGATCCTTGCAAAGTCTATCTTGCTCCTAAAATAAAATCAGCATCCAAAACAAACAAGAAACCAACTTATATCCATGATCTGGTGTATCCTTCTTCTCTTAAACTTTATTCGTTTTTTGTTGTTGTTGTTTTTTGGTCCCAGCTGGCCTAGAACTCACTATGTAGACCAGGCTGGCCTCAGTCTCACAGAGATCTGCCTGCCTCTGCCTCCGAGTGCTGGGATTAAAGGCGTGTGCCACCATGCCCAGCTAAACTATTCTTAATATCTATGCTAAAAATGTCTTTTAATAGACTCCAACTCTGCTTTATACTGGCTTGTCCTGAGGTTCTTTTCTATGCTGAGGTCAAGAATCTGGCATTACCTGAATCAATGTCCCTAAAAAGATCAGAGAACTCCTCAGGCTTTGGGTAGTAGCTTGGACCTGTGTCTTCATTCTCCTCACCCCCTCATCCCTTTGCCAGTCCACTGCAGCTGACACTAGGAGAGATGTTTGAGCTGGCAGCCAGGACGCACAGTCACCTCTTCAGTTCAGTGGGACTGCGAGCGAAGATGTGGTGTAAGTAGAAGAGACTGTCTGGAAAGAGAAAGAGGTAAGGATTAACCCACCCATTCCCAGCTCCCATCATCAAAAATAGCTCCACAAGGCATTAACTTCCCTGCATTCTCAGGATGCACAGGAGGTGCCAAGCATGTCACATGGTGTCCATAACTGAGTATCAAATTCTGGGGCAGGAGGTAAATAATAATGCAAAGTCTGAAAGGAGGTGCTGATAGATTGCACCAGTGTTGTTCTGGTAAACATTTGAATAGATTGCACCAGTGTTGTTCTGGTAAACATTTGATAACTGGCTTGCTTATTTCAATGATGTAAACACTCACCATGGTGGGTTTCAAGTTATCAATATGAGACACTAAATGTTGATAGGAGAAGTGGTGTATCACACAATACTGTCATTTGGGCCCAATAGACATAAAGATCTTCAAGCATGACAAATAATGAAGTGTAATAAAATATTTAGGAAGAGATAAGTTTTGAGCATTTGTTACTTTCCTTTTTTTTCTGGTCTTTTTGAGACCTTTTAAGGATAATTTCTTCAACTGTCGAGCTTATATAATTTAACTTCTACTAACGGTCATGTGCTACAGTTTGGATATGTAGTGTTTCCTCAAAAGGCTCATGGTTGAAGGCTTGATCTCTAGCTGGTTCATTGAGAAGTGACTGGCCCATGAGGGGGTCTGACCTCATCAGTGGGTTAATTCACTGATAGAGTTGCAATTTGATGACATTATTGGTAAGTAATGGAAACATTCAGGGGTGGTCCTATCTGGATGATGCAGATCACTGGGGGTATGCCCTTTCTCTTGGGAATCTATTTGTCCTGGATCCCTGCTTCTGTCTCTCTCTGCTTCTCAGCTGCCATGAGCTGAGGGGCTTTGCTTCACCACATCCTTTCCGCAGTGATGCTCTACCTCGCCACAAGCCAACAGCCCTGGGAGCCAAACAACCATGGATTCGATCCTCTGAAACTCTGAGCCAAATATCTTCTTCTCAGTAGTTTCTCTCAGGTATTTGTCACAATGGAAAACTAGCACACTGCATTTAACCTTTGCAAATCTGTAATAACTTTCTCCATACCTCACAGGATTGCGTCTTCTAAAAGGCACATAGAGTGCAAGAGGCCACTGTAGTAGCAGTATATTATCCTGGCAGAAATGAAGATAATCTAAAGAGACACTGGTCACTCCCTTTGGCTATGATGATGGAAACCATGATCCCCAAGGAGTTGGAATTTCCCTAGAAGTGTCATTCTGGAAGAAGGAAAAGGAGGAAGCCTTGTGCAAGCCAGAGGAGGAACTTGTCCTTGGGACAGAGAGATTGCTTGAAGTTCTGACAATCTGTCAACCACCTTGAAGGAGAGACTAGAGCCAAGACAATGATGGGTGGGACCACATCCTGACAAGAGCTGCCTAGTTAAGCATACCTCTCGACTTCTATTTAAACCTGATCCTCATGTCAGGACCCTGAAGGTGGACTTGGCAGTCACTGGATTCCTTTGTTCTTTTTCCCAGTGTGACCACATTGAATAAATCTCTCTTTTCTGCTTTCCACTATTACTTTGTCTACTTCATTGGTCTGCTGAAGATGATGGCTGAGTCTGGCTTGTTGTGGCTGCTAGGGCCCAGGGTCCAGCCCTTATAACTCTGGTGAAGTAGCTGAACTAAGAAACAGATAAGGCCCAAAGAACAGTGGTCCCTCAAAGGAGTCTAGTGTTTACCTTGTAAATAAATGCTCCTCACATTTTTCTAAGTTGAATGTCAAGAATGTCAAGTCACAGAATGAGTGAGCATTGAACCGCAGTTGCACACACTCTCTGCAATGCCAAAATAAAAACGGTACTTTTTACTTAAGAGGTGCCCAACACCCACCCAGGAGATGATACCTTTCCTGTACAGGCAACTTCTATGGATGAGGCTCCCCAGGATTTGAAGGGGATCCTAAGCATACAAGATATGAACCCCCAGGGACATGCAACATTCACTTACTTTGACTTTCCCCAGCCCATTCCTCAACTGCCATCCCCCAACAGTGGCTGCCAATTCCAAGACCAGAGTTTCTTCTAGTTATGTCTGTCAACACAATTCCTGTACTTTCTATTTTCCAAAATTGCATTGAAATGTCTCATGCACTCATCAGGTACTACTAGATCTCTTTACTTTATGGGCTTATTTCTTTTTTGATCTATTAAAATTTTTTTCAATTGATGTTATGAGGTACATGAGGGAAATAATGACAAAGGATTCAAATCTTTTCTATTAAAAGATAATCACGGAACATAACCTTTGCAGTGCTATTTTATAATCTCTCCCACCTTGTAAAATTTTTGTTTGCAAAAAGGCCTTACTGCAATACCAGAACTTGATGACTGGAGGAGGTCAAACTTTCCCCCTTTCCTTTATTTCCTTTGTGCAAATTCTTATTTTTTATTATTTTTATTTTATATGTGTGAGTGTGTTGCTTGCATGTATGTAAGGACACACATGTTGTGTGGTGCCCGTGGAAATCAGAAAAGGGCATCAGATCCCCTGGAACTGGAGTTACAGACAGTTGTCAGCTACCATATGGATGCTGGGAATCAAACCCTGGTCCTCTGCAAGAGCAGTCAGTACTCTTAACCATTGAGCCATCTCTCCAGCCCTGTGCAGATTCTTTTAAAACTAGCCAACCTAGAAAGACTGTGGAGTTGGACTTAACCAATGGAGGAAAAGACACAGTACTCTTGCATTGTGATAAAAACCTATAAATATTCCTACTCTGTGTGCTTACTTGGTACCTGAATGAGGCGACACCCTTTGCAAAGGTAAATGCTGCCTTGCAGAGTTGGTTTTACTCTGATAAAGTGTTCTTTGTACAGTATTGATGGGTGTGATGGTTTGAATGAAAATGTCCCCCATAGGCTCTAAGTATTTGGACATTTTGTCCCCAGATGATGGTGCTGTTTTGGGAGGTTTTAGAAGGTGTGGCTATCCTGGAGGAAGCATGTCACTGGGGATGGGCTTAGAGAGTTCTTAAGCCTTGCTGGATCTCCAGTTGCTCTCTTGCTTCCTGTGCCTGTGTGATGATGTGAGGGCTTAGTTTCTGCTGCTCCTGCTCCAGCCACCTCCAGCCACCATGCCTACCTGCCATGATAGACTGTAATTCCCCTGGAACCGTAAGCTCAAATAAACTCTTCCTTCTATAAATTGCTTCAGTCAGTGTTTCTATCACAGCAACAGAAAAGTGACTAATACAGTGTGGTCCTGGTACCCCAGGTTTTATTTCTAGCATACATGAGATAAATATATATGGTAGAACACTTGTTAAGTGAGAAAGGCTTTCACTTATAAGTGAATGGATTTCCCTAAATATAACTACTTAAATCATTACTTTTGCTGGAGGGGGAAATAGGTAGAATTTTAATGATGCTCTTCGAACTCCAATATGACTACCTCAGCATACAGGCAATACCCATTCGTGCAGTGTCTGAAGATGTGGAAAGAGGGGGTCAGATCCCCTGGAACTGGAGTTATGGATGGTTTTTAGCCACCATGTGGGTGCTGGGAACCGAATGCAGGTCTTCTGCAAGAACAGCCAGTACTTTAAACCACTGAGCCATTTCTCCAGCCCCAAATAAAATATTTTTTTAATTTTTATTTATTACTTTATGTATGTGAATGTATTGCTGCATGTGTGTAAGTGCACCCAAGTCATGCAATGCCCTCAGAGATCAGAAGGTCAGAAGAGGGCGTCGGATTCCCCGGAATTGGAGTTAGGGAGAGTTGTTAACTGCCATGTGGGTGCTGGGAATCAAACCCAAGTCCTCTGCAAGAGCAGCAAGTGCTCTTAACTGCTGAGCTATCTCTCCAGTCCCATAAAATATTTAAAAAAAACTCACTAAACTTGATGCTCATGTTGTATGTCTGCTGAGTAGACTGGACTGATAGTACTTACAAAAGTGACATGAGATGCAATCACATTTTTCAGTACTATTATGTGATAATATTAATTCAGGAGAGCAATGTAACAGCTCCCTTGTTCATAAACATTTATTGTATACATAATATTTAGAGATAACAAATTAAAAATGGGGATTAAAAGAGAGGAAGAGAGATTATAACATCCCAATCTACAATATTAAAACATACTTGTTTTGAATAAATTAAAGTTACGTTAACTGGTAAATATGATGGATAATAAAATATAAAAATGTATAAAATTGGCCGGGCATGGTGGCACACACCTTTAATCCCAGCATTTGGGAGGCAGAGGCAGAAAGATCTTTGTGAGTTCAAGGCCAGCCTGGTCTGCATAGTACATTCCAGGCCAGCTGGGGCTACAGGGAGACCCTGTCTCAAAAAAGACCAAATATATATATAAACTTCTCTTTGTGTTAGATTTATGTTAACTATCAATTTAAACTGTTTTTCCTTCAATTTTCTTAGAAAATAGAGCATCTAGCTGGGCATGGTGGTGCATGCCTTTAGTCCCAGCACTTGGGAGGCAGAAGTAAGCGGATCTCTGTGAGTTCGAGGCCAGCAGGTCTACATAATGAGATCCAGCAGGCCAGCTGGGGATACAGGAAGACCCTGTCTCAAAAAGACCAAAAAAAAAAAAGAAAATAGAGCATCTAACTATTTTTCTTATGCTTCACCAGAGAAACAAAGCTAAAAGGGAATCAATAGAAATCACACAGAATAAAAGAATGCTTATTAGAAGTAATTGTCTCACATGTTTATGAGGCCAAGTCCCATGATCTGCTGCCACCAGGCTAAAGAGCCAGGACAGCCAGGAGTGCACTTCCATCTGATTCTTACGGTCTGAGAACTAGGGCGGAGATAATGCAGGTTGTATCTGAGGGGATAAAATGTCCCCAGCTCCAGCACTAAGGCAGGAAAAAGGGAGGCCAGTTCTTCCTTCCTCTGTCTTTCATCCTGTTCAATGGTTTGGGTAAAGTCCACTTATACTAGAAATTGCAAACTGCTTAACCTAGTTCACAGATTCAAATGCAAATTTCCAAAAACATCCCCAGATACACCTTATAAGTAACATGTACTTTTTACGTTTTAGTCATCCATGGCTCTGTGTTGACACAGACCTAGCACAATGGTCACTCAACTGGAGTATGATTCGCTAACAGTTCTTAAGACAGTGACATTTGGTGATGGAGAAATGGCTCAGTGGTGAAGAGTGCATGTTGCCCTTGCAGAGGACCTAGCATCAGTTCTCAGCACATCTGGTGATGCACAACTACCTGTAATTCTGACTCCAAGGAGCTAATGCTTCTGGCCTCTGAAGACAACTGAACGCATGCACACATACCCACACACAGACCCACACGTACACATAATAAAAAATGAAAATTTTATGGCAATACTATGCTGTTTTCACTACTATATTTCTGCAGTATATCTTAAAATCAGGGATAGTAGGGTTTGGAGAGATAGCTCAGTGGTTAAGAGCACTGACTGCTCTTACAGAGGTCTTAGGTTTGGTTCCTAGCACCCACATGGTAACTAACAACCATCAGTAACTCTAATTCCAGGGGATCTGATACCTACTTCTGGCTTCCATGAGCACTACACAATACATGTGCACTTATATACATGCAGGCAAAGCACTAACACACACAAAATAAAACAAATAAATAAACTTTTAAAACTTAGGTATGGTGATACCTCCAGCAATTCTTTTATTGTTCAGGATTTATTTGGCTGCTTTAGTTTTTTTATGTTTCCATATGAAATTTAAGATTACTTTTTCATTTTCTGTTAAGAAGAACTAGATTTGGAATTTTGATGGGAATAGCATTGAATTTGTAGATTGCTCTCGGGTAGGATGACCATGAGCATGGGAAGTCTTTCCATCTGCATATCTTTTTTCAATGTCTTTCCTTGGTTGGATATATTCCAAGATATTTTTGAGGCTATTGTGAATGAGGTTGTTACCTTGATTTCTTTCTCAATATGTTTTTTGATTGGGATATAGGAATGCTACTGATTTTTGTGTTTTAATTTTGTATCCTGCTACTTCGTTGAATGTATTTATCAGCTCTAAGAGTTTTCTGATGGAGTCTTAGTAATAAAAACAGCATGGTACTGGCATAAAAAGATACACATTGATCAATGGGATAGAATTGAGGTGAGTTGGGCATGGTGGTGCACACCTTTAATCTCAGCTGATTGGGAGGCAGAGTCTCTGTAAGATTGTGGCCAGCCTGCTCTACAAAGTGGGTTCCAGGCTAGTTGGGGCTACAGGGAGACCCTATCCCAAAAAGACATCCCCAAAATTTGAGGACCCAGATATAATTCCATGTACCTACCACCACCTTATTTTTGACAATGAGGTAAAAAATACACAATGGAAAAAAGGCAGCATCCTCAATAAACGGTGCTGGTCAAACTGGATAGCTACATGTAGAAGACTGGAACTAGATCCCTATCTCTCACTCTGCACAAAATTCAACTTCAAATGGATCAAGGACCTCAACATAAGACCCAATACCTTAAATACGATGGAGGAGAAAGAAATATGCTTAAACTTATAGGCATAGGAGAGAACTTTCCGAACAAGACCCTGACGGTACAGACATTAAGACCAACAACTGACAAATGTGATCACATGAAACTAAAAAGCTTCTGCACAGCAAAGAACACCATCATTCAAGTGAAGAGACAGCCTACAGAATGGGAAAACATCTTCACCAGATATATCTCTAACAGAAGGCTAGTTTCTAAACTATACCAAGAACTCCAAAAACTAAACATAAAAAAAAACCCAATTAAAATTTGCAACAAGGATCTAAACAGAGAGTTCTCAAATAATGAAATGCAAATGGTTAAGAAATATATGTTTTTTGATGCTCAACATCCTTAACTATCAGGGAAATACAGGTTGAAACCATTTTGAGATTTCATCTCACCCTAGTCAGAATGATTAACATCAAAAAAGTTAATGACAGAAAATGCTGGCATGGATATGGAGAAAAGAACACTTACTCACTGCTGGTGGGAACGCACACTGGTGTAGCCACTGTGGAAATCAGTGTAAAAGTACCATGAAAAGCTAGGAGTAGATCTACCACGTGATACCACTCTTGGGCATATACTCTAAGGACTTTATATCTTACTACAAAGATAGTTGCTCATCCTTGTTCACTACTGCTCTATTCATGATAGCAGGAAATGGAAACAACCTAAATGTCCATCAACTGATGAATGGATAATGAAAATGTAGTACATTAACACAATCAAATATTATTCAGCTGATAAGAAAATTAAAATTAAGAAATTCTCAGGTAAATAGAGAAGGAAACAATTATTCTGAGTGAGGTAGCCCAGACCCAGAAAGACAAATGTCACATGTTTTCTCTTATATATGGATGTTAGCTTTGAATCTTTAGATATGTGTTTCATTTGGAAAACCCATAGAGGTCAGGAAACTAGTAAGGAGCCATGTGTGTGGGGGGAGCTTTTAAGGTAGGGGAGATAGAATGCAGTGGTATAAAGGGGTAATGGAGAATAATGGAACAGGAAGGGTTAAGTGGGTTGGGGAATGGGAGGGCAAGGTAGAGGAGGGAGTGTGAGAAGAGATGACTAACACGAAAGGTCTTTTGAAAAAGTCATATGAGGGCTGGAGAGTTGGCTCAGCAATTAAGAGCAGTGGCTGCTCTTGCAGCAGACTAGGGTTCGAGTCCCAGTACTCACGTGGTAGCTAACAACTGTCCATTCCAGTTCCAGGGGATCCGATAGCCTCTTCTGACCTCCATGAGTATTGCATGACACAGTGCACTTACACACATGCAGGCAATACACTCATACACATAAAATAAAAATTATAAATAAAATATTTTTTAAAAAGTTCTTTTTCTGTACTCCTGTATTTTTTATTTTGGTAAGTGGTAAGCCCTAGGCTTCTTTTCCTTTTCATTATTCATTTTTTATTTTGCAAATGTCTCATGCAGTACAGGATTTTGAAGATACACCCATATGGCTGTATGTACTTCTGGTGTGCTGTTGCTGATGGCTGCCAAGTATGCCAGGATTGCCTTTACCATGCACCATATGTAAACCTACTACTGTAAAAGCTGCTTACAATTATACATACACACATAGAAAAAGAGTCTAAGTGGAGCTTCTCAATAATGGGGAGGACAGTGCCCCTACTAGACACCACAGGCTAGCAAATAAAAAGTTCAGTGCCAGGGATGGGCTACCTTTTTTTGGAGTCATTGGCCAGAGGGTCCCATAGACCCTTCTCAAGCATTACTGGCTATTGCCTTTGCTCTTGGTTACCCTTCAATACTTGATGGTAAGACCCTATTGCTGAAGACACTAACACTTGAATGATAGAACATGAAGAAATCAAGCTGGTAAGGCCCTCAAAGCTCCATCCCTACTTACTAGCTTTCATAGTGCTGGTAGGTATTATGCACACTACTGGAAGAGAAAAGTAATCATCATTCTTACCCAGCTGTGAACTCTGTGAGCCACAATAACAACCAGTCTGGAAAGACATGCCCAGTGATGCAATAGTGGCACAAATGTCATGGAAGTAACCAAACACTTTCTGATTGGATTTAAGGCCTGCTCCATAAGATGGAACCCATATCTGGCCCTGTTATCACAGCCAAGAACCAGTGACTAGATAGGTAATAGGGGAGACCCTACTACTATTATTCTGCTAAATGGGCATAGTATTAAATAGACTCCTAAGGACTTAGCATTATAACTCATAGTTTAGTACATCTCTCATCCTTATCAGAGCTTTTTTTTTTCTTGTAGTAGATGTGATTAACACAGAGACCCACAACTAGTCAACAAAGAATAAGAGACAGTGAAGTGCTCAGCCTTAAATGGGACACCCATATCACATTCTTCTCCTCCCCAAGACTTAGGGACTACTGGAGAAGAGGGGAAGGACCATAGGAAGTAGATAACTACAATGACACAGTGTTTTCCTGGACACAACAAGGAAGTTACACATTTCAACTAACAGTGCTTGTGACAGCATGCACAAGACCTGGACAAACTTAAGCCAGACAAAATCCCAGCGTGGAGAGAGGAGGTAGGCAGAAAGTCCCACCATTAACTGAGGAGATTGTAACAACTGATAGCAGCTGGGAGAGGGAGAGTCAGTTTTCTTTAAGGGTGTGATCATTGGTGGGTCTACCATGTTCCAGAGGATGGACCCATTCCAAAGTGGCTTTGGACAACATAAGTTGAACTCAATGGACTTTAAAAACAAAGCAAAGAACATGAAATAGGTGGGTAAGAAGGTGGAGGTGGATCTGGTCTGGGAGGAGATGGGGGAAGGGAGTGAATATGATCAAAATACATGTGTGAATTATCAAAGAGTTATTTAAATTATTATCTAAAAATATTCTGAAATCTTTTTAAATAATCTTATTTATTATTAGTTTTTGTGTGAGTGTATTGTCTGCATGTATGCAAGTGTACCCATGTCATGCAATGCACATGGAGGTCAGAAGAGGGCATTGGATCTCCTGGAGCTGGAGTTACAGACAGTTGTTAGCACCACATCGGTGCTGGGAATCAAACACAGGTCCTCTGTAAGAGCAAGTGTGCTTAACCACTGAGCCATCTCTCCAGCCCCTTTTAAATATTTTAAGTGACATTTTATTAATTCCATTTTATTAATTAATTAACTGTGAGTTTGAGGCCAGCCTGGTCTACATAGCAAGTTTCAGGTCAGCTGGGGCTACAGGGAGACCTGTCTCAGAAAAACAACAGAAAAAAAGTGACCCACCTTTAATCCCAGCAGAGGTGGATCTCTGTGAATTTGAGGCCAGCCTGGTTGACATAGTGAGTTTGAAGCCAGTTACGGTTATACAAAGAAACCCTGTCTCAAAAAAAAAAAAAAAAAAAAAAAAAAAAAAGTGAGTGACATTTGTCTAGAGACAGGAATTCCCAGCAAGGGGGTGATCAGAGATCAGCAGACAGCACTGGCTCTGAGGATGGAAGCTCTATGGAGGAATTACTCCCATCATGGTCTTGTTTATGAAAGGTCTTCCTCTTCCTAGAGACTTGAGAATACTTTGTTTTCATGTCTTTCAAAAAACAAGCAAAAAACAAAACTCACATATCTGGAAGAAACTGAACAGGTTTATTTCATTCAAGAACCTTATCATGGGGCTGGAGAGACGGCTCAGTGATTAAGAGAACTGGCTGCTCTTGTAGGACCTGGGTTCAATTCCCAGCACCCAGATGGTAGCTAACAACCATTTGTAACTCCAGTTCCAGGGGATCTGACGCCCTTTTCTGACCTCCATGGGCACTACACGACACAGATGCACTTAAACACATGCAAGCAATACACTCATATACATAAAATTAAAATAATAAATAAAAAAAAATTTTTGGTCTTTTTGAGACAGGGTCTCCCCATAGCCCCAGCTGTCCTGGAACTCACTATGTAGAGCAAGCTGGCCTTGAACTCACAGAGATCCAATTACATCACCTGATTCAGTGACAGGGTAACTTAGCCACTTCCCTTTGGTGCTGAGTCCAGATCCTACCTTTGCCCAGCATGGAGCTTTTCATTTCCCCCTCATCCCTAGTGTGCACCTTTGATGATCATTAAATGTTGCCAACTGCAAATATATTACTGCCTCCTTGATTATCTGGCCCTGTGTTAGAGCAAATTGAGAAAAATTAGTCTGGGTGTACAAAAATGCAGTAAATTAGCTGAAGGCTGGCACTACACAAAGGTAGAAGTTATTACCCCAGTAGGACACAATGAATGAGCCATTCATTTTAACAGGAAAATTGCATGCTAACATCCACAAAAGTACCTCTCGCTCTCCCTCTCTCTATCTCCCTCTTTCTCTGCACCAAGGATTGAAGGCCTTTGTACATGACAGGTAAACACTCTACCACTGAGCTTTATACCCAGCCTCTGTTTTTAATTCTTAGTGAACTATTTCTCATTACTTCATGGATAGGAAACTCAAAGCAGAGTAATGGAGTGCATCTCCTGAAACATCTTTGGATACCAATGATTTAGAGAAACAGTATTATCAAATTCCTGGTCTGGATTTCTAAGTTCAGACCACTGCCTAACATCCAAAGTGAAAGCAGTTTATTTCCTTGCAATGAGTTTTGGAGTTTTGTTTTTTAGTCTGTCTTGCTTTGTTTGTTAATTTTCAGACAGGGCCTCTCTGTGCAGTCTAAGCTGGCCTCAAACTTGCAATCCTGCCTTTCCCTCCCAAGTGCTGTGATCCTAAGTGTGTACCATCATACACCTGGCATGAGGTTTTGGTTTCTTAAATTTTTATTGGTCCCATAGCTTGCTCAAAGCCGCTCAAGTGAGCGCCTAAGGCCAGATCTTACACCCACAGTCTATGCAATCATTCCTGAAGGGGAGCATTCTTTGGGAGGAAGTAGAAGACACAGGTCATTGGAACTGGCAGAGCGGTAATGTGGAGGTATCTCCAGAGAGAATGACGTGTCAGACAAAGACTTGCCTCAGTTCGGGTAGCATTTTCCATTAAGGTGGAGACCTGGATGGAATAAAAGAAGAGAAAGCTAGCTAGTGTGTGCAAACTCCATCCTCATGAGTGAGTGCGTCTGTGGCTGCTGCCACTGGGATGGGCATTACGCTCCAGCCTCTGCAGCCTTGCAATGCAGACTCACACCAGAGACTTTCCAGAGATCTTCCAGACTTCTAGCATCTCACTGGGGCTGCTAAGGCTTCCAGCTTCATGAACTGAGTTGCTGCCTGGTTCTGTATCTTTCTAGCATGCTGTTGTTGGATGACCTAGCCTCCTGTAGTGTAAGCTTTTTTTATGAGAGAGAGGGGGGGGAGGAGGAGGAAGAGGAGGGAGAAAAGGAGGAGAGAGGAGAGGGGAGAGGGAAGGGAGAGAAGAGGGAAAGGGGAGGGGTGGAGCTGGGTGAGATGAGATTTGATTCTGTTGGTTTTGTTCCTCTAGCGAATCCTCACTAAAACAGTTGACTGCACAGAAAACTGTCAAATACCATCTTTTAACTGAGCAAAGCCAGTGTTTTAAGACAGAAATAAAGAGTGGATGTTGGGTGAGCATGCTAGGTGGGCAGTCTCAATTTTTTCAACCTAAAAAATGTGGACTCTTTTCTTAGGTCATGGTTTGACCACCCTGGCAGGAATGAAGATATTCTAAAGAAACATGTGTGCCCCTCCCTTTAGTTGTCAGACTACTGAAACTAGTCCCCGAGGAACTGGAATTTTTCCCTGAGGAGTCTCATGCTGGGAAAAGGAACAGGCTAAAGCCTGGTGCCAACCAGAGGGAGAGCTTGCCTCCAAAAAAAGGCTTCACAGAGTCTTTGCAGGAGAAACTGGAGCTGAGACAGTAATGATGGGCCAGACCACTTCTTGCTTAGGATTGCTTAGTTATACACACCTCTTACCTTCTATTCAATCTGGAAGTGACTTGGGGGTGGGGGTCACTGGATCTCTTTGTTCCTCTTCCTTATGTGGCTTTCACTACTTCCTTGTCTGTTTAACTGGCCTAAGGAGGTCAGGTATCCAATAAGGGACAGCTTATTAGGGCTGCCAGGGCCCAGGCTCTGACATCAGCAACAGTGGTAACAATGGATGATCATCGATGGATTCTGAGTAGAGAAATGAGGTTCAGGGATGAAGAGAGTGAAGTTTGCCGAAGTGTTGGAGGTCAGCTGGAGAGGAATGAGCAGAGGATAATCTAAGGAGGATGTCATTGGGAAGAACATGCCCATCGTACTCTAATAACCCACAGCAACAGCTAGAAAGCCGAGGCTGCTAGATTTCCATCCATAAGAAATGCCCTCTCTGCAGCTCTTGAAATAACTGGCCCAGGTAACTGAATACATTTATTCAATAAATAGATTGAAATAAATTTAACAATTATTTAAAACAAATGACATCCTGTAACTAGAGAAACACCTGAGTGTTGGGTAACAAAGACCTCCCCAAGAGCACCTTCTCACACAAAGTACCAACGGACACCAGAAAAAAAGGTTAAAGGGGACTTTTAATGATCCCAGAGAAAGGAGGACTATTCATCTTGTAAGAAGGGACAAGGCAAGCAGATCAAGAAAAGAACAAAGAACTGGTCACTCGGTCCTGTGTGTGACTCTTTTTTTAAATTATTTTATTTATATTTTTTATTTTGTGTGTATAAGTGTATTGCCTGCATGCATATAAGTGTACCCATGTTGTGGAATGCTCATGGAGGTCAGAAGAAGGCATCAGATTCCCTTAGAACTGGAGTTACAGACAGTTATTAGCTGTCGTGTGGGTGCTGGGAAGTGAACCAGGGTCCTCTGCAAGAATAGGCAGTGCTCTTAAGTGCTGAGCCATGTCTCCGGCCCCCTGTCTGTGACTCTTATAGTAGTTCTTGCTGAGTATCAGTATGCAACAGTTCTGCCCTGGGTGACATGAAAATTGGGTTCTTCATTTTTCATTCAGTCAACCGAGGAAGAAATAATTAACCACGTTCCTTACTGTTGACTCAACTTTGCATTCCGCTAAAGGCTGTTCTGGTGCCTCCCACCCCCAACTCAGATGGCTGTTTGATAGAGAAGATAGCTAGCCATATTAATCAGCGCATTTCCCTTTAGCTTTGGGTCTGGAAGGAACAGCAGATGTATTTACTGTGATCAGTTTATCCTTTAGCCTTGTAGTGGGTTTTAAGATTCTGCCATTGGTTCACCTATAACCTTTCTTACAAGACCCCAGCTCTTCTGTCTGGTTCATTTTTACCTAAGCAGTGATAAGCAGTTTAAGGACTGTTTGCTGAAAAGTTAGCATTTGAAGTTTTTTTTAAGATTTTTTCTTTTTTCTTTATTTTTATGTTACGTGTATGAGTATTTTGATGTATGTAAGTGTATCTGTGTTGTGCAAAGCCCAAGGATGTCAGAAGAGGGCGTCATGGGATCCCCTGGAACTGGAGTTATGGATGGTTGTTAGCCACCATGTGGGTTCTGGGAACCAAACTCAGGTCCTCTGCAAGAACAGCCAGTGCTCTTCACTGCTGAGCCATCTCTCTAACCCAGAAAGGTGTGTGTGTGTGTGTGTGTGTGTGTGTGTGTGTGTGTGTGTGTATGTATGTAGATGTGCATGGTCAGTTTTTAAATTGGGTTTTTGGTAAGAAATTTAGAACATGAATTTATGAGGATATATTCTGTTTGTTAGAGCAAAAACAATACATTTATAGTCCTGGAGCTGCCAAATAGCTTTGCTCTTTGGTGAAATCTGCGAGTCCACAGCTTTCTGGCCAATCTTTGTGATGTATTTCTCTTTCTACTTGTGGAAGAGCTTGCCTGCCTGGTATCTGGACTTCCATAGTTGCTTCTTCTTGAAGCATCAGTGAAATGCTGGGGAATCTTTACATTGCTGATATCAGATTTTGTGGAGATGGTGATGACAAATTTTTGGTCTGTTCCACACAAAAGAACTCAATTGGAAAGAAAGAGGTCCAGTCACAAGTAGCAAGCCACTACCTAGCTATGCCAAGAAAACCACTCTTTGCCCCTGTGGCACCCAGGTAACAATGACCAGGATGGCCCCAGGGTGATGCTGGCTTGCATCTTTCTAATGTGCTGAAAGGTTTCTTGTCTTGGTTCAGCAGCTTCTGTGGCACGTTTGGTAGGATAATACCTAAGCATTTGGGGGAGCTCAACCACCTGGGTACCACCATTCTTAACCTTATCAACTGATGAGATTACTTGTGAAAGTGGCAAGAACCTTCTTTTTTTCTCTTCAACCTTGGATTTAGCAGTAGAGTACCTCCTCTTGTACAGGGCCTTTCAGGGAGTATCTGTCAGTTTTTTAACTGGAACAGGGTTTAGGCTGCAGCAGGGTGGCTTCCCCTTCTTTGACTTTTTAACCTTAGGGTCATCCTTTTCAACCATGCCTGAACAGGACCATCACCAACACCAGTACCATCACCAGCACCATCACCAGCATCAGCACCATCAACGGCACCATCACCAGCATCAGCACCAGGACCAGCACCAGTACCAGCACCAGCACCAGCACCAACACCAGCACCATCACCAGCCTTCTTAGCTGCAGATTCCTCTCCTTTGTAATCAAGTGATATCTGCATTTAGAATATTGAAATATCTCAGCATTTTTACCCAACATCTTGCAAGATGGGAGGAACACATTTGAAATTTTTAAACCACCATTTTGAGAATACACTTCCTCTCCCAATTCCTTAACTCCTTGCCTACCCAACAATTCATTCTGTAAATACACCTGCAAGCACTTTCTCTTCCACTCTTTGCATTCATTTGTTTGTGACAGTGTCTTGCAAGGTAACTCAGCCTGGCCTGGAACTTGCCGTGTAGCCCAGACCCTTAAATTCAAGAACCAGCCTCAGTGATAGGATGACAAGAATGTGCCACTTTGCCCAGCTTCCATTCTTTTTGATGCTATGCAATTTATCTTTTATTTCTTGTGTGTATGTGTGGTGTATATACATGTCCATGTAGAGGTATATGCAAGAACATGAGCACACGCGTTTGTGTGGGGGGAGGTGGCCACGGGTCTATGTCCAGTGTCTTCCTCTATCTGTCTCCACCTTATTTTTTGAGACAGGGTCTCTCATTGAATCTAGAACTCACTGATTAGCTAGACTGACTGGCTGGCAAACCCCAGGGATCCTCCTGTCTCTACCTTACCAGTGCTAGGAGTGTAGGAGTGTTAGATGGGTACTAGGGATCTGAACTCAGTTCCTCATGCTTGTGAAGCAGGCACTTTACCCACTGAGCCATCTCCATAGCCCCAGCATTTTATAGCTGAATAATATTTCAAACCCTCTTCAAGTTGCCCAAATGTACAACTGACTTGGAAATTCTGTCATTCTTGGCAGGCTGGCACCAGTGAGCTTGGAACCCACATCACAGTTTTTATCGCTAAGATGATCATGAGCTTTGTGACTCAAACCCCCAAACCCAAGTACACAAAATAAACACCATGATAATAAACAAAACATGTGAACTAGTGTGCACAGATTTTGCAATAAATCATAGTGGAATTGTCGATCCCGAGTGACATCTGAATAAAGTCATTGTAATGCTCATTAGTGTTTTAATTGTTACATATCTGGATTTAGAATATTGGGATTTGTGAGACACTTTAATGGTTTTCAAAGACAAAGTAATGGAGTATTTGAATTTGAAATTGTTCTGTATGCATCTTTGGCTTCCTGTCTTGGCTATCCCCACTATGAATATTCACAATCAGAGAGTTTATGTTTGAACTGCAAGAATTTTCTTCTTATAAAGGGACACATAAGTGGTATGATTTAGCTTATAGTAATGAGTATTAAAAATCAAGACTTAGCTGGGTGTGATGGCACACACCTTTAATCCCAGCACTCAGGAGGCAGAGGCAGGTGGATCTCTGTGAGTTCAAGGCCAGCCTGGTCTACATAGTGAGTTCCAGGCCAGCTGGGGCTACTGGAAGACCCTGTCTCAAAAAAGACTAAAAAAAAAAAAAAAAACGAAGAAGAAGTCAAAAGACTTGCAAGGAATGATTGAAATAGCCACTTTCCAGGCCATAAAATCCTCTATGGACTTCTGGGACTAAGTGTCAACAAAAGCAAGCACCTCCTGTCAGCCACAATAGCTGCTACTTTTATATTTTAAAACCTAGCTTTCAAGGGGCTGGGGAGATGGTTCAGTGGATAAGATACTCACCTCTTAAGCATGAGGACTAGAGTTCCAACCCTGGCACCCATGCCCAGTGGCACAGCAGCTGGCCTGTAATCCAAGTGCCCAGGAGATAGAGAGAGGGGATCCCCAGAACAAACTGGCTAGCTAGACTGACTGAATCATCAAGCTCTGGGTTCAAATGAGAGACCCTATATCATGCATTCACATATGTATACAGCCGCCCCCAAACACGCACACAGCAAACAAAATTAAAACTTAGTTTTCAGTCAGATATGGTGCTGCTTGTCAATAGTCTCAACACTCATGAGGCTGAGGCAGGAGGATCAGGACTTTGAGCCGAGTCAGGGCTTCACAATGAGATCTTGTCTCAAAAAAACAAACTCAAGCCCAAACAAACAGAAACCCCTGCTTTCTTGCTTGAAAACTGTGACTCTACTGCCAAAATGTATCTGCTGAAAGCTGATGCTGTTAGCGGGTGCAAGACCTCCCTTCATAGAAGAGTTCTGTTTTTAAAGATAATTCCCCATTCCAAAGTCTGCATTTCTTGCAGAGGAAGGAAACAATCCCACAGCCATAGAATTCCAGGTGACAGTAGAGCACTGATGATTTCATACTCATTTGTTTTTCAGGAATCACTTGGCAAGTTTAGCTTTCCCTCAGTACGCTGTATGAACTTGACCCAGACAGGAAGAACCTGTCTTCCTTTGACTTTGTCCCTCCACCAAGAATTTATGTTCCAAAGAACATCAGGTTTCTTGTTTCTATGAGAGGTCTCCTTGGCATCGGAGTTCACACCAATGATGCAGCCCAATGCATAGGAGAAGCCTAGTGGTTACTGACTGTGCTATTCCATAATACCAACAGCTGTGTTCTGAGTAGATGCTCCACCAGATTCATTTCTTTACTAGTGTGATTTTTAAATGTCCTCTACAGAGATCTTCTCCTTTGTCCAAATCATAATCACTAGCTCGCCTGGGTTCATACAAAAAAGCAGGAAATTGCAGTGAAAAGCATCTTTCATTCATGGCTTCAAACTATGCTACATTTATCCTGTGGGGAAGAATTTTGGTTTGAGTTAGGCATTTTGACCTCCTTTTTCCTTTACTAATTGCCAATATTAAATGTTTCTTTTTGACAATGACTTTCTCACAAAACATCTGTTTCCATTCAGTGAACTATTGAGAGTCATAAATTCTAGAATCTCTGCAGATGGACTAATGATGTGATAAACACAGTTTCACAGCTAGACAGATGGAGGCAGTTGTATAGCCACAACCATCTGGGGAGACAGGCCAGGGGCTAGATTGCAGGGCCTGCTTCAGAGATTTTAGTAGAAATTACAACAGTGAAAACAGCAGATCTTCTGAATTCAACAGTGATCGTTAGTCTTTCTAACAGAGATTCCACTTGTTTTGCCTACAAAAACAAGTATTGTTAAAAACAAAACTAGCATCTGTCAAGGTCCCCACACTGGCTTTTTTCTGTCCCCATGCATTCTTTCTGGATTCTTCTATGTGTAGAAGATTCTAGATTCTTCTAGCTGGTTCATAAGGAAGGATGGCACTGAGGGATGACAGCCTTTAGTTTTTTTTTATAATAGCTACCAACACCTCCACAAAGCCATCCCAACATAACATACAGCCCAAGTAAACCTGATATAATGAGGAAGCTCCAATGGAAGTCCCTTAATCCCCACTTCCAACCAGATGGCTGTCCCTAAGCTCTGCCTGTATGGAAATTTTGGATCAGTGTCTGTTTAGAGGATTACATTTATCCCAAGCTGAAAGAGGCTTCTCTCTATATCACTACAAAGCTGGCAATGAACTTGCCTGAGGACCAGGTCCCACCAGACATCTGGGCAGCAGTGGGGTTGCTCATCTTTGGAAACCCAAGAAGAATCAGCCTTTGGAAACCTTATGATGGCCAAAGCCTTTGTCCAGAACATAGGTGAAAAGTGTTCTGCCTGATTACAAAGGTTCCCCATGGGAAGGTTTGTTCTCTGCCAGAAGTGGGGTCCAGATATGGGCTCTCACCCCAGCCTCAAAGAATTGGTGAACATGGGAGCACTGAAGACTATTTCTTGTCAGTCCAAATCTCAGCACTTTAAGGTTCACTTCGTGTCCCTTCTCTTTCATGGCTTCTCTGAGCTCTGAAGGACTCCTGGGACTCAGTCAATAGCATAAAATGTGGCATTTGCTACTTGGCTATGCTGTTTTCTGGTTGGCTGCTGATACATTGATCTTGTATACAAGCTCACAAGGCAGAAATCATGCTTTATGGCAGTTGTTGCACTGGGCAAGGCTCACTTACTTGCAAAGAAAACTTAACTAGAAAATTTAAGAGCTTAATTTTTGCTTTCATGATTGGCAAGGATTAACCTGATTTGGGCCCAACTGGATTCAGGAACTCCATTAGTCCATCAGGAATGTTAGGCTTCTCTCTTCGTTTCTTTGTTCTTTTTTTTTTTTTTTTTTTTTTTTTTTTTTTTTTTTTCCTCCTTTGCTAGGCTTTCTCCACATGGCAGCTTCTAGAGAGTCAAAGGTTCCAACAATCAGCTGAGCCATCCCCAAGGGAAGGCAGCTTCTCTGTTCTAATACTGTCACCAAAACCCACTGATCCTCTCACTGGCCAGCTTCTGTGGCCAAGTGCCCTGTTGTTCTCTTTGACCAATACTGAGCACCTGTTTCCCAAAGAACTGGAGACTTCAGACATTGCTATTAAAATGCAAAACTGCACAGCCCTCAGAAAGAGGCAATTACGCCGGGCGTGGTGGCGCACGCTTTTAACCCCAGCATTCAGGAGGCAGAGGCAGGCGGATCTCTGTGAGTTCAAGGCCAGCCTGGTCTACATAGTGAGTTCCAGGCCAGCTGGGGCTACTGGGAGACTCTGGCTCAAAAAAAAAAAAAGAGAGACAATTATATATCCATTGACCCTTTGATCCCACAATCTCATCTCTCAGAAGCCACCCTTCACGTACAATGGCAAAGCAATAGAATGTGTATGCACAAGGTTGTTTTCTTATAGAACTACTTGTGATAATAAAATATTATAAAAAATCAAACATTCACCAACAGGAGACCATGTTCATAAACTTCAGCACATCTGTACAATGGAGTTTCTATAAGAAACGAAGGGCATTATGGTGGTTAACTTTATGTTTCAGCTTAATTGTGTCATGGGTGCCCAGATATTTCATTCAGAATAAGTGCATTATTCTGATTATTTCTGTGAGGGTGCTCTGGGTGAGAATAGTCTTGATATTAGTAGGCTGAGTAAATTGCCCTCTTTAATGTAGGTGAGCCTCATATAATTGGTTGAAGGTTTGCAGAAGGCTCAAAGTTTGACCTTTCCCAAAGTAAGGATTCCTCCTACCTGACACCTCCTTTGAATCAAACAAACTGATTTTTCTAGCTCTTCCCACTGTTATTCTATGCTGCCTTCAATTACTCAAATCCCACCATGAACTTTCACATCATGCGGCTGCAAAGGTATTAATTGAATGTTCTGCAATAATCTGCTATTCCATGTAACAAAACACTTTATGAGAAATGTCTGAAAATATCCACTGCTTCCATCAAAGAAAACATCTGGGGATGTAGGCTCAAGATTGAAAAGTGGCAGCTTATGATGGGTGTCTCAGCTCGCATATCCAAGTGAAACTGAATGGTGTTGTCACCACCTGATTGGGGTGCACAGCCCTTGCATGCAGAGTCTAGGAACTTCAGTTGCTCAGAAGTGGCTTTACGTGATCATGTCCCAAGAAAAAACAGAAACAGATTGGCTTGTGGTACTGCATGTATAGTCTATGATTGGTCACTGACTTCTTGGACATTGCAGACATCACCCAGGTAAAAAGGAGCCTAACTAACTAGGCTAAACCCAGCCATGGTCTTCAGACATGGCACTTACCCAAGTCTTGGTAAAGGTTTCAATTCTTCACCCCTTAGATAGTACAACCTGAAGCATTGTTCCCAGGGAGATCTTGTTCCCCTTTCCAGAAAGAGTAGTCTCTTCATTAACACCTGTGTTGATTGCCTCCTCATGCATCTTTCACCATCTTCAACTGATACTTCCTAAATAAAATGCCTTTCTCAGGGTCTACTACTCAGAACACAAATCCACATAGTACCAGGGATCCACAACCCCTCTGAGTCCAGCAGCTTGAAAAGGAATTCAGGTCCTCTCACTAGAGGGTCACATAGGAAACAGCATGAAATGTTGGTTCTAGGTGCCAACTCAACTAGATTAAGGAATATCTTGAGAATGGGTAAAACCTTCCTTCTGGGTGTGACTATGAGAGACCGGTTCAGGAGACAGTGAACTGAGTAAAGACCTGTCCTCAATCAGGGCCTGCACTGTGCAGTCTGCTGGGAGTCTGGATAGATCCGTGGAGCTGAGATACACCCATCTTCGCCTGCCCCTGGATATCAACATATCAGATTCTACTGCCTCTGGTCTCCAGGACTGCCTATACCAGTGGGCTCTGGAATCTTAGGTCTTAGGCCTTCGACAGAAAGTTACATCTTTTCCTTTACTGGTCTTGGGCTTTTGGACTTAGCCTGGGTCATGCTACTGGTACCCCAGTCTCCAGTTACACATGGACTGTTATGGGATTCTCTGCCTCTCTAGCCATAGAATAGCCAATAGAATCCAGTAGCTGAGTCCTCTTGAGCCAATAGCAGAGAGAATGACCCTTCGTGTGGCATCAGGTGTGTGAGTGTGGCCTGAGACACCCAACAGTAGCCTCCTGCCAACCTCTGACTCCCACATCCAGCCCTCCAGACTTGTTCTCAGCTCACTGGGTTATAAGGCTTCTCAAACCTTTTACAACCACATGGGTTTGGGGGTTTGTGTCTCTGTGTGTGTGTGTGTGTGTGTGTGTGTGTGTGTGTGTGTGTTCCCCTGTGAATACTAGATTGAAACTATTTTCAGAATTTTTAAGGACACTTTTAGAAACTAGTCCCAGTTTTCAGAAGAATCTATCGCTCATTTCATTGTGTCCCTGGATAAACAGCTCTTTAGTCTCCCTGGGTCACTTAGATCATTGAGCCTTTCATCCTCATCTCTTCTCTGTGGCTCGGCCCCTGTGAAGCCTGTGTGCGTCCAGACTCCGTAAGGAAAATGTGTGGATCTACCTGATGTACATATGCTTAGCTGGAGTCATAAACGCCTTCATTATTCCAGACCACCTAGCTAATATTTTGTTTTCAATGTGAATGCCCAAGGGATACAATGAACTTGTTGTACTGCACACTTAGGCTGTGGTAAAGTCCAGTCCATAATCTCCCTGTTCATAAAGGGCTCAGGTTATCCTTAGAACTTTTGTGAGCATTCACAAAATCCTTTGGGAAACTAGTATAGTTTACAGCAGTGTCTTATGTGCCCATCTCCTTAGCACTCCCTGGCTATTATTGACTTTCCAAACAGCCACATGTACTGCACACAGGGTGGTCGCCTCCAGTGCTGGTACATGCCTATGTGTTAAGACAGACTCAGGGATTCAACCTGTTGTTGGGAGAGGCATTCTCTGTCTCTGTCTCTCTCTCTCTCTCTCTTCCTCCTCCTCCTCCTCCTCCCCCCTCCTCCTCCTCTTCCCTCTCCTCCTCCTCCTCCTCCTCTTCCTCTTCCTCCTCATCCTTCTCGCTACTTCCCCCTTATCTTTGCCTTTCATCTCTCTGAAAGGTATCTGTGCTCTACTGTACACTTTGAAACATAGGCATGGGGAAAATAAAGTCTTCAGTCAAATGCAGTATTGACTCCCTTCCATCCTGCTTCAGCATATCCTGGAGAAAAACAAGAAGAGATGCTTATCTAATTATAGCCAAGAAAAAGCCACTTTGTGGGCTAAAGAGATGGCCTCATCGGTAATGTGCTTGCTGTGCATGTATGAGGAGGGCCTGACTTCAAATCCCAAACACCTATATAAAAGGCCAGGCTCAGCAGTGTATACCTGCAGTCCAAGGCTGGAGCAGTAGAGACATAGAATTTTGTGGGGCTTGCTAGCTACCAGCCAGTCTAATCAAATGGTAAGCTCCAAATTCAGTGGGAGACTCCATCTCAAAAAATAAGGTGGTGGCCAATGAGATGGCTGAGGGGGCGGGGAGGGTAATCACTTGCCATGAAAGCCTGATCACCTGAATTCTACCCTGGACAATCCATGTAAAGGTGGAAGGTGAAAACTGACTCCACCAAGTTGTCATCTGACCTCCACACACATGCAATGGCATATATGTGTCTACAAATACGCATCATGAACACACACTAGTAACAACAATAACTTTTTAATAATAAGGTTGAGGAGCTACTAAGGAAGACATCTAACATCAGCCTCTGGCCTCTATATACAATCATGTGTACACGCATTCACAGACACAAAAGAAAAAGAAAAACCCATCTGTGCTGTATATGCCCTTTTGTGGCTTTTAGAGTGTTATTGAAATAGTTTTAGGCACTAATCAAGAAGACTTTTTTTTTTTTTTGGTCTTTTTGAGACAGGGTCTCCCTGTAGCTCCAGCTGTCCTGGAACACACTATGTAGACCAGGCTGGCCTTGAACTCACAGAGATCCACCTGCCTCTGCCTCCTGAGTCCTGGGATTAAAGGCGTGCGCCACCACACCCAGCGAGAAGAACTTTTAAAAAAATCATTCACTAGACCATGACTTCTGGGGGTCTATAGCCAGTGGTGTTGGTGCAACCCAGGAGCTTGTTAGAAATTCTGAATCTTTGTTGCTTCCCTGTTTACCAGATAAGGATTTATTTTAAAAAGAACCCCAGATGATTCGAGTATTAGATCTATTAAAAACAAAGCAAAGGAGGCCAGAGAAATGGCTTAGCACTTAAGAGCACTGGTTTCTCTTGAAGAAGACCTAGGTTTGATTTCAGCACCCACATGGCGGCTAACACCATCCATAACTCCAATTCCAGAGGATCCTATACCCTCTTCTGTCCTCTGTGGGCATTGCAGGACATGAGCACACTTACATACATTCAGGCAATACACTCATACACATAAAATAAAAGTAGAAAATAGAATATTTTTTTAAATAAATAAAAACAAAATAAACAGAACAACAACAAAAAAACCCTCACAGTTTAAGTACTCTAAAGAGTCAAAGTTAATGGATTATTAGAAAAAGACGCCTTGAAAATGGAAAAGTACCATTTCCTAGGCTATTTTCCAATACTTTAGAATTCCTTAAGACAGTTGATTCCTCAGAGACCTCAGTGGGAATTGTTCTGGAAGCAAAGAACGAACCTAGTCTGGGGGAGACACAAAGTACAAGCTGATATAGTCTCAGCTTGGGGGCAGGGGCCATGGGCCATAGGGTGATCCACAGTAGCGTCAGTCCCCATGACCTCGTAAAATGCTACAGCAGGGTCACAAGCTCACAGAGCCTAAAGGTGACAGCTTCATCGGTCTCAATGATCTTCAGCCACGTGCCGTGAAAACACGGCTATTTAAGCTGTTTTTCTTTTCTAGGAGTATTTTTGCTCCTTCTCTTTTCTGGACTTGTTTTTGCATAACTCAGGCATCTACCCAAATAAATATATTTGTCTTCAATTTTGGAAAAATAGAAGGCGAACGTGCTCATTCCTACGGTGCTCCCTCTGCATTAGTTCTATTGCTCTCCAGGAGTGAACACTAGTCACTAGTTTGTGTCAGTACTTTGGGGTTTCTCATGAGATCTACTGCAGTGGCTTCATTAGCTCCCACTAGACCAGTGATTCTCAAGAGGAGGAGGTTTTCTCTCCCCCCTCCTCCTGGGACGTGGGACAATGCTTTGAGACACTGGAAGCTTTACATCTGGGGACAAAGAGGTGTTTATGGCACCTAGTAGGTAAAGGCTAGGAAGCTTGACAAAGTGATCTACAATGCACAGAACAGTCAACAGCCAAGATCTGGTCCCAGTTGAAAGTACAGAGGCTGAAGAATCCTGGCCTCACCACATTCCACAGCCGCCATATGTTAATTCCACCAGGACGTCCCTCAGTCTGCCTTGCCCAAACACAACTATGCTTCTCTTCCTTTTGTGAAGACACAAGGACTTAATACCCTGTGTCATGTTTATCAAATGCATTTCTCTATGTGTTTTCTTTATGAGCTGCCATGTGGGTGCTGGGAACTGAACCCAGGTCCTCTGCAAGAGCAGCAAGTGCACTTAACTGCTGAGCCATCTCTCCAGCCCCTATCCCTTATGTGCTTTCTTTTGATTTTCTAGCTTATTTATGTTTCATATCAGTTTTGGGGGCTGTTAATATTATTCATTCAACAGATAAAGACACTAAGGCCCAGAAGTAAGGAGTAAAGCCAGGAATTGTACCCAGGCAGACTGTCTACAGAGCTCCCTTCTCAACATAATTCATTTCCAATAGCTAAATATTTGCAAGTGCACTCAGGAACAGGGATTCCATGGCCAGACAGTTTGTTGCACCATATCTGGACCTTGGTGCTGCAGGCATATGGATGAGACCCTTCCTTCCCAGTACAGCATGTTCTTTTACAAATATCATTTTGTCCCAGGAGCCAGGCAGATTATGGGAAGGTAAGGAAAAGAACCAATGTTCATTCTGGGACCCTCCAGAAGTCAGGAAGAATGTTTCTGTGAGAACGTGTCCCATTTCATGAAAGCCCAATAGTAGCTTCAGCCAACACATGGGTAGGAGTGGCAGAGTTAGGGTCCTCATGGTGTGTGGTTGGCTGGTAGAAAAGCTAGAGAAATAGCCCTCTGTGTTCATCAGCTTTCCAGTGCTCTGACCAAATACCTGACATTAGGCAACATATAAGCAAGGATGATTTATTTCAGCTTACAGTTTCAGAGCCACTTGGTCATGTTGCTTTGGGTCTACTGTAAAACAGGACATAATGGTGGCAGTTCATGATAGAGGAAACTGTTCACATCATAGTGGCAAGGAAGGAAGGAACAGGAGGAAGGGAGGGAGGAGGGAAGAAACTGCCAGGTCCCAACATCCTCTTCAAGGAATAACCTAGTCTCTTTCTGTTAGGCTCTACAGCTTAAAGGTTTCATATCCTTCCAATAGTACCAAGCCGAGGTCTGAGCATATGGCCTTTGGGGGAGATTTCAGAACTAAGTTATAATTCTTTATACCTGGCAATCTGTCTTATAAAAAGAGAGGATGGTGAAGGAGTTGTGGTGACGATGTTTTTAGTGCTTGTCCTAGTTAGCATTAGCTGTCAACTTGACACAGTCTAGAGTCATATGAGAAGAAAGTCACAATTGAGTAATTTATTAAGTTTGTCTATGAGCACGTCTGCTGGAGGTTGTCTTGATTATTAACTGGTTCAGGGCCCAAGCCACTGTGGACAGCATGGTCCTGGGCTGTATAAGAAAACTAAGGGCTGGAGAGATGGCTCAGCAGTTAAGAGTACTGGCTGTTCTTGCAGAGGAACCAGGTTTGATTCCCAGCACCCACATGGCGGTAACAACCATCTGTAATTCCAGTTCCAGGGCATCCGACACCCTCTTCTGACCTCTGAAGGCATTGCATGACACAAGTGCGCTTATATACATGCAAGCAATACACTCATACACATAAAATAAAAAAATAAATAAAATGTTTAAAAATAAAAATAAAATAAAATTTTAAAAAAGGAATACTAGGTAAGCATGAGCCTGTGAGGGAGTTAAGAGAGTGAGTCAACAAGCAGCATTCCTCCATGGTTCCAACCTCCAGATTCCTGCCTTAAGTTCCTGCCTTGACTTCCCTTAATGACAGACTGTAAAGCCAAATAAATCCTTTCCTCCCCAAGTTGCTTTTGGTCAGGTATTTTATCACAAGAACAGAAAGGAAACTAGAAAAGTATTTGAGGCTGGGTGTGGTGGCACACACCTTTAGTCCCAGCACTTGGGAGGCAGAGGGAGGCGGATCTCTGTGAGTTCAAGGCCAGCCTGGTCAACATAGTGAGTTCCACACCAGCTGGGGCTACAGAGAGAACCTGTCTCAAAAAGACCAAAAAAAAAATATTTAAGAAACAGAAACAAAATGCCATGATGTGCTGGTACATACCTGGAGGCTGAGGCAAGGAGGATTGTGAGTTTGAGGCTAGACTGGGCTATATGGCAAGATCTGTATCAAAAAATTTTTATACATATATCACTCAATAATTTGGTCATGACAGATCTGAGAATCCTATTCTCACTCTATGTGTGTGCATGTGTCTGTGTGTGTACATGTTTATGTGTGTGTGCACATGTGTGTGAATGCATAAGTGCATGTGTGTGGAGGCCAGAGGCTGACATTAGATGTCTTCCTCATTTTCTCTCCATCTTATTGTTTGACAGGGTGAGACAGGGTCTCTCACTGAACCTGAAGCTCACTGTTGAGGCTGGACTGGCTAGCCAGCGAGCTTCAAGGATTCACTTATGTCCATTTCCCCATCACTAGGATTACAGGTGTGCACCACTGCTCCTGGCTTTTTCACATGGGTGCTGGGTATCCAAACTCAGGTCCTCAAGCTTACTCAGAAAGCATTCTGCTAACAGAGTCATCTCCCCAGTTCCTAAGAACCCCCTTATTTCTAGGAAGAAAACTTGATCCCATCTGAGGAAAGGTACGATGCCGAATCTCAACCTTTTAGTGTTTCACCATCTACATGGCCTTCCTTCCCACTTTACCTCCCCTCTGCTACCCGTCCCCAAACCACACTACAACCAAGGTATGCCTAGGTATTTTACAAAAAGTGGCCAAACACAGTATGCAAATAGTATAACCATCTACCCAGGTTTTGTGAACAGAAATTAATGTTGCAGTATTTAAATGATTTACTCTGACTAGTTAGTTTATTGCATAGGTAGAATTTTCTTAGCTGATACATGCCTGTTGTAAGCCAACATTAGAAGTAGGCATGATGCCACAAACCTGTAATCCCGACACTTAAGAATTGAAGGCAAGAGGACTGCAAGTTTGAGACTAGTCAGAGCTACATAAAGAGACCCTATCTAAAACAAACAAACAACCCATGTACTGAAAATGTCCCAGAATTCAAGCCTGTTTCCCAGACCTTAGGCTGTTCTGTATCCCCCACTGGATCATGAGGATGTCATTAAGATGATAGAATATGACTTAGGTACTACAATCCAGTGGAGCTGAATTTATAGCTTCTTTCTTCTCATAGTCTGTCAGTTATTAAGAGTATCCCACACTATCTGTTACGTAGAGAATGAGGTCCCATAAGGAGGGTCTGATTTCCCCTGCAGTCACTCCTGGGAACCACATGACCCAAGAGTACCTGAGCATGTCGAGCTGAGCCCATAAAGTTAGGGACTCTCAGGGGAAAAGGGAGACCTTTGCTCCCTTAGCAAAAATAAAATACAACAAAAAGGGATTATCTGACCTCAGATAACAAGGGTTTAAAACAAAATGACCAGGAAGAGATGGAAGACAGGAAAGAATCTGCCTTTATTTTGGTTCATCTGTTTTGAGATGTCTTAGTTCTGTCAATGGTTCTCAACCCATGAATGGTATTTTACATCCAAAGTACAACACCAAATGCCCCTTGCACACCTTTAATCCCAGTATTTGGGAGGCAAAGACAGGTGGGTCTCTGTGAGTTCAAGGCCAGCCTGGTCTAGATAGTGAGTTCCAGGCCAGTTGGGGCTACAGGGAGAACCTGTCTCAAAAAGACCAAAAAAAAAAAAAGGGAACCAGAAAGATGATGAAGTCACCTATTATCCATTATTATCCATTATTATGGTATAATCCATTATTATGGTCCAGCCACTGGAGTAGAGGATGGGTCCTATGGGTACCATGCTCCCATCTCTATCCTAAACCATATGATTAGGTTGTAGGCTATTGCTGAGATTATAACTAATGAAACTGCAAAGGGCTTAATGTACTAGCCAAGCAGCAAACCAAAATGCACAATGCTATCTAAAACTGCTTGGCCTTACAGCACTTGCTGTCTTCTGAGAGAAGAGTTTGTGAAATGTTTAACCTAAGCAACTGCTGCTTACAGATAGATGATGAGGGAACAGTCATAGAGGAGATCACAGACCAAATGAGAAAAATCATTCATGATCTGGTCTAGAAATGGAAAAGCTGTAACCCCGAGGAGCTGTTTGGGGGATGGTGTTCAACTTCAGGGGATTCCAAACCCTCACAAGTGTTACATTTTTTCTTTGGGGGACTTGCCTGATTCTACCGTCTGCCTCCCTGGTTTAAGACTTGTCTCCAGCCTCACAGAGGCCACAGTCAAAAGAAAGACACATGTAATGATGTTATGGAAGTACAAACCCCTAAACCAAGATGATACCCTTTGACCTTGAGGAAGAAAGAATGTGGTAAGGGTCTTCCAAAACAAAGAAAAGACAACATGGCATGATCAATTAATGCACGCCCCTGTTGTAACTCTATAGCATAGAACACCCAATCAGCATGTATGTTACTATTTAGGGGAGAGAAGGGGACTAAAATGTAAAGGGGAACAGACAAAGAATATGTAAGGCAATGCTTTGCTGTGCTCAAGGCTCAGTCTTTAGATGTGAATCCACTGAGCCAGTGACAGCATGAGTAAACTCTGCTTCCCGCTGAAAGCCCTGGTCTGTCCTGTCTCTCTTTTCTAGCGTCCACCAACAGAACAAATGGAAAAGTGTATGTCACACCTTGCATGCAACATGTCTCTGACATGCTTTGGCCAAAGCCAAGTTAAAGCATGGGACTACAGGCTCACCTCTTTAGTGAAAGAACTGAACAGTCACACAATGGGAGCCTGGATGCAGGGAAGGTAGAGTACTGAAGCCATTCATGCAGTTCGTGAGGGTTAGTGCTGAGAAATAATTTGGCAACATATAATTCCCTATACATAATCCTCCACCATGGGATTTTGACTCCCTTTGATCCCTGAAAACCTCACCCTGCTGTGTGAGAACTGCTTCCTCACAGGTCCCACATAAACAAAACTTCTAGCCTGCTGAGTTTCCACACTGAGTCACGGACTTCCACCAGTACAGGATGTCTGTATTTAACCAGGAAAATGCTTATTGGACCCTGTGCCAATGTGGAGACCAGGAAATGAGTAAGAGAGAGCCACTGGCTCCTGATTGATAGAGAAATAGTGTGACTCATAATTCTAATGCAAACTATTAAGGGACATGACAGAGGAAAGGAAAGTGACTGTAATGGTTGAGAATTTGAGTGTAAGACCTTTTTACTCATTCGGCTATATAGTCTCCTACTTCAGACTGCAGTTAAAAATAAACTTCATTTTCTCCAGCAAGTGTTACCGAGGTGGAGGTGGGGTGGGTAAAGTAGATTAGAAGGAACTTGAGAAACACATAGCATAGCAATCTAGTCATAGTGGACTCCTATTTGGATCCTAATTCAAACAAATTGAAAATTTTCTGTCATTTACAAGACAATCAGAAATATAGGTGATGAACCAGGCATGGTGGTGCACGCATTTAATTCTAACAGTCAGGAGGCAGAAGCAGGCAAATCTCTGTGAGTTCCTGGCCAGCCTAGTCTACACAGTGAGTTCCAGGCCCTCTGGGGCTACTGGGAGACACTGTCTCAAAGAGACCAAAAAAGAAATATAGGTCATGGTATTAAGTAATTATTGTTGGGGCTGGGGAGATAGTTCAGCAGTTAAGAGCATTTGCTGCTCTTGCAGAGGACCTGAGTTCAGTTTCCAGCACCCACATGATGACTCACAACTGCCTATAACTCCAGTTCCAGGGGATCTGATGCCCTCTTCTGGCCTTTTCTGGCTCCTGCATACACATAGTACACATATGCTCATGTAGACACACATATATATGCATAAATTTTTTTAATTAAATCTTTAAAAAACTATGTTTTTCTGGGTGGAGAGATGGTTCATCAGTTAAGAGCACTGGCTGCTCTTGCAGAGGACCCAGGTTCAATTCCCAGCACTCATGTGGCAACTAACAACCATCCATAACTCAAGTTCAAGGGGAATCTGATGTCCTCTTCTGATCTTCATGAGCATTGCACAACATGGCAATACACTCATACACAAAAAATAAAAATAATAAATAAAATATTTTTAATTATTTTTTCTCACTTGGTCATATTAAACATGGTGCTTATTTGTGGAAGTAACTGAAAAAAATTACATAGTATTTAAATGTTCATAAAACTATCATGGAAGGAGATGCAGATGGGGATGAGCCCTGGGGTGGATTGTGGTAGAGGCTGGCCATCAGTGCATTAGCACAAGGCTCTGTGGACTGTTATGCATGTTTCAAATTTTCCATATGGAGAGTGGAACACATAAACTTATGTTCCCTAAGGCTATTGACAGGATTGGCCCACTTAATGCTGACAGTTTCCAGAGCACCTTACCCTTAAATTCCAACCCCTAACACACACACACACACACACACACACACACACACATGCACGCATGCATGCTCATACACACACGCACATGCACACGCACACACGTGCACACACACATGTGCACACACAGAGTTGAGTACATACCTAATCACTGTGTGCTATTTGTTGCTTTATTCTTGTTGTATTTTCTCTCTAACTGGTCTAGTATCAAGTAATTCCATCTATACAGGAGTAATATGGTCCCCTGGATCCCCCCTGGGTCTATGGGAACTTTGAACATGGGTGATCTGCTTCACCCCAAGAGTCTCCATGGGTGGTCCTTGCCTTTAATTCATGAACTCCTGACAGTCAGGATCTTGTCAAGAATCCTGATCCTTAGTGATGGGGAAGCATAGAATTAAGGAAAAACATTCAAGACAACAGAAAAAAATCAACATGAACAAAAGTTCCAGCCTACCCATCCATAACTTCTGAAACAACTCCCTAGGATAAAAGCATTAACTTCACAAATGATCTTAAGCTTAAATGCCTGGACGATTTCATGTTCAAAAAACGGTAACAGTTTTCAAATTTTCTATTAAGAAGGTCTTGGACATGGATACAACCAAGTTCTTTCAGCTGCTTGAAGTAACAAATACTGGAATTAAGGCTTTACTAAGAATAAGCAGGCCATCACAGACCAGCTCCCAGATGCACAAAGCCACAGCTGATGCTGTATCCTGACAATACCAACAGTCTCCGTGCGTCTGATCCCTTCAGGGGCTCTGATGTGAATGTCCCAACATCAGTCTTGTCTGAGGCGCAGACTGAACAAACGCACTGACACAGAATAATGAACCCTGCTCTTCTTTGGGACATGCTGTTGACTTTCCACTAGGTTTCTCTTCAAACATGTGAAACCTGCTGTGAGAGCAATGAGAAATCAGAAACTAAAAACTAAGTCTAGAAGTTAAAGATCACCTGAAGGGGCATCTGAAGAGGATGGGGTGGGACCATGGTAGCGTTTAAGCCTAGGGTCTTATTACTACCGTCCAGACATCTGAGTGGTGAATCCCTTCATCAATGCAGCTGGGAAAGTATACAAGTGTCTACAAGATGCAGAGAGGTAATGTCTAAGAGGAACCAGGCCAGAACAACTTACATCACAGGAAGCTCTGTCTTCACTTCTGATTCTTTTTCTTGGTGTTGGAGACTGACCCCAGGGCCTTGTGCTGACCTAGCAAGTGCTCTACTACTAAGCTAATCCCCAACCCCTGCCTTTACTTCTGAGAGAAACAAGCTTTCTGCCATGTTTCTTGAAACCCATGAAGCTTATAGCTTTCTTTGCTGTATTTTTCTCTTTTAGGGTACACATATGGGCATAAAATTATTTTATTTCTCTCTTTCCTGTAAATGAAAGAGTAAGTTAGTAGTTAACAACTTATATTAGGTAGCCTTACATGATGGCACATACCTGTCATCTCAGCACTTGGGAGGTAGAGGCAGAAAATCCAGTGTTCAAAGTCATTCCTGACTGCCTAGCAAATTTGAGGCCAGCTCAGAGTACTTAAGCCCCTATCTAAAACAAAACACCAACCAACCAGAGGACAGGAAACTGTAAAGGGATTCATGAAGGGAGCAAAAAGAGGCCTTGAGGATGAAGGGGTCAGGAGGGTAGTAAAACACATGTGCTTTGAAAGTAGAAGTGTGGATAACTGGGGGTGGAAGGGTTAAGCAGGGCTGAGGGGCAAAGAAATGGTAGAGCAGAGAGGTGGGGAGGAAGGTCAGCCAAAACTTAGTATGTATGAAAATTCCATAAGGAAACATGCTACTTTGTAAGCTAATTTAAAATAATAACAATACTTTTTAAAATTCAGAATAAGGGCTGGAGAGATGGCTCAGTGGTTACGAACACTGGCTGTTCTTGCAGAAGACCCAGGTTCGAATCCCAGCACACACAGCAGCTAACAACTGTCTGTAACTCCAGTTCCAGGAGATTCGACAGCCTCTTATGTCCTCCATGGGCATTGCACGACACAGGTGCACTTACCCACATGCAGGCAATATACACATACACATAAAATAAAATAAAAAATAATAAATAAAATATTTAAAATTCAGAATAAAATGTTGATAAAAATAAAAATAAAAGCTATTTATATTTGACCTAAACACAGAGAAGGGGAAGGGTGGGTGTGAACAGAAGTAAACTGAGGAAAATACTTGGCCCTTGTTTCTCACCTTGTCCTGGAGTCAACAAACCCATACTTCAGCCCAGTTCTTGAGGAATAGTACCACCCAGGCCCCAGCACCACATTGACCTCTAGTTCCTACAGGAAGGACAGAAATAAACATACTAGTACAAGGGGCTAGAGATGACTCGGGTAAAAAGTACCTGCTATTCTTGCAGAGGACTCAGGTTTGCTTGCTAGCATCCGCATGGCAGCTAACAACGGTCTGTAACCCCAGTTTCAGGGGATCCACGGGCACTGCATGACACAAGTGCACTTGCATGCAGGGGAAACACTCATACATGTAAAATAAAGAGAAATAATTTTTTTAAAAAAGAAAAGATTTCCTAAAAGAGCAGGAAATGCTTGTATAAAATCTAATTTTTAAAATTTGGAACTTACTCAAATACATATGCATATATGCACACATATATGTAATGTAAGGCAGAGAAGCTCACAAAAATCTGTCTGGGGTGAACTCTGGCCCTCACACCACCAATCTGCAGTCTGCAGAAATTAATGGGAAAGAAAGTAACCCTTGATCATTCTTTCCTTGTAAAAATGCCAGTCTTTGTCAACAGTGCTTTTGCAAATCGTCCTTTTGTGTTCTGTTTGATTTATGAGGCATAAATAAAAAGTACTTCCTGACATATGAGCTTTCACCTCCCAGACAAGGTAGACAGAAATATTTTCCTATTTCATTGCTGAGTCAATGATTTCTGAATCGTTTTCCTTTAAGAACTTGCCTTTATCTCACTCCCTTGAGCCACAAGACTACTCTGCTGAGGAAACTTGGCAGAGGTTATATTTAGAAAAGTGTGGAGCCAAACAAATTCCCTTATCAGCTGCGCCAAAACCCATGACCCCACAGGAGCTGGAGTCTGTGTTCTGTGCCCTGCTATTTCTGCCTGCCCTTGGGAAGACTTTGTTTTAAAAGATACATAATTGGGCACTACGTACCCAAGAGTTTATAAGCACCAATATAAAGGCGCATAACCACCCATCTCTTTGTAATAACTGTAATCACCTGATTTCATTGTTAACTTAATTGCCAGAACATGAAAAAGAAGGAATTTTATAATTAGTAGAAAGAAAAGGAGCTCCTGGCTGTAGCCCCAGTCCCTAAGGATCTCATTTCTTAACCTTTTCTCCCTACATCCACCTATTTGTAAGTAGACAACATTTGTCCTAACTCAACATCTGTGATGTTTTCAGCTTCCAGGAAAAGCTACTCAGCTGGCTTATGCTCAAGGGATGGGTTTGTTTACGCCAAGGTGAGATGAGGAACAGTGGCAAGCCATTTTCTAAGTTCATAGACAACTCTGCTGAGTAAAATCTTAGAGGAACTAGAACTGAGAATTGATGTCTGGAACCAAGAGGAGCCTCTGATCCCCTACGCTCAGTTCCATCAAGGAGGCATGTGATTCTCTAGTTCATCGAAAAAGTTCACTAATCCCCTACCTTTATTATGGATTGACTTGTGTCCCCCCCATTTATATGTTGATGTCCTAACCCCCAGAACCTCAGAATGTAACTGTTTTAGGAGATATATTGGAGATGTATAGGAGATGTATCAATCCTTTTCCATTGTTAGAGCAAAATATCCAAGGCTGGGTAACTTAAAAACAAAAGAGGTTAATTTTGACTTAGCTTACAATATTGGGGGCTGAAAGTCCAATGCTGGGCAACCCCATCAATTAGGCCTACTGTGAAGGACCTTTGGCTGTATCTATGACATCATGGCAATAGTTACTATGAGAGAGACAGATCAAAAAGTTTGTGCTTACCTGCACTGCTGTGGGTAGAACACTGGAAACAACTCTATTTTCACACGCTGTTGAGGTTCCCTTCCCTACCCCAACTCTGTGGCCAGGAGGTCATGAGATATACTCCAAAGCCACCTAGGGCCTCTTGCCTTGGTATGATGAATTAGGAAGCCAGAGAGCTGGGAGAATCCCATGAGAACAACATCAATTCCCCTCCTAAATCAACATTCCAAATGATCCAATCATTTCCATATATGTTCCACCTCTATTTTAAAAAATTATTTTGATTTATTTTTTTTCTATGTATGTATGTGTGTTTTATCTGCGCCATGTGCATGCAATGCCCACAGAGGCCAGAAAAGCGTGTCAGATCCCTTGGAACTGGAGTTATGGATGGTTGTTAGCCACCATGTGGGTACTGGAAGCCAAACCTGGATCCTCTGCCAGTGCTCCTAACTGCTGAGTGCTCCTAACTGCCTTAGTCACAACACTGGAACCCAGCTTTGTATCTCAGGGGACAAGAACCATATCCAAACTGTAGCAGGAGACAAGGTCTTTGCAGAAAAGTAATAAGGTCATACAGACAGACTTTAATCCAATACAACTAGTGTCCTTATGTGAAGGGAAAATTAGGACAGAGTCACACATGAGAGAAGACCACTTAAGGACACAAACAGCAGTCACCTGCAAGCTCAGGAGAAAGGCCTCGGAGAAACTAATAGGCCAGCACCTTGATCTTAGACATTTGAGCTTCTAGAACTGGGAGAAATAAATTTCTGTCATTTAAGCCACTGAGCCAGTGGTGCTATGTTACAGCAATTCAGCAAATTCACACAGGGGAAGGGCCTTAGCTGTTTTTGTTCCTGCTGCTACTGGCTCCATCCACTTTTCCCTGAGTGACTTGAGACCAAAGCTTGTGCTTACCTGCACTGCTGTGGGTAGAACACTGGAAACAACTCTATTTTCACACACTGTTGAGGTTCCCTTCCCTACCCCAACTCTGTGGCCAGGAGGTCATGAGATACACTCCAAAGCCACCTAGGGCCTCTTGCCTTGGTATGCACCTATAGGAAGGAATTTCTTTTAGAATGAAGCATGTGTGAGTACACATGCACACATTCATATATGTCTGCGCGTGCATCTATGTATGTGTGCATGTGTGTACGTGCTTAGATTTAGACTGTCACCACACTCACTTATTCAAAGGCCAGATTATTCCAGAAAGTGAAAAGTAGTCTATACTGACCATGAGGTGAGGCAGCCGAGGAGGTGGGAGTTGCAGGGAGTTTGAGAAAACTTGGGGAGTGAAAGAAATATTTGCTCTTTTCCTTTGGGCCATAGTTCTCAGACATGGTTACCTTCTATCTTATGAAATTGAGTCCTTTACAGCATGGCTGCTGTTTGTTGTAGTAAAGGAAGCCTCTATGTGGCTGGGTTTTAAGAAAACATTTTATTGCCAGGCATGGTGGCGCACGCCTTTAATCCCAGCACTCGGGAGGCAGAGGCAGGCAGGTCTCTGTGAGTTCAAGGCCAGCCTGGTCTACATAGTGAGTTCTAGGACAGCTGGGGCTACAGAGAGACCCTGTCTCAAAAAGATCCCCCCCCCCAAAAAAAACCATTTTATGAGGTTAGCGTCCGGATGTTCGGCACTCTTTGATGTGACAAAGAAGTTGGAAGGCATAGTCCAAGTTTTAGAGACAGCTCAGAAACCTGCCTTAGTTCAGTCTGTGACTGGAATGTGTGATTGATTTCTCTACTTTTCATGGACTGCCAGACAGCAGAGTCAGAAGGTAAGACTGGCTGTGTGGGCAAATGCCAACATCAACTCTGCCAACCAGGGTGAGAAGGCACTGTCGAATGAAGGCGCTGAAAGGAGCCCCAAAAGAGGAAGCCTTGGCTGCCCTCAGTGACTATTCCTGTAGCACTGATCAACTCCTCAGATTCAGGCGGTGTTAGGAAACACCCTCTGGCCCAGGTCTTATTCTAAGCCATTCCAGCTTGGCCCATAAACTAAGTTATCTCAGAACCCAAGCACAGATGTAGCTCAGTTTCCACTTTAGAATGCAGGCTTTGATATTCCACTTTCAGAACAAGTATTTACTGAGGCAATGCTGTAGTAACATCACCTGGCAGAAATCTTGCTGGCAACTGAAAGGGACATGTTCAGAACAAGCCTGAGGTCTTACGTCACTTTTGTGGGTTTAGTGCATGCTGAGATGAGCAAGGGTAAGTGGAACGACTGTTTTGCTATTAATTCAAAGCAATGAAGTTTAAAGAAAGTCAAAAATGTAAGAAAATGTTTAGAAACCAGAGTCAGAATTATTTACTGTTGTCCTTTTTAACAACCTTCTATTAAGGTATAATATACGTGCAGAAATGTGCATCAATTATAAATGAATAGTTCGCATGTTCAAAAATTCATGCACTCAGGTGCTTTATTCTACTTGTACCACTGCTATAAGAAATACCTAGGAAATACATAATAGTCTAGGAAATGCATGAGAAAATGTGTTTGTTTAGCTTACAATGTTGAAGGCTGAAAGACCAAAGTCAATGAAATGGCCCCATCAATTTGGCTTTTGATGAGAGCCTCCCACAAGAGTAGGAGAGGAGCAGAAGAGATCAATCCCATGGTGTAATGGGAAGTTAGAGCGATCCAGGGATCAGGCTTGCTCTTTTACAACAACTCCCTCTAGGGGAAACTAACTCCTATCATGAGACCAACATCAAGTCCTCCCTGAGGCCAGCATCCAGTGACCTAATCCTTCACTTGACCCTTGCTTTTAATAGTTGTACCACTTCTCACATCACTACCCTGGTACCCTGCTTCCAACACTTAAACTCCTTGGGAGACAGAACATGTCTAAACTATAGTAGGTGAGCAGCACATCAAAGGAGTGTTACCTGCGCTCTAAAAGCCCTCTGCCACCTTCCAGTCAGTCCCTTCATCCTCTAAAGATAACTACTACATAGACTTCCAGAGATTGGAGTGCAGTTGAAGGTCAGAGAAATCTTGCTTCTGAGGCCCCTCCAATCTCCTTCAGCTCAAAGGATCTGGCATGCCAACACACCATACTTTGAGGTATTGTGACCTCAGCCTGGACAATTCTAAAATGAATAGTGCCGCCATAAGCATTTTAGTATATATTTTTAAATTTTATTTTATTTTTTATTTTATGTGTATGCATATACATATATTGCCTGCATGTAGGTAAGTGTGCCCATGATGTGCAATGCCCATGGACAACAGAAGAGGCTGTCAGATCCCCTGGAACTGTAGTTATGGACAGTTGTTACCTGCCATGTGGGTACTAGGATTCGAACCTGGATCTTCTGCAAGAACAGTCAGTGTTCTTAACTGCTGAGCCATCTCGCCAGTCCTGCATTTTAGTATATTTCTTTAGATGGTGGCAAGTCCAGGGTTCTGCTGAATATTTACATTGAGAAGCTGAATTGTCAGCTCAGATGTTTGATTTCAGGAAATTCTATCAAATGATTTTCTAAAATTGCTATAGCAATGTTCAACTCTATCATTCATGCATATGAGTTCCACTTGCCCCTCCCGCCTGCCAGCATTGATTTCTGCCATCCTGTCTATCATAACCATTCCAGTGTGTCAGAGGTTCTTTTGAAGGAAAAAAAGATGGATTGAAAATAATTATCATAAATATTTTCTGAACATTAGGCAAATATTGCTTTTTCAGTGTATAAATACATAGAAAAGTGTTTTAGCCCCAGAAAATCAATTGTATATTCACTATCCAAAGACCTCCAAATGTAATTAGACTTAAGAATCAGTTATGGGGCTGGAGAGATGGCTTAATGGTTAAGAGCACTGACTACTCTTGCAGAGGACCCGGGATTGATTCCCAGCACCCACATGGCGGCTACGAGCCGTCCTTAACTCCATTCCAGGGGAATCTGAAGCCCTCTTCTGACCTCTGTGGCATTGCACGACACGGGTGCACTCACATACATGCAGACACTCATACACATAAAATAAAACTAATAAATAAAATATTTTTTTTAAAAAATCAGTTATATTGTATGAACAATAGTGTGACCTGGTTATAAGAATGGAAACTGCGGCAGCAATTTGAGATAATTTGAGAATACCCACTATTATTTTAAATGTCTATGGATGGCATTTCCCCTTCGGGACTAATAATATAGGAATACCTAAGCATGCAAATTTTTGTATAGTTATATTATTTAGACTATTGTTTGTAATGTCAAAAAATAAAAAGGAAACTGGCATGCTTTGTCAGCATGAAAGTAGGAAAATTTCCATTCCATTGGAATAATGCACAGTCATTAAAAGTAATGATGTAGGGACTAGACAGATGATTCAGCACATAAGAGCACTGGCTGCTCTTGTAGAGGACCTGGGTTCAGTTTCCCCAGTATCCAGTTGGTGGCTAACAACCATCCATAACTCCAGTTCCAGGGGATCCAATGTCCTCTCCTGGCCTCTGTGGGTTTGCACACATGTGGAGCACTTAGACATATGCAAGCAAAACTCTCATGCACATAATTTTTTTTTCAATTTTTAAAGTAATGATGTAGGGCTGGGGAAGTAGTTCAGCAGTAGGGAGTTTCCTGGAACATGCAAGGTCCTGGGTTAGATCCTCAGCACCACACACAAAAAAACATGAAATAATAATTTAGATACTTCGTACTTCCATGAACAATGTCAAAGACATATTGATAAAAGAAAAAAAAAACTTTAAGGACGATACACATAGTGTGACCTCACATTTGCTTGAAAACATAAAACAAGCATTGAAATAGTTTTGAAAAAGGATGTCACAAACTGTTAACAGGGCCTTACTTCTTGGAAGATATAAATAAGCCAAATATATTAGCAGAAATATATATGTGTATTAGCATTAAATATATATTAACATAAATATTTAAACTTGGTCTTTCTGATATTTAGCATTCTATCTGATGTACTCCCTGTAATAGAATACCATGTTGTCAGAGGGGCTGACCTAATCCACAGGCATTCCCACTTTCTCTCTTGCTTGGTAGTTAGGGGCATTTGTGTGATGACATGTAGGAGCTACAACCCAACAACATGTCAGATGAGGGGGAACCAATGTCCTTGGTGTTTTTAGATTGAGCAGTAAATTACTGGGTTTAGCAGTGCAGATTGTGGGCAGAGCAATGACAGAAGCTGTCAGTGTGTGGTGTTTGCTCTGTGCCTCATATGTATTATAAGTTAGTTGTATATATTATATGTAAACTCTGGGTTTTGTTCTGTTCCTGGAAGCAGGAACCTGAGGCACTTTGATAAGAACTGAAAAAGCAACAATAAGTCAATCAATTAAAGAGTCCTACCAATGGCCAAGTGTCAGTAAGTGATGATGACTTGGGAGTAGCCCAGTGTCCCAAAGAAAGTGCTGACCACTTTACACAACAATCCAGCATGAGGCTCAAGGCTTAGTGACCTTACCCTTGAAATGTGACACCTAAAATTATGTTGCCCACAAGTAGCATGACTGCCACAGTTTTCATAAGCACTGTCTGCCAAATCATGCCTTCTTGGAAGCCTGAAATCTTTCATTATAAGGTTGGAGATGATGGATTATTACAGGTGGCATCTGTGTGATGGTGAAATGCATGAATGAACTCTCAGTACGAGCTCGTGGTTAGGTGGGACTTCCTGAAGTCTCAGCTATGGGCACTACACTTCTCATTTCTCTTTTCATTCCAATGCATCTAGTTATTAGACAAAATCCCTGTCCTTTTTTGTTTAAAGATATTTCTCCTTCCTTAGAACAAAGTGCTTTCATGATAAACCCATAAATGAAGCCCATTCGGAGCTGTGGGTTTCACTGGGAAAAATAACTACTGATGCTCTCTTCAGTTTACCAAAGGAACATGGACTTGAATATTGAATTCTGAATCAGTCGTAGCCTTATGACACTGTAGCCTCCAATACTTTTCCCCCAAGGTTTGCTGAGCCAACTTTCCTATAAGTTGGAGTTATATGGCCATAGGCCTTTTTGTAATCTTGGAGTTTTCAAAAGAATTTAAGAGTTACAGTCCTTTGGCTCTTCAGTGCATGACTGTGCATTTGCAAGAAGCTTTCAGATGCTAAAATGACATGTGAGTTATGTATAAAGTATACTTTTAAAAGAAATTAAAAATGATACTATGAGCTCTCTCTGAGTTATAAAAGTCTATAAAAAACCAGCAGCTAATATCAAACTTTAAAGGGGAAAATCTTAAAACTTTCCTCCTAACAGAAAAAAAAAGAATGTCTGTACTTATCACTTCTATTCAACAATGAGTAGAGATTCTAGTCATGGTAATTAGTCAAGAAAAAGAAATGAAAGGTATTTAAGTTGGGAAGGAAGAGGCAAAATCATTTCTATATGTAGATGGCATGCATGATCCTACACAGAAAATTTTCGAGTCTACAAAAAACCTCCCAAACTATTAGAGCTAATAAATAAATTAGGCAAAGTTTTAAGTTACAGGTTCAATCCAAAAGAATCAACTGTATTTCGATGATATGCTAACAATGAACAAGCCGAAAGTGAAATTTAAAATTCTCCGTATACAAAAGCCTCAACAGAAATAAAATATTCTGTAACAGATTTAGCAAAAAAATATGACTTACATATTGGAAAATAGAAAATATCACTAAAAGAGCTAAGTTATTTAGTCAGTTGATTTTTGACAGGACTGACAAGATAATAGACTTTTCAACAAATGGTTATACACAAATATCCACATGCAAATTATGCATTTGAGCAATTATCCTACAACATACACAAAACTAACCCAAATAGATCAAGGATCTCAATATAAGAGATAAACTATAAAACTCTTAGAAGAAAACATAAGTTAAAAAAAATAAAAAAGCTTTGTGACTTTGTATTGAACAATGATTTCTTAGATATAACATTAAAACAAAACCAACCAAATAAGAAATAAATTGTATTTCATCAAAATTGAAAATGTTTGCTTCAAAGATACTTTTAAGAAAGTAAAAAGAAATCCACAGAATGAGGGAAAAATGTAAATCATTCGTATTAAATTTATGTCATGGATAAAGGATTCTTTTTTTTTTTTTTTTTTGGTTTTTTTGATTTTGAGACAAGGTCAACCTGTAGTCCCAGCCAGCTTGGAGCTCACTATGTAGACCAGGCTGGTTTTGAACTCATAGAGATCAGACTGCCTCTGTCTTCCAAGTGCTGGGACTAAAGGCAGGCACCACCACACTTGGCAAGAACTCTTTTAAAAAATATTTTATTTATTATTATTTTTATTTTATGTGCATGAGTGTATTGTCTACATGTATATAAGTGTACCTGTGTCATGCAATGTCCAAGGAAGTCAGAAAAGGGTGTCAGATCCCCTGGAACTGGAGTTACAGATGGTTGTTAGCCACCATGTAGGTGCTAGGAACTGAACCTAGGTTCTCTGCAAAAGCAGCAAGTTGGCATAACCACTGAGTCATCTCTCCAGCCCCAAGAATAAAGAGCTCTTAAGATTCAACAACAACAAAAATGACTCATTTTAAAAACGGCCAGAGTTCGAATAGATATTTCTCCAAGGGAAATAAACAAATGGCCAATAAACACATGAAAAGATTTAACATCTTTAGTTCTTAGACAAATAAAATCAAAACCACAGTGAGCTAACACTCTGTGCTTGTGAAGATGGCTCTAATCAGAAGGCCAATGTAAGAAGCACTGATGAGGATGTGGAAAAATGGGCACCCTCATACACTGCTGATGGGAGTATATAATGATGCAGCCACTTTGGAAGGCAGTTAAAGTTTCTCCAAAAGTTAAGTATAGAGTTACCCTATGACCTAGCAATTCAATTCCTAAGTATACCACTAGGCACTCTGAAGACACACATCCACACAAAAACTTGTACATGAATATTCATAGTAGTAATACCCATTGTAGCCAAAAGGGAAAGCAAGCCAAATGTCCATCAGTGGATGAATGGATAAGTACAGTGTGGTATATCCATATAATAGAATATTATTTAGCCAAGTACTAATAATGTGCTACATATGTGAATGAACATTGAGTAGTTATGCTAAATAAAAGAAGCCTGACACAAAAAGCCATACATCTTTTAGGTTTGGGTATATTTTCAATGTGGAACGGACTTCTGGGGATTGTAGTTTAGCCCGAGGTCCCCCCAAAGATACCCTAAGATAAGGATAAGAATGCAAAGTTTATTTTTGAGATGCTGTGGAGAAATACTGACAAGAGAAGGTGAGTGGGATGAAGACAGACGATGGCTAACAAAGGCCATTGACCAGGCCAATCAGTGATTAAGGCAATGGGATCATTCTGCTAGGAAACTTAAAGAGACAATGAGCACATCTCAAGATTGTCCAAATCAGTGGGCTTGGCTGATGAGATACTTATTAATCAATTCCTGCTGTCTAGGACAGAGGGCAGCTCCCTAGGAGAGAGTGTTCCAGAAGGCCCAGGGGCTTCTTGCCTGGGAGATCTGGGGTTGATATGCCCAGAGACCACGGTGCTGAGAGAAAGAAGTCTCCTTACCATGCACATCTAGTGACCATCTATGCCTATAAAAACACAGCACGTAATCATAGCTCAGATTTTCACTCTTTGTTAGATCACAGACAATCTAGCTGCTTCTCTCTCCCTTAGAAATCAGGCTACATCCCCCTAAAGTCTGTCTTTCAGGACAAAGAACTGACAGGCACCTACTATGACAGCACACTCAGAGCTCTAGGGGAAAGGGGGGCTGGTAAGCAAACCAAGTCCTCTACCTTGCAACGCAAGTTGTTTGTGGTCATACCTAGTGCCTGCCTCCTTGCCCCTTGGCACATAGGCGTGGCTAGGCTAAGTCACCCCGCCATCCTTGGAAAACATAAGAGTTAGAAAGTCCCTTTGTTCAGGGGATTTGAAGGCTCTTTCCTTTGGACTCCCGTCATGCTGTACATGGCAGTTCTCTCTCCTAAAGAAGCTCCTCTTCAGACCTGAGGGCCTGCTCGCCTCTTCAGGGTCTTGTCTCCTAATAAAGCTCTTCTGAAAGGTAATTTCATGTTCCCTCCTTTCCAGGAAACTGCTTTTTAAGACACAACACTCTTGACTTTTGACTGTCACCCTCTGTGCTGGATAGCTCTGTCATTATCTTGACACACATAATGGAGGCATTTTCTTAATCGTTTATTGATTAAGGGCCCAGCCCATTGTGGGTTCTGGGTTTTATAAGAAAGCAGGCTGAGCACAGGCCAGGGGAGCAAGCCAGTAAGCAGTATTCCTCAGTTCCTCCGTGGTCTGTGCCTCCAGATTCCTGCCTTGAGTTTCTACCCTGGGTTCCCACAGTGATGGACTGTCACTTGGAAGAGTAAAATACAATAAACCCTTTCTTCCCAAAGTAGATTTTGGTCAATGTTTTAGTTGCAGTAATAGAAAGCAAATTTTCTCAATACTTTCTTTACATATATGTCTACCTTTCTCTACCCTGAATCTCAGAAAGTACAAATTGCCGAAGAGCAACAGAAAGCACAGCCACAGTTTGAAGATACGGCCCACCACGGCAGGGAAATCATGGCAACAGGAGCTTGAGGTGGAGGTCACAATGCATCCACAGTCAACAGGCAGAGAAAGTGGCTTTCCTCTTTTCATGCATTCTAGAACCTCAGACTATGGAATGGTGCTGCCTACCTGTAGAATGGGTCTTACCATGTCAATTAACCTAATCCAGATCATCCAGAACTTTGTTTCCAAGATCCTGTCAAGTTGTCAATCAAGATTAACCATTACACACAGTTTATCATCATCTGGTCAAGTAGTCATTTCAGAGCATAGAAAAGTAAACAGGAACTGGCGTCATGGTGCACTCCTTTAATCCCAGCACTCGGGAGGCAGAGGCAAGCAGATCTCTGTAAATTTGAGACCATCCTGGTCTCCATAGCAAATCCAGGCCAGCTGTGGCTACAGGGAGACCCTGTCTCAAAAAGATTAAAAAAAAGGAAAAAAAAGTAGATGGGAGAAGCCTTGTAAGAGAGGAATGTGGGAGTTTGAAGAGAGGCAACCCAGAAGGAGACGGAGCGGATGACCCAAGAAGAGGACGGGTCTTCTGGTTTCATTTCTCCTGCCGGGGCAAATACCCTGACAAAAAGCAATTTAAGGGAGGCACAGGGGAGTCACAGTGGCAAGAGCTTGAAGCAGCAGTCACATCACATCCATAGTCAAAAGCAAAGAAAGAATAAATCATCCTTGCCCCTTGTCTGCTACTCGGCTAGCTTTCTCTACTTTATACGTCCAGGCCCACAAAATGCTGCTACCAACGTTCAGTGTGGGGTCTTCCCACCGCAATTTATAATCAACACAATTCCCCAGAGACCACAATCCCCAAGCTATAAAGAATTCCTCATTAAAACTCTCTTCCCAGTTGATTCTAGGTTGTGTCAGGCTGACAGTTAAAACTAACCAGTACACGCCTTTAGTCCCAGCACTCAGGAGTCAGAGGCAGGCAGATCTCTGTGAGCTCAAGTCCAGCCTGATGTACATTGTGAGTTCCAGGCCAGCTGGGGCTATAGGGAGACCCCAGCCTCAAAAAGACTAAAAAATAAAAATTAAAAAATTAAAAAACTACCAGTACAGATGGAAAACAATGTGGAAAAAAGTATTTTCTGTGAATGTCAGTAGAGCAGAGCCATGGTACAGATAGATAGATAAATAGATAGATAGATAGATAGATAGATAGATAGATAGATAGATAGATAGATAGATAGATAGATAGATAGATAGATGGA
>NW_008329677.1:1252192-1263373 GCF_000622305.1 Nannospalax galili
TCCCTTTAAAATGGATTTCAGCTCAGTCTGGGTTCCCTATGGAAGCCATCCTAGGTTAAGAATTACAGGAGCTTACAGAAGTGAAATGGATAATTGGCCTTCAAAGGCCCATGTACTGAAGACTTGGTCCTCAGGGTATGTTACCTGAAGTTCCTCTATTCCACCACTAGTCCCACCTCCTTCCTATGCTCTGTGGAAGGAGCGGAGCAGGCTGAAGCCCATCACTTCTCCCACCCAATCAGTTGCATGAATGGGAAGAGCCACCACCATATTGAGCACAGGGAACTGAGCGGCAAGCAGGGTCACAGTAGATGAGGGGTTGAGACGGCAGTGTGCAAAAAGCTGATGGAGACCATGGGTTGAGATGAGCTGTGGCAGGCATTACAAATATAAGCCTATAAGAACTCATGACTTTGTAAGCCACTCTTTCCCAGATGTGATAAACTATGCAAGAACCAAAATAGAAGGTATTCTGTCAATTTGTCAGCCCTGGGACCTCAGAGGCACAGGTCTCCCAAGAAGGGGGAGGAGAAAATACAGGGAAACAGGGTGGCACTGCTAGGAAGCACTGCACACAGTTAGGATGTGGGGCCTAGGAGGAGGTTTTTAGGTCACTGGAATCATGCCCTCAAAGAATCAGGAACCCCTACCATCTTGCTCTTCCTCCTCTTTGGTTCCTGGCTATGAGGGGAGTGGTTCTGTTCTACCATATATTATCACCATGATAAACTTACTCACAGGCTCAAAGTGACAATGGAATAAAATCTCTGAAGCTGTAAGCCAAAATAAATCTTTTTCTCTTTGTAAGTTGATTACCTCAGATATTTTATTGTAGTGACAGAAAACTGACTAGCACACTAAGGAGGGAGAGAAGTAATAAAAAGAAGGGAAGACAGCCAGTCAAAGGTATGCAAGCACCTGGGCTTCTCCCAGGGTGATCACCAGTCTGTATCATCCCACTCAAGGGCAAGGGAGGAAGCATCTTTTACATACCAATTTATAATAATCATTGTTTCAGGGCTGCTCCCTAGAGATCTTAATTCTCTGGATGCTTTTGGCCAGTTATAAAGAAAAGCTAACTGAGAATGCCTTAGGTGTCAATCAAAGGAGGTCAGTAAGCCAAGGGAGGGAGGCTGGGAGAGAGGGCAGGCCACCCAGTGTATCAGGGCAGGAAAACAATGACGCTATTGTTACTGGATTATTAAGAGTCAGAGCTTGAGTCCTAACAGCCCCAATAAACCAGGTTCAGCCACCTGTGCTTAACAAGCCAACAAAACATGGACTGGAAAGATGGCTCATTGTTAAAGAGCACTTGCTGCTCTTGCAGAGGACTCAGGTTTATTTATCAGAAACCACATGGCAGCTCACAACCATCTGTAATTCTGGTTCCAAGGAATCTGATGCCCTTTTCTGGCCTCCATAGTGTTATATGCCCGATTCCGAATAAAAATCACCAACACCACTTAATTGAAAGTAGCAACGTAAAGTTTTATTTTGGCCGACCAGGCTATCTATGTTGGGAATAGAAGCAGTCTCGAACACCAGTTGGCCAGAATATTTATAGGAATACAGAAAGCAGAACAAGTGGGCCAATCAGGTTTATACAACACAGCAAAATTTGAACATAGCAAACTTCGAATTTACCAATCAACTACCGGTTATTGTGTGGACCCAGGTTTGGGTAAGCGAAGCAGGTTTACAGAAGTGAGATAAGCAGTTAGTCAACTGCTGGCCTAGATTATAGGTAAGTGAAGAAGGTTGAGATAAGCAGCCTAGATTACAATATCCTGTGGCATGCAGTCAGGCCATTTCTCAGAATTCAAAGTTGCTTCTCCCTTCTAGGTATCTTTCATAAGTAGGGTAAAAAGCACTTCTCCTGAAATGGTTGCTTTGGGAAAAATGGAGTAACTTAGGCTAGGTTAGTTTAGCTGAGATAGTTCACATAGGTACCAGGCATGCATATGGTAGACTTACATACATGCAGGCAAAACACTCATACACATAAAACAAAAATAAATAAATCTTAAACAAGTAATGCTGAAAAGTAGAAAAAGGAGATTTTTGCAGAAGAATGGGCAGAAAGATTGTAAGAGACAGGGAGGAGGTGCACAACCTTATGGAAATGGAGTCCTACAAGCTCCTGGGACCTTGCTCATATGAACCTACAACAATGGTGTTAGCATGTACAAGACCTATGCAGACTCAAGCAGACAAAATCCCAGCACAGAACTGTGGAAATGGGCAACAAGCCCCCCTGGATCACAAGGGGCCATGGATGACCAAAGCATAGAGAATAAGAGTCTGCAGAGTGTGGGTCCTTTGACAGGACTCATATTGAAATCCACCCACCCAGGGCTCAGGGACCATTGCAGAAGAGGGAACGGAAAGATTGCAAGAGCCAGTAAGCAGGTGTATGACCATATGGAAATGGTCCTAGAGCTGCCTGGGACCCTTCTCATACAAACCTACAGCAAAGGTGGCAGCATGCACAAGAACCATGGAAATTAGGCAGACGAAACCCCAACACAGAACTGCAGAAAGGAACAGCAAGCCCCGATCTTAGTCAAAGAAATATTGGCAGCTAATTACTGCTAGGTGAGGAAGAGCTGATCTTCTTAAAGGGAGGAACTCTAGATGGGCTGCCTAGACTCCAGTGGATAAGCTTGCACTGAGGGACATCTGGGGATACTAACTTGATACGATAGTCCTTAACACAAATGACAATATGTATGAATTCCAGTTGGGGGGCAGTATGGGAGGGTGCCAGTGGGGAAGGGGGTATGATCAAGATTAAAATGTTCTGTATAAAATGCATAAAAAATGTCCCAAAAAAAGAAAAGGAAAAGGAGATTTATTCACTGTGGCCACATTGGAAAGAGAGACAAAGAGATATAGTGCACCTCATCCCCCAAATGTATCCTAGGGTCTTGACATGAGGTTTAGATTTAAGTAGAAAGCCAGATGTATGTGTAGCTAAGAAGTCCTGGCCAAGATGTAGTCCATCATTGCCTAGGCTCTTCTGCAAGGTGGTCTTACAAGTTTTCAGCATTGTGCGAAATATCTTTCCTAGAGACAAGTCCTCTTCTGACTGGCACTGGGCTTCAGCCTTTTCCTTCACTCAGCATGAGACTCCTGAGGAAATTCCAATTCCTTGGGGTGCCTTGTTTCAATAGTCTGATGGTGAAAGGGATGGATACCAGTGTTTAGAATATTCTCATCCTTACCTATCAGGCCAGTTACACTATCTCTGCTTGAATTCAATTTCAATGCTTTGTTACAACCTCTCAGACCAAGATAACCCAACTAATTCTGTCCCTGGGGCATTCAAATCCTCTTGGGAAAGCAGAGCTGACAGACACCTCTGGGGACATAGCCAACAAGTTGCTTCCTATGCACTTAGAAACTGGCCTCAGTTTCAAGCATCCTAGAAGAAGAGATAAAGTTGTGTGTATTTCAGATGAGCATCTTTCAGAACTTCTTAGCACTTGTGATGACTATTGCAGACAGATGCAATTGACCTAAACAAAAAAAATAAAATAAAAAGAAGGGGAGGTGAGGGCTAGAGAGATGGCTCAGTGGTTAAGAACACTGGCTGTTCTTGTAGAAGACCCAGGTTCAAATCCCAGCACCCACATGGCAGCCAAAAACTGTCTGTAATTCCAGTTCCAGGGGATCAGCAACCTCTTCTGACCTCTGTGGACATTGCATGACACAGGTGCACTTACCTATATGCAGGCAATACATCATACATATAAAATAAAAATAATAAATAAAATATTTTTTTAAAAAGAAAGAGAGCTTTAGAACACTCTGTCTTTCATGCTGTGGCTTACAGTGGTTGTGTTTGGGATTGTTGTCAAGGACTGAAATGATTATGTGGTGGTCTCACTTACCAGGTTACCCAATGGCATAGATGTCAAGGGCCAGTGTTATGAGTTCAATCTGAAATGAACCCTCTGAAATGTCTCAATGCTTTGAACACTTGGTTCCCAGCTAGTGGTGCTATTTTGGAAGGTTGTAAAATTAAGAGAGGTGGGGCCTGGTTGCAGGAAGTAGATCACTGGGGTGGGCCCTTGGGCATATCCTTGGCTGCTTCCTATTCCACTCTTTACTTCTCAGCACACTATGATGTAACTGAGATGTTCTATCATGCCTTCCCCACCATAGTGAACTGACCCCTCTGAAACCATGAGCCAAAATAAACCTTTCCTTACTTAAGTTATTTCTGTCGGATGCTTTTGGTCACAGTGGCAAAAAGCTAACTACTATAGCAAATCCAAAGCATTTAAGTAAGATATTGATCCTATGATTGATAGTATCAAAACAAGAGCTAAGTCACATGTTTAAAAAGCTCATTCATTTAATAAATCCTTTTTGAGAATTTTCTAAACATATATGTATGTGCGCCTGCATGAGTTTAGATGCATCACATGCATGCAGGTAGCCATTGATGTCATAAGAGGGCATCAGATCTCCTGGAACTAGAGTTATAGGTTGTTGTTAAATGGAAATTGCACAAAAAAACCAACTGGTCATAAACCACCACTCCTGCTGGCCAGCCTTATCAGAGCTTTGTTAGCCCCTCCTTCAAAACTATGACCCTGGAACATGCCACTCCAGTCATGAAGCAATATCTCTTCTGAAAACAGGCCCTTCTGCCCTTATCAGGCCCCAAGGCCTTTATCAACACCAACCCACATGACTCTATGGAATAGTTAAATTGTCCTGCCACTTGAATCATTGTGGTTGCTGTGCTGATTCTCACCAGTTGGCTTCCACGCCTCATGGCCTAATAGTCAATTTGGATCATGGAGACTGATTTCCTCTTTTGTACCTGTGCCTCTTTCCATTCTTATTCCTAACAGTTGTGAGTTGTCTGATATGGGTTCCGGAAACCAAACTTGGGTACTCTGGAACAGCAGTATGTGTTCTTAACCACTGAGCCACCTCTCCAGACCCTTTGTTGATAATTTTTTGCTGTTAGTATTTTTCTTGCAAAAAGATATCAGATAATGGTGCACACAATGGAGAAGTGTTATAGTAGCACAAAGTTCCATAAGATTAACTGGTCAAAAAAATAGAATCTCTATCTGTTGGAAGACTCATCTTTCCAGCTCCACTGGCCAATCACCTGACCATAGGACCACCCTTAGGAAGGCAGTTTCACCTTAAGTCATGCTAAATAGATGGATTCTTTAATGAGATAATGAATTTTTCCCTCCTGGAATCCTGCCTCCTGGTGCAGTACTTCTGGACCCAGCCACAGACATGTAGGTCTCTGTAAGTAATCTCTTTCTTTTTCTTCTTCATTTTCTTTTTCTAAGCATGCTTTCCCTAATGCTTTGGGCTGCCCCAGCACCATGTATTTCTTTACTTTTTCTCTAAAGCTTTCTTCTCCCCACCATGTGGCAGCTAGTTCACCACATAGCCGACCTCCATGCAGGCTCCAAACCTGCATGACACCATGACTGCTTCCTTCTCCCCTCCATTCTTGTCCTCAAGGCATCTGCCAAGATTTCCAGCTCCCCGCCCTGAGGATTTTTCTTTAAAATTCTAATAAAATTGTCCTAAAATTTAATGTCCTTAGATTAAAATTGTTCTTAAATTTTAATTCTAATACATTTTGAGTCCATTCTTAATTTATGAATGAAACTAAGAACTCTCTAAGGGATGCTGTTTCTCCCCTCTATCAGGATCCAAAGGGCAAAGAATAAGACAAAATAAGTGTCGTTGCTGCAACTTCACAACATGAGCAAGGCAGATAGGCTTGAACTGAATCTGGGAGGAGGTAAAAGAAGCACCTGCAAGTGGGAAGAAACTTCCAGGTAGAGGGAACAGTGGGAAAGCCCTTTAGGTGAGATTATGCCTGTCAGAGCTGAAGATAGGGTCTGGGGTGTCCTGGTCACTGCAGCATGAAAGGGGTGTTGAAGGACCAGTGATGCAACCTGAGTTCCTTTCCTCCAAAATTACTTGGGCAGCTGAATTGGAAACAGGACGTAGGGGTCTAAGCAAGGAGGAGGGCAGGACAAAGGCAGGATAACTTAATCTCTACCCCAGTTCATGTCTAAGAGTGATCACCAAGAGTAGTTCTATTGGAAGAACCCTGACAGTACCCGGAGCAGCGATTTGGAGAATCCAAGGCCCCTTCTCACAGGAGCATATTTCACCAGCAATACTTGGCATTTGGTCATTTGGGTCCAAAGAAAGGGAGAGACTAACTTTTAAAGGTAGGTTTATTTGCAAATAAAATGTTCTCATTCATTAGCCTGAAGGAGAAAGTTGGCCCTGGGAGAGCTGCTCTGAGCTGGGTATTTGCCTTCTTGCTGTTTCCTTATCAAAGCCCTTCAGGGGCAGGGATTGAGTGCTTTGCGTGGCCTCCCCACACCTCTCCCCCTCCCCCTCTCCCTCTCCCTTCCTAGGCAAGGAGAAATAGATTCAGCTGGTGCCAATAGGATCTTTTCCTTTAAACTGTATTTCAGTGAATTTAGTTCCTCCTGGTCAACGACCAGGGCAGCTCTCTAGTGTAGACCTGGACAGAGAAAAGTATGCCCTAACTGCTCCAGCACAGAGCACTGACTCGGCAAATCCTGACTTGAATGGAGTTCTATAAAGCTTATTTATTTTTAAATTTTTGTCACACTTCTTTATTTATGGGGGGGAAGGTGTGCAGGTGAAGGCACTTACCACCAAACCTGATGAACTGAGCTCTACCTGAAGGACTAGAAGTCAGATCAAAGAGGGAAAAGAGGCTCTAGTTAGATTAATATACTTTGCACATAAACATTTAAGATGATGAGCTTCCTGGTTCTTTTCCCTCTCTAAAACAAACACTTAGTAGGCTTCCCCACCCAAGCCCCCCACCAATGGAAATAACTTTCAGACTATCAGATCTACCCACTGGAGGGCATCTATGGCAGGAACCAATTAGCCAATATCCTGTGATAGCCCAAACCAGCAAGTTCCAAAGGAGAAAATGAACTCACCCACTCCCAAACATAAAAACCCTGACCCTCTACCTACCCTGGGGAGTACGTCTCTTTGTAGGTATTCCCCCCCCCCAATAAAACTTGGCTGAATGCTGAGCCTTGTTTTTCCTGACTTTTTATTCTTTAAATCAGCAGAGAAAAAGTCAGTTTCTGCAATCCTAGATGGCATCATCCTGACCCACATACAGAGTAGAAGTAGAGAACTGACTCCTACAAGTTGTCCTCTGACCTCTACATGCCCCCCCTTAAATAAATAAAATCTAATAATTTAAAACAAGACAGGCCAGACACCTCCTAAACCTCCCCAAACAGCACCAGCAAGTAGGAACAAAGTATTCAAATACTTGAGCCTGTGGAGACCCTCTCACTCAAACCACCACAGTAGGGAAGGGTGATATCAGAATGTGGAATTAATGGCACAGTCTCTGAGACAGGCAGTGTGGGGCAGTGAAGATATCATTGAACTTGAACTGATTTTAACCAGTGTCTTAGCAGTTATGTGACTCTGTGTTACTTTATAAGCTGGTGTAGTCACTGTTTAATCACTCTGAGAAAACTGAAAAAAACTCCTTAAAGAAGGAAAAATTATTTTGACACCTCATCTCAGGATTTCAGACCAGGTTAACATGGTTCCTTTGCTTGTGGAGGAGCTAAGCGACTTACCTTACGGTGAACAGGAAGCAGAGGGAGGGACAGAGGGAAAGAGGGAGCAAGAGAGGGAGAGCAATATTTACCCTTCAAAGGTACACTTTCGCTGACCAACTTCCTCCAAAAAGACCCACTTCCAAGTTTCTGACACCTAATAATACCATTAATTATGAACCATCAATGGGTTATTTCATTGATAAGCCAGAGTTCTCTTGATCCAATCACCTCTCAATAATTGGCTTTACTAACTGGGGTCCTAACATTCAAAGATGTGTTTTTGAGGAACTTCATATCTAAACTATAATAAACCCTTGGGGTCTTACTCCAAAAAAAAAAACAAAAGAAGACAGGCCAGGTGTGGGGGTACACACCATTAATCCCAGCGCTAGGTACGGTAGGCAAAGGCAGGTGGATCTCTGTGAGTTCTAGGCCAGACTGGTCTACATAGCAAGTTCCAGGCCAGCTGGGGCTTCAGGAAAACCCTGTCTCAATTAAGACCAAAAAAAAAATTTTTTTTTAAAGCAAGAAATAAAATGCTTTGGGGGAAAAAAATAAAACATAAAATTGAATACCCGCTATGAACAGATATATGCTTTAAGGAAAGGGGCAGCAAACCCCAAGCGCACAGTAGGAGACTGAAAATAATAGACATGAGATGACAGCTATACCTCAGCTGTTCCCATTAGCCTTGTCATTGCTTTTTACTATGTTGAAATTCTAGGTTTCTGGCTCTTTGTTGCAAAAGGAAGTCTGGTTTCTGAGAATTAACAGTCTTGAAGCGTCTGAGACTCTGCAGGGTCTGAGAGGACACTTTCTCCTTTCCAGTGTCTGGAAGCTGAGTCTGAGCCTTATTTCAAAGGCAGGGGTGCCCAGCGGGAGGCCAGTGTTTGGGTCACTCCAGCCTGTCAAGGTTCCTGAGAACAATATAACAATTTCCTGGCAGGAATCACTAGATATCAGCAAATTAAACTAACAAAGACACATGTTATTGCCTTTCCTCCTTCCTGGTCCTTTCTCTTCAGAAATGTAGTCAAACAGGAACTTCAAAGGTCACTTTTCTTGCCACATAATCACATGATTGTATTACCCTTCTAACAACCCCAAACACTTCCCTGAAAGTTTAATGAATGAACAGTCCTTGCAAGAGAAATGTCAAGGGAGGAAATTAAAGTTTTAGCTAGAAAGCGGGGTTGAAAAAAAAAAAAAAAGAAATGCTTGGCAAAGAAGTTAGAGGCAATATTAAGAATAAAAGTTTAACATACTTAATTCCGCATGTATATGCAAAGACTGTCTTTACTTCAATGGATAATTTTTTAGAAAAGTAATTTATTTTTTAATCTTTTATTTATTATTTTTGTTTTATGTGTATGAGTGTATTACCTACATGTAGGTAGGTGCACCCATGTCTCGAAAAGAAAAGCAATTTATATAATCACCGAGGACCTTCATTCTTCCTCCTAATAGACTAAAAGCAAAAACACTCTGCGCCAAAAGACAGCAATGGTAGTTGTTGAACACTATAAATTCTACTTATCTATCCAAACAAGTTGATACCTGATGCTCCTGTATAAAGATTGGAGCTCTTTGTAGCTGTTACTCCTCTCCCTTCCTCCTTCCCTTCATCTCTCCTTTCCTTCCTTTCTTCCTTCAAGATTAAGGGCTAGAGAGATGGCTCAGCAGTTAAGAGCACTTGCTGCTCTTCCGGAGGAGGACCTGAGTTTGGTTCCCGACACCCATGTCAGTGGCTCACAACTACCTGTAACTCCAACTCCAGAGGCCTTCAAAATTGACACTATGGAGAGTGCTTTACAGGCAAACATTTTTCTAGCTTTTATTTAAAAGGTACAAACTGCTGTGAGAGTCATCCCTCTGATCCTCCTTCTCCTCTTTTTGTCTGTCTTTTTTCCCTTTGTTCTCATGCAAACAGGAATGTGGGAAAACTACACCAAGATCTGGATGACCATAATGAGGCTCTGTCATTAATTAATGCTCTAATTAAAGAAGTCATTGGAAGTGTTCTCCTAATGAACCATGGTATCCCTGTCCCACAGCTCTGATCTCATTGATGTAGCTGTTATGATTCTGCTTCCAATCTTGGTGACAAAAAGTGGACCCTGTCATCAGCTGGCACCTCGTGTGGTTACAGTTGTCTCTGGCCTCCCTGCAGAAACTACCCAGTCTGTATTCTGTTCTGAGCCAAATTGGCTTGTCCCTCCTGTCTTCTTTGGTTATGAGGTTGGACATGGTTAGCATGTAAATGACTGTGATTTGAAGTAAGCATTGTGTGTGTGTGTGTGTGTGTGTGTGTGTGTGTGTTGGATATATATGTTTGTGTAGATACACGCATGTCTGCATGTGGGTACACATGCCTGTTTGTGGGCCTATGTGTGCATGTGCCTGTGAAAACCACAGGTCAATGTCAGTCATTTCCTCAGTCACTGTCCACTGAGACATGCTCTCTTATTGAACTAGGAGCTCATTGATTCAGCTAAGCTGGCTGACCAATGAGCTATGAGGTAGCCATCAGCCCTGGGATTACAGACATTCTCTACCACACCCAGCTTTTATCTGGGTGCTGGAGATCCAAACTCCAGTCCTGTTCTGAGTCATATCCCTGGCCCAGATTAAACTTTTTCTTTTTTTTTTTTAAATTTTTACAAAAACTTTATTGAGAATTTCATACATGCATATAAGGTGTTTTGATCAAACCCATGCCCACTTCCTCCTCTCCAACATTCCCCCCTCTGAAGAGGTAACCATAAAATCTTTTAAGGATTAGATACAAGCTCCCAAATACGTTTGACATCTTTGGCCTTTGGAAGAGAGTACGTTGCTAAGAGGCCCAAGGACATTTTGACTTTTAGCCAAGAAACTGGCTATATTTCTTTGGGGTCTTTCTACCCTAAGTGCCTAGTCAATTCCTACCTCCTATTCTTATCATGCCATCCTCTGAAGGGGTTACCCAAATTGCCAATAGGGAATAGGGATGCCGACCACTCTGGCTTCTTATGGAAGAAGAAGGGATGCAGACCCCTTGAGTAGGCCTATCTAAAAGACTCCCAAATTGCATAACTTTTGTCTCTAAGGGGAAAAGAAAGTCCTTGAATCTTGAATGGGAGATGTGAAGGAGAAGTAAAGGCAAGAGTAATTAGCATTACAAATTCTAGATAGGGAACTAGAAAAAAGTCAGAACAGGGTACTTTTCAAATGTTTATATGAGAGTCCATTGGCGTTTCTTGACAAGGGCTTCCAAAAGCATCCCTCTATTGGGTTGTTCCTCCTCATTTTTCTTTTGTCTTCCAGGGCTGGACTAGTTGACTGAAAAGAGTGGCTGGATACTCAGGTGAGGGTCCAGTGACCCTGCTTAGCACTCCTTTAATAAATGAGCACAACCGTCAACAAGCCCAATTGTGCCTATGTTTAGTGATCAAGCTCAGACGAAGTCATGATGATGGTAGTTATTTCATGCAGAAGGGACTGCTGTATAGCATCTTCTGATTAAAAGGACCTGGAATTTAAAAGGATTTGGTGCTAGGAGCCACAAATG
>NW_008329677.1:1263897-1297421 GCF_000622305.1 Nannospalax galili
TTTAGATCTTTAGCCCATCTTTTAATTGGGTCATTTGCTTTCTTTCTCAATTCTTTGTTTTTTGAGTTCTTTATATATTCTGGTTGTTAAACCTCTGTCAGATGTGCCACTGGTGAAGAATTTTTCCCAATCTGTGGGTTTTCTCTTCACTTTTTTGAATGTTTCTTTTGCTGTACAGAAGCTTTTTAGTTTAATGAGGCCAACTTATTGATTGCTGACCTTAATTCTTGAGCAACTTATGTCTGATTTAGAAAATCCTTTCCTACACCTATATCCTGTTAAGTTACTGCCAATATTTTCTTCTAATAGTTTCAGGGTTTCCAGTTTCACATTGAGATCTTTGATCCATTTGGAGTTGACTTTTGTGTAAGGTGAAAGATAAGGATCTAGTGTCATGGAGATCTAGGTGGAGATCCAGTTTTGCCAGCGCCATTTGTTGAAGATGCTGTCTTTCCTCCATTGTGTGTTCTTGGCACCTTTGTCAAATATCAGGTGGCTGAAATTGTGTGTACTCAGGTTTGGATCTTCAGTGATGTTCCATAGATCTATGTGTCTGTTTTTTGCACCAGTACCATGCTGTTTTTGTGACTATGGCTCTGTAGTATACTTTGAGATCTGGTATAGTAATCCCCCCAGCGTTGCTCTTTGTACTCAGGGTTGCTTAAACATTTTTATGAATCATCTTTGACAAAATCTTCTGTGGCAGTGGGGACCCCTCCCCTCAGTTTCCCTGCTACTGGGGAGTGGGCCATGGCACTCACTGCCTTGCCCTCAGTCTGGCTGTTCACCCTTTGTTCTGAGTCTGAGCTCAAGCCTTTGTCTTCCTTCTAGCCAAGCAGCAACCTAACTCTATGGCTAATATTTAGACAAGAAGCTGCTTTTTTGTTGTTGTTGTGGTTTTGAGACAGGGTCTCCCTATAGCCCCAGCTGGCCTGGAACTCAACCCACTATGTAGACCATGTTGGCTTTGATCTCACAAAGCTCCACCAGCCTCTGCCTCCTAAGTGCTGGGATTAAAAGCATTCAGCACCACAAACCAGGTACACAAAATAACTTGTTAACAGCTCTTTTACACATAGTTATTGTAGGAATGACTTTTATGAAATGGGCTTTATCTGGACTAATGACCTTTAACCTTGCAACCAAAAAACTAAAAAGGCCCTGAACCATTTGCTTTTATGATGTGAGTACCTGATCTTCATTCCTCAGAATCTCAATTTGCTGCTTCACCCAAAGATGGTGAATGAATGTGGGTGTGCTTGAGAATTAACATATCAAAGCACTAAAAGGCAGCACATGCATCTTCATGAAAATAATGAAGATTGGGAAGAACTTGATATTGTGTGTCTGAGATATTCTAGGCCTATGGATGAAATGGCAAGATTGTCTAATAAGGGTGAATCCAAGCTTGTAGTTCCCCAATTGAAGCTGAAAAAAAAATTGTTTTGAATAAAATTAGGGATGAGGCCTAGATCAAAGGCAAAGTTCCAAGCAATATCTGTGGGAACAGGTGTCTTTCAAGTTCAGGTGCACTCTTAAAAACTGAAGTTAAGAGTCAGGCTGTTTTATTCAGGTGGCAACTGTAAAGTAGTATGGTAATACCTCAAGGTGTCTGGCTACCTCTTCATACTTTGTGTACAATAAACACCTCCAGTGTGCAAATGGCTCCATTTATTCTGGCATCCAGAATTTATAAATGAGGCAAATGCATTATAAACAGATTAGTTCCCAATAATACACTAGTTCCAGGATAGCCATTTGCTTGCAGTAATTCTGGAACAATAATTGAAAATATCCATGCAATCTGGTTCCTCTGTTTTGAGTAATTTGTTAGAGATAATGTGTTACGTTGATGGTAGGATTTATATTTAAAGGTGAAGAGGTTTTATTGATATATAGTACACATATAGAAAAGTATACATATTGGGACTATAGCTGGCTGATTTTTCAAACTGAACACACCTTTGTAAACAGCACCAAGATAAAAAATCAGAGCATTTCCAGTCCCTAAGAGCACTCTCAAATATCCTGCCAGATGCTACCCTTCAACAACAGTGACTACCCTCCAATGAGGATGAGTATAATCCAATGAGGGTGGCTACTCTCGACAAGAATAATTGCTGTCATTTGGATCAGAATGTTCCTTAAAAGCCCATGTGTTAAAGGCTTAGTCACCAACTTGGTGCTATTGGGAAGTGGTGGAAACTTTTAAGAGGTGGACCTGAGTAAGATTTCTTCTGGTTATTGGAGATGCTTCTAAATGGAACAGTGGGACCCTGCTCCCTCCTCTTTTTCGCTCTTTGCTTCCTGGCTGCCATGAGGTAAGCACCTTGCTCCACTATGTGTTCCTAACATGATGTCTGACCACAGGCCCAAGAACAGTGGGGCCAAGGCAGCATGAACTGGACTTCTGAAACTGTGAGTTAAAATAAGCCTTCCCTTCATATAAGTTGATTATATCAGATGTTTTTTACAATGAAAGAAAACTAGCTAACATAGAAACTATATCCTAACTTCTATTTTTTACTGTTAGTATGGCTTTTTGCACTCAATATTATATTTGTGGTATTTATTTATATACTTGCATATATCAGAAAATTATTTCCTTTTACTGCTGTAAAGGTTTGCATTTCTTAATCCAGGCATGGTGGCACATGCTTTTAATCCCAGAACTCAGGAGTAGCAGGCATAGCCAGTTCCAGACCAAAAAAAAAAAAGATTGGCATTTCTGTGATAAGACTATAATTCATTCTACCTTGCTTTGTTTATTTGGTTTTGGAATTCTCACATAACCCAAACTAGCCTTAAACTCACTGTGTAGCCAGAGATGTCCTTGAACTTCTTATCTTCCTGGCTCCATCTCCTGAGTGTTAGGATTATAGGAGTGAGCCACCACAGCCAGTTTATGTAGTGCTAGGGACTAAACCCAGGGCTTCCTGCATGCTAGGCAAGCACTCTCCCAACTGAGCTACATCCCTAGCCACTGAACCACTTAACACTTAACCACTGAACTATCTCTCCAGCCCCTAACTTAATTTTTTAAAACTTCTCTTGGATAAATCTTATATTGCCATCTGTGTTTTCCTGATTCACGGAAGAAGTAGCCCCACATGAAATAAATGATGCAGCTGTTCTGGGTTTAAAAGCTCCATCCTTTTCTGGCAGGAAGCAGTCCAAATACAAAGCAGGCTCATGGGGTAGGTGGGTGGGGTGGATGTGGCACAAAGCAGAGGGTAGTGTTGTAACTACCAAAATGGTAAAGATAAAGGGCCAGCTTTATATGCTAACAAGACATGAAGGGAGGGAATCCCGAGTATTAAAAACATCCCTGAGAAACATAACAGTAGCTATTGAAACCTAATATATGCACACCTATCATCCAGCGATCTCGCTTCTAGAAGTCTGTCTACAGAAACCTTCATGTCAGTACGTATGCCTCACCTGAGTTATCTTGAAGGGGCTTCTGCTACTTATTACCCACTTCTCTACTTCCACCTATTTTTTTGCGATCAGAGTGTATTTGTTGATTGATGATTTATTTCCACACTGAATTTGAGACTGTTCTTTGAGCTTCAATAAATGTGGCTTCTGCAGTCTATTGGAGTGTTTTTGTCAATTCTATATTTACTGTTTTTATTTTATGTGTATGAGTGTTCTGTCTACATGTATATAATAGCACCCATGTTGTACGATGCCTGCAGAGGTCAGAAGAGGGTGTCGAATCCCCTGGGACTGAAGTTATGGAAAATTGTTAGCTGCCATGTGGATGCTGGAACTCAAACCTGGGTCCTCTGCAGAGCAGCCACTGCTCTTAACCGCTGAACCATCTCTCCAGCCCTGATTGTCTATTTCTTTAAAGATTTATACCACCCAGAGAAATTCAATGATAGGCATCATTGACTAAGAGCGGGCAAAAGATGAGCCTGGATTGCTGTCTATACCATCCAAATCCTTTAGAGATTGTTGGCTGACCTCAGTAACCTCATTCACCATGGTCTCCTTTTCATTATCTGTGTGTGAAACTCTCTACCCCAGTTCTGGAGGCCTCCTGTTATCTTGGTCCATTTTCTGTTGCTGTAGCTGAATACCATAAATTGAGTAATGGATAAAGAATAGAGATTTATTTGACTCAGAGTTCTGGAAACTGGGAGGTCCAGGAGCCTGGCACCAGCTTCTACTGTGTAACTGGTGAGGCCTTCTTGCTGCATCATAACATTGTAGAGGGGTTAATGTGGCATCAGAGCCCCTGGAACTGGAGTTACAGGCAATTGTGAACTGCCCAACATAGGTGATGGGAACCAAACTTCGGCAAGAGCTCTTTTTTTTTTTTTTTTTTTTTTTTTTTTTTTTTTTTAAAAAAAAAAAAAAAAAAAAAAGAGGACGATAAATCTTTCACTGTGATATATCAAAATAATCAAAAAATCTGCCTGCCTCTGCCTCCCAAGTACTGGGATTAAAGACATGCACCACCACACCCAGCTTTTTTAATTTTATGTGTATGCATGTATTGCCTGCATGTAGGTAAGTGCACCCATGTTGTGCAATGCCTGCGGAGGTCAGAAGAGGCTGTCGGATCCCATGGGACTGGAATTACAGACAGTTGTTAGCTGCCATGTGGGTGTTAGGATTTGAACCTGGTTCTTCTGCAAGAGCAACCAGTGTTCTTAACCACTGAGCCATCTCTCCAGCCCCCAGCAAGAGCTCTTAGCATCTGTATCTTGTTTATTTTCTCAAACAAATACTATATCTATATTTTGAATTATAGTCTAATATCTTGAGAACAAAGAAAGATAATCCATCCATGCATAGTCTAATTTGTACTTTGCTTTTTTTTTTTTTTTTTTTTGGTTTTTTTGAGACAGGGTCCCCCTGTAGCCCCAGCTGTCCTGGAACTCACTATGGAAGTGACTAGACTGGCCTCAAACTCACAGAGATCTGCCTGCCTCTGCCACCCAAGTGTTGGGATTAAAAGCATGCACCACCACACCTGGCTAAATTTGCTTTAAATTGTGTGTGTGTGTGTGTGTGTGTGTGTGTGTGTGTGTGTGTGTGTAGGCCATAGTTTTTGAGTAGAAGTCAGAAGACAGCTTTCAAAGGTCAGTTCTCTCCTTCTACCATGTGGGTCCTGGGTATCAAACTCCAATCATCAGTCTTGATGCAAACACCTTACTGGCTGAGCCATCTCTCTGGCTCATAAATTTGTTTTATATGACTTTTACAGGATGAACAACACAGAAGAGGCAAAATTTTTAGTAAGCATGTTTGATTTCTCAGCCATATGGATAGAAATCTTTATTGAATCTATTTGATAGCAATGATTTGGTTGTACAGAATGCCCCATCATATATTCTAGCTGCCATATTATTCAAATGGCCATATCTAATTACAAATAACTATCCTATAATATTTTATTGTATGTATTTGTTCATGTATTATCTTATGAGCAACAAGTTGGTTAATATTTCTTTTAATGTGTTTTCAAATATTTTTGTGTTTTTCTGCAAAATATCTGCAGTGTTGCTAAAAATGGATCTATTTGGCCAGGCAGGGTGGCACATGACTCTAATCCCAGCACTGGGGAGGCAGGCAGTCAGATTTCTGTGAGTTCAAGGCCAGCCTGGTCTACATAGTGAGTTCTAGGACATCTGGGGCTACAGGGAGACCCTATCTCAAAAAGACTAAAAAAAAAAAATCTTAAAGATGGATCTATTTGTTGTGTTCAGCTGCTTGTTGATGGGAAGAAATGGTGACAAATTATTAAATGATTATTTTGTAAAATACATTTTATTTATCATTTTTATTTTATGTGTATGAGTGTATTGTCTGCATGTATGTAAGTACACCCGTGTCATGCAGTGCCCATGGAGGTCAGAAGAGGGCATCGGATCCCCTGGAACTGGAGTTACAGATGGTTGTTAGCTGCCATGTGAGTGCTGGACTTGGGTCCTCTGGAACAGCAGTAAGTGCTCTTAACCAGTAAGCCATCTCCCTAGTCCCTTATTATTGTACTTTCTTTTGTATCAATCCACTTGAAAGAAAAGAGTCACAGCCCCTAAGCTACCAGTGAACCAAGAACATTTTTTAGCTCCCGTGCACAGAGAATGTTGCACGGGTTTTTGTATATTTTCAAACACATGCACGAAGACTATTTCTAGTTTATTTTTTCAACTTGTACCCCAGAGAATAGCTTAGATATACAAATCAGAAGGAAGTAACTAAGGAAATTATATCAACTTTAGAGCTAAGTATCTTGTTTGGTCCACAGAGATTATAAAAACTCTTGATTATTTGTGGACACATTGTGTCACCTGATTTGGACAAACCACTGTCTTCCCAAGAGTGACACTTTTCACACTCTACCAGATATTTTTGGATGTGTTCTCACTGTTTAGGTGTCACCCCTACTCTTTCCACCACTAGGTTATGTTTCCTTTGAACAGTTGACTTACAGCTCTTGTTTGAGGCAAATTCTGTAACCACAGGAGATGTTTTGTATAAATGGAACATTTTGTGCAAATGTTCAGATAACCTCGGGTGGCTGAAAGTTATTCTCCTCCAGTTATTGTTGAGTGCTGAAAGCCCAGCTTCCTGCCTGAAGTTGGAACAAGTTTAGGGCTAACTTACATTCTAGAGTCCCTGCAGGATCAGATAAAAGCTATTCTCTGTAGAACTCCAGTAACTTGCTGGGTGTGGTGGCACACACCTTTAATCATGGCACTCAGGAGGCTGAAGCAGGCAGATCTCTGAGAGTACATAGTGAGTTCCAGGCCAGCTGGGGCTACAGGGAGACCCTGTCTCAAAAAGACCAAAAATAAGTCTCCACTAGCTTCCACGTGTGACTTCCTCCCTTTCCTTCATGCTTCCTTTTTTCTTAGGGTCTCCCTGTGGGTACTTCCTTAATAAATCACTTTCACATAAATCTTGATGTTTGTTTTGGGGAATCTGAATTAACATAAGCCCCTCAAACCCTAACCTGTCATCTCCATCTTGAGTTTCACAAATACTGCATCAAAAATGAGATTTGAGGGGGTTCAGGAGATGACCTTTTGTTACTATCTTTCCTCCAAGGTCTTTCACTCTCATAAAAATCTATCAGTGTTCTAACTTCTTATACACTTTTTTACACACTCAACACCTTTGGATTGTCAATTTAATATGAGCACCAAAATGTACACATTTGCATGGTAGATTGTATATAACTTAAAAATAGCATTTAATGCAAAAAGTTGGACCTATAAGCTACTTCCTAATTGAGCTCTGGTGAGTAGAAGGCATAAACATAAATCCTCCCAGTCAAAGCCTTGTGGCTCCAATGTATTCATTATTACAGCTTCTGTTACTACAGGCCAATATAGCTGCTTGAAAAGTAAAGCAATCAGTCATGTTTGATACATTAAAAATATGTCTACTGGGCCAAGATGGTGGTGTGTGCCTTTAATCCCAGCACTCAGGAGGCAGAGGCAGGTGGATCTCTGTGAGACTGAGTACAGCTTGGTCTAAGTTCCAGGCCACCTGGGGCTATAGGGAGACCCTGTCTCAAAAAGACCAAAAAAAAAAAAAAAGATTTATTTTTTATTATTTTTATTTATGTGTGTGCACGTGTGTGAGAGTGTATGTATAAGTACATGTACCTGCAAAGGCCTGAAGAAGGCATTGGATCCTCTGAACCTGAAGCTATAGGCAGTTTGGAGCCTCCCAATGTGGATGCTGGGAGATAAACTTGGGTTTGGAAGATCGTCAGCAAGTGCTCTTAATTGCTGAGCCATATCTCCAGCCCCCCTAGTTTACTTCTTTGGTAGATATTTTGTCATTGTTGTTTTTTTGTTTGGCTTTGAAACAGGGTCTCCTATAGCCCCAGCTGGCCTGGAACTCACTATGTAGACTTTCTAAAATAAATATTTTAAAAGTATTTTAACTGATTCTTTGAGAATTTCATACAATGTATTTTAATCAAATACAGGTCCCCCTCTCCCATCTCCACCTCCTTACCACAATCTGACTCCATGTCCTCTATTATTTTTTAAATAATTCTTAAATAAATAAACTAGATCTCACTCAGTTCCCATTCTGTATAAACAATTATACTTTTTTGAAGAGCTACAGTCAAACATTGACTCATAAAGAGTGATTCTGAGTTCAAAATATGCCTTAATATAGGGGATAAGTTACCAGTTGGAGTTTCTTTTTTTGGTTTGGTCTGTTTGAGACAGGGTCCCCCTGTAGCCCCAGCTGGCCTGGAACTCATTATGTAGACCAGGCTGGCCTTGAACTCACAGAGATCCGCCTGCCTCTACCTCCCAAGTGCTGGGAGTAAAGGTGTGCGCCGCCATGCCTGGCCACCAGTTAGAGTTTTATGAAGCCTAGGAAAACACTTATAGGGTAATCTTGCTTGTAAATTCCTCACATTGAAGAGAATTCTTCTGCAATTACTTCTAAAATCTTGTGAAGATTTTACTAGTCATATAAGCATTTTGTAAATCATTCAGCAGCTATCTTTGTAAATATATTTTAGCATAATTGATTGCTTAAGTATTTGTTTAGGTCCTGAGATGAGAGCAGATGTAGCCTGTCCAAAAGCAGAACACACAGACAAGGCCCTTCTCCCAAATGTAGTACTAGGCAGTTGGGTTATTAAACACTGTTACAGAACCATTTTTTCTGAATAGGGAGTTCTTCTTAACCCAGGTGGCAGTTCTTGTCCCCCATCTTCTATCTCTTGTCATAAGGAGGGGGTAACCATGATGTCAAAGCATGGAGATGTCTGGTTCAATTAGCAGAACCTATGCCTTAGATTGTAAGTAAGTAGCTCTTTATCTAAGGGATTTGGATATAAAAATTCAGGGAAGTCACCATCTTCCTGCTTCAAGACTAGGTCCATTTGCACTGCCAGAGAGTTCCTAACTAACCTGACATGTACCTCTCACCACTCATCAAGAAGAAGCTTTTTTGCTACAGATAGAAATGATTACAACATTCCACAACTGGTCTAACACAGAGAATAAGTGTCTGTGAGGTGCCTAGCTCTAAAAGGTACAACTTTAATGCAACCTCTACACCTAAGGATCAGAGAACATAGCAGAATGGGGGAAGAAAGGCTATTAATGCATCTCTCAACTCTTATCAGTGAAGCTTCCTCATATGATAGATGGCAGTTAACCCAGCAAGTCACAACTGGCCAAAGTGCAGAGAATAAAAGACTAGAGAATGTATGCCTGTAAAAGACACCTATATCAAACCTCTGCCACCCAAGGCTCAGGGAACATTGCAGAAGAGGGGGCAGAAAGATCGTAAGAGCCAGAGGTGGTAGATGACCACAAGAAAACAGAGTTTTCTAGACAGCTGGAAGTTATTCAAATGAATTTACAGCAACAGTAACAGCATGCACAAGACACGTGCAAGCTCAAGACAGACAAAATCCCAGCACAGAAGTGGGGAAGAAGCCCTAACCTCAGTCGAAGAACTATTGGCAACCAATAACTGCTGGGAGAGGGAGAATTGGCTTTCTTCATTAAGGTCGGACACTAGATAGGTTAACCAGGCTCCAGTGGACAGATGTACCTCGAAGGGCATGAAGGACATTTGGGGACACAAACTTGACTTGATAGACCTTACCACATATGACAGAGTACATGAAACCTGGTGGGGGAATTCTAAGAGGGTCATAGACAGAGGAGGGGCTCTTAATATGATCAAAATATATTGTATAAAAATCATAAAAATTCAATAAAAAATAAAAAGTCTATGCAGATAGCATAGTATATCATGGCTTAAGCACTCTTTAGCAATCTTATTACAAATATTTTCAGCCTATTCAATGTACCAGACCTTTAACTCAAGAGTTTGTATTTTGTTTTTCTGTGATAGTGTCTCTTGTATCCCAGGCTGTCCTCTATCTTGCTATGTAGCCAAGGATGGCCTTGAATTTCTGATCCTCCTGCCTCTGCTTCTGTCTCTCTAGCCTGAGATCACAGGCCTTCCCCACCACTCCAGATTACCTAGGGCTTCATGCAAGCTAGACAAGTACTCAATCAGCTGAGCTATGTGCCTAGCCCCAGGAAGGAAAATATCTTAAGTGTCTGACATATTTTTTTATCTAATCTTTTCTAACTAACTATCAAGGAAACTATAGATTATAGATATACTTCTATAAGTAGAATTTATAAAAATTTTAAGAGTTTTTCAAAATCTCTTTAAAATTAATTACATTACTAAAAAGTCTTTGGGATTTAATTAGACTTGTATATTTGGCAAATTCTTAATTATCCTTCCAAATCCTGATTGAACCAAGCATATTGGCTCATCTATAGATAACTTCATCCAAAGCCAGGTGTGGTGGTACATATCAGTTATTCCAAGACTTTGGAGGTAGAAGCAGGAAGATCAGGAGTTCAAGGTTAGCCTTGGCTACATGATGAGTTTGAGGTTAGCCTGGTGTGATTATTTGAATGAGGGTGTTCCCCATAGGCTCAAGTATTTGAACATGAGGCCCCAGTTGGTAGAGTTGTTTGTGGAGGTTTAGGAGGTGTGGCCTTGCTGGAGGAAGCACATCAGTGACAGCCTGTAACTGTGTTCCATTTCCAATTTTGCTTTCTCTTCTTCCTGTGCCTGCTAGAAGATATGAGTCCTCAGCTTTCCTCCTGCCTTGCCTCCCCTGCCATGATGAACTCCCAATCCCTCTGAAGCACTAAGGCCATTAAAGTCTTCTATAAAAAAATAAAATTCAGGGAAAACTGGCACAGTCCCACCACAGACCTCTTCAAGTTCTTTTTTATAATATATCTGCCCCTTTTTTTTGACAGAGTGTGTGCAGCTCCTACAAGATTCTCAAATTTGTTCATGTTCAGAATTTGTTTAAAAATACCTGAACCAGGGCCAAGTGTGGTGGTACATGCCTTTAATCCCAGAATTTAGGAGGAAGAGGCAAGTGGATCTCTGTGAGATTGAGACCAGCCTAGTCTACACAGCAAGTTCCAGACCAGTTGGGACTTCATGGAGACCCTGTCAAAAAACAACAACAACAAAACAAAACAACAAAAAAACCAAAACCTGAACTAGAATGCCCTAGACATTCATACAGAATATAACCTTTGAACTCTCCCACCCTCCCTGGCTCCATATACCCTGGTTTGACAGCATGTCAGTCAACCTCAATTCACTGAGAGAGGGATACTTTTGATACTTTTGTTCACTTTACTATAAGCCATTAAGGACAATTTCAGCACCAGAAAAAGACACAAATTAAGAGAGTTGGAACAGTTCTGAGAGGTATATATTATATAGCCAAATATTTTAGATTGTTCCCAATCAGACTGTTGAAATTTTGGTAGAATTCACTATAGCAATCAAAAGTGAGTATTAAGTCAAAAAACTTATAATTGCAACAGATAATACAGGTGACTTGGATGAGTACAGTAGAAATTGAGATATAAGCAATGGTTATATCTGGATATGTTTTAAAGGCAAAGCCAACAGGGTATAACAAGAGAGAAAAGAAGTCAGATAAGGAATTTGGGCCTAGCTACAGGTAGGACAGAATTGTCATCACCACACAGGGAAAGTTGTGGTGGGGCATATTTGGGTGGGAAGATCTGGGGTTCTGATATATTTATTTAGACAGCCAAGAGATGTTGAATAGGCAGTTCCTGGGAAAGGTCTAGTCTGGGCATATGAACTTGAGAGTCATGAGATTAGAGATGATTCTTCTTTTTTTTTTTTTTCCAGTGAATGTTTTGCCCATATGTATATAAGTATACCACATGAGTGCAATGCCTATGGAAACCAGAAAAGGGAATAGGACCCCCTGGAACTGGATTTATGGACTGTCGTTAGCTACATGTGGGTGCTGAGAACTGAACCTGGGTCCTGTGAAAGAGCAGCCAGTGCTTTTAACTGCTGAGCCATCTCTCCAGGCCCTAGAGGTGATTCTTAAACCAGGAGACTCTGAGACCACCAAGAAAGAAAGGACAATTTTTAAAGACTGAAAAGAGAGAGGAAGAGTCCAAGGACAGAGGCTGGGGACTCTGGTTTAAAGGGGTGGAAAAGCTGAAGAGCAGGGAATGGAGGAGGGTGAGCAGAAATACCACTTAGGCAGGACTCCAGTGCAGGACCCCGGAAGCCATGTGTGATTGATTGTATTTTCTAAGAGTGGTCTCAGTCGTACACTCTTCCTTACAGTGTGATGCTAGCCCTGCTTCATCCAGAAGTGGTGACTGAATTGCCTCGTGGTAAATCTGGCAGGTCTGTGGCTATGGTAAAAGTGAAACTGCATGATTTCCAAACTAGTAATAACAGTTGTTTCTCTTGAGACACATGCTATTCTAGGGAGGATGGAGGAGGTAAAGGCAATGTATTAGTTACTTTCTATGTTGCTGAGACAAAATATCTAACAAAAGTAACTTCAGGAAAGAAGGGAGAGTTAGAGTAGCAGCAGTTTGAAGCAGCTCACCACATTGCATCCACAGTCAGGAAGCAGAGAGACATGAATGCTGCTGCTCAGCTCACTTTCTCCTTTCAATCCTGAACCCTGGCTCATGGTACTGTCCACATTTACAGTGGGTCTTCCCACATCAACTAACCTAATCTAGATAATCCTTCATAGGCATTCCCAGAGCTTTGTTTCCATGGTGATTCTAGATCCTGTCAAGTTGATAATCAAGGCTAACCATCATAGGAGGGGAAAGAAGAGACAGAGAGACCAAGACCCAAGTAGCTTAAGTGTTTCATCCCCTAAGTATTCGAGTCTTTTCAGCCCAAGCACTAAGCGTATGGGACCCAACCTCTCTCCACTCTCTGTCTAGGTTTACAGATTCATAAGCAAAATAAATGAATTAATTGCAGAAATTAGTATGCAGCCATAGTAAGTTGAACACCAAGTATAGATTGCATTTCTCAGAGAAGCAAGTTCTCGATTGTACCAAAGTGTGCTGTAGGTAAAGAGCTAAGAACTGACTGACTAGCTAGAAAGCAACCCTGAAGAAGCCGAGAGTGGAGCGAACTGGAGTGTTTAAGAAAGAACAGGCATTGAGTTGGAAATGGCCAGGAAGGACAACTTCAAGGAGCTATGCTAAACACTGAGAAACAGGGTAGTACTGAACCAGTACTACTATCTCCTGGAACCAGGAGATAGGCTGTGAGGCCCCTATGTGGTTGTAATTCTGAGCTGATGGGCCTGATCCAGTAAAGAGGGGAAAGCAGATGGCATGAGAGAGGAAAGAATGGCTGGAAACTCATCCATGAGAGATAGGAGGTAGGACTGTGATGTGGGTGATGGGACGGCCTTCACTGGAGCTCAGCAGCTTATTCAGAAGTGCAGAAACAAGGGCAGAGCCTGTGTGCACAAGAGCAGGGAAGTGGGAAGAAGAGTGAACTCTTTGCTTCTGTTTTCTTGGTGGAGAGTAAATATCTAGGTCCAGGGCAATGCGTGAGCCTAGCAAGTAGCGTTAGGAGCCCACTGAAGCTCACAATGATAAATTTTGTACATTTGTCTCCTTTTGAGACAGGGTCTCCCTGTAGCCATAGCTGGCTGGAACTCACTATGTAGACCAGGCTGGCCTCAATCTCACACTGCCTCTGCCTCCCGAGCACAGGATTAAAAGTATTGCCACCATACCCAGCTTATTTATTCATCTTTTAATATTTATTTTTACTTTATTTATGTGTATGTGTATGCTATGTGTGTATGGCTGTCCATGGAAACCAGAAGAAGGCATCAAATTCCCTGACACTGGAATTACAAGGGAGTTATGAGCCACCAGATGTCGTTGCTGAGAAACGAATTTGAGCCACATTTTTTAACCACTGAGCCATCTCTTCAGCCTCCTGGCTGGGGAGTTTAAGTTGAGTCAAGAAGAAAGAGAAGTGTGGGAGTTAAGGGAGTCAAATCACACTACAAATATGCAATAGGTCCTCCTAGGGTTGAAAGATTCCTAAGCCTCATGTGCTTTTTTCCCCATTCTGAGAACAGGTACCTGCAGCTTAGAGAGCTTAAAGTAGCTTATCAATAAAGGAGTCAGGAATTAGTAAGGTAGAGATTCAAACATAGGGCATTCAGTTCATGCCATGTCATAGTAAAGATGTTTTGTTTCACAGCCCAATTTCCATTCAGTGGAGGGGGGAGAGAGAGAGAGAGAAAGAGAGAAAGAGAGAGAGAGAGAGAGAGAGAGAAAACAGATTAGAAGGAATCTCAGAGAAGGTCTTTTGTGTTTTGAGACCTTGATTCTAGGGTTCTGAGTGACAGTATTTTTCTTGGAAATGAATTCTTAATTTTTTGAGATTTCACTGCACAAGGATACAGTGAGTTGACCCATGGGTATAGCGCCTAAAACTGGTCATTTCAGTTCATGTTAGGTGCCTGGTACACACTACACACATACTTCCTTAGCAACCTATTTCCTGCAGGTTGAGGAAGATTTCAGCAACAGAAGTACAGGTTATAATTATATCAAGATCCCAATTGCTTAAAGTTTCTATTATGGCCAATTACTTATAATGAGAGCAGGGGTTCTCTACTTTGGCCTTGCTGATGTACTTTGGCTAGTAGCATCACAACCCAGTTTTGACAGGATGTTTGTAAGAGGAAGTTTCATAAGAGGAATTTGACAAAGCTCTTGTGTGTATCATGCCCTCGGCTGTATTTGCAATATCATTTCCTATTGCTGATTATCCCGTAATTCTGGTCCTGCTGCAACTCTGGCATTGGTAATGTGCTTATTGACAGAGGTGGTTTGGGTGGAGAAGAAGGGAATAGCTAAGAGGTTATTCCTTATGTGTTTTTAAAAAACAGGCTAACCTGAGTACAATTAAAATCGCTTTCTTTTTGTTGGACAATGAAAGAAAAGTTTAATTATTTAGGAGATGAACATATTAAAGCAATTTGAAGGAAGTGAGGTCATTAAAACCCAAAATGAGGAGCTGGAAATTTGGCTTACTTGAAAGAATGTTTTCCTAACATACATGAAGTCCTGGGTTTGATCCCCAGCATTGGACATGCTGGTACCCATCTGTAATCTTAACACTTGGGAAGTAGAGGCAGGAGGATCAGAAGTTTAAGGTCATTCTTGGCTCCATATCAAGTTCAAGGCCTGGAATACAGGAGACCATGTCTCGATGAATAAGCTGGCGAGATGGCTCAGCAGATAAAGGCGCCTGTCACCAAGCCAGACAACCTAAATTCAATCTCTGATACACAGTTGGTAGAAGGAGAGAATCTACTCCCACAAGTTGTCTTCTGACCTTCACATGGGAATTGTGGCACATGTACCACACCCTTCCCTTACACATATGCACACATGCAAATAAATATCAACATTATTTTTTAAATATTTTATTATTTTTATTTTATGTGTATGAGTGTATGTAAGTGCACCCATGTCATGCAATGCCCATGGAGGTCAGAAGAGGGCGCTGGATTCCCTGGAACTAGAGTTACATACAGATGGTTGTTAGCCACCATCTAGGTTCTGGGAACTGAAAATGCAAAAGCAGCCAGTACTCTTAACCGCTGAACCATCTCTCCAGCCCCCAACATTTTTTTTAAACACCAAAATGAGGTTTTGAATAAGAAGGACTACCATTGTTCAGCTCACCCTACTTCTCTACCCTCACTGGGATTCTGGGGTGCCCCAGTTCTTTATAAATCTTCATAGGAGAAAGAATATGAATGTTGTCTTCAGAAAGATCTGAGTTTTAAATCTAGGTTCCTTCCACTAATGTGTAGCCTTGATCCAAATAAGGTCCTCTGAGTCTCTGCTTCCTGCTCTGCAAACAATACTGACCTCAAAGGGCAGTATTTGAAGCTTAAATGGGAGCAAGGTTGAACAGCAAGTGTCTGTTACTACTGGCACAGCCTTCCGTTGCTTAATGCTCTTCCCTCAGCTCTTCCTGCCGTTCTTGTCTCCGTGTTACTATATGCAATGTCTCCTCAACTCCAGCCGATCTGATACATCCTCCCTTCTCTCTTTCATTCGTCTCCTTTTCTTCCCTCATTAAAGCCTCCAAAATTCCAATCCCTCCTCACTAAGTCTTTCCAACTATTGAAAACATACATCTTGCTTCCTATGGATTCATAAATTAATTTCCATGACTCATTTTTTAAATTATTTTTTGAATTTTTGTGTATGAGTGTTATGCCTGCATGTGTGTAAGTGCACCTGTGTTGCAGTGCCTGTGGAGGACAGAAGAGGGTGTCAGATCTCCTAGATCTGGAGTTATAGACAGTGCTGGGATTTGAACTCAGGTCTTCTGCAAGAATTGTCAGTGCTCTTAACCACTGAGCCATCTCTCTAGCCCCTGTATGACCCACATTAACACATATGGCAATGACATCAATTACATATTTCTCCTTCCAGGTATTTGGTTTGTACAATGGCCCAATGGTTCCTTTTTTTTTTTTTTATGCTTCTCTATGTTGGTATCACAATTGAAATCTCACGTTTTTGAGAACTTCCTATTTTGTTTTATTATATATTACCTCAGTAAAGTTTTATGACATCCTGTGAGGTCAAGAAGAGAGATATCATTTTTGACTTCTATAAATAAATGAAAATCAGGCTCAGGGGAGTAGGTTGTCTACCTACCCAAGATCACAACACTAGTTTCAGGAAGCCAATTATCTTACACCATTTTAATCCAACACATACTCATGACCTGAACAGCTTCCTCTTGCTCTCATTCCTTTTCTTGGGCTCTATGTGACCCTAATTCCAGCAATGAAATTGTGTGCCTGAAAAGCCCCAGTAATTATGGCTTTCTGTGTACCCTAGTCAGTCTCCAGACTACTCTGTAAGCCTTTTTAAAGCAGCTTTAATATTATATACATCCCACTTTTCTTCATTCTGAAATTTCTTTAAGTGCTGAAGAACCAAAAATGTTGATTTTGATATTCCAACAGTTTATGTGGGGTCGCTCCCTCTCCTCGTGGGTCGTTGGCCACCGCTCCACAAGGACAAAGGGAGCAGAAGCAATGAGCGGGGTCAGGACAGCCAGTGAGCACTGATGGAAGAAAGCCCTTCCGGGGAGGCAGGTTCAATGATGCAAACAGCTCCAGACTCAGTGAAACAGCTCCAGATTCAGTGAAACAGCTCCGTTTATTTAGTGGGATGTTAGGGAAAATATAGTGTGGAGGTAGTAGCCAATGCTTCAGCTGATAGGTGCTCATAGTATGCTTTATTTACATGTGGCTGTAGGCTCCTATCATCCAACTACCGGGCAATGCCTGATTATCATACAGAAAAAACCTAGGGGTAGTTTTTACTCCAGGTAACTATGCCAAAGGTCATGTTCCAAATAAGGACAGGCATCCATGCTTGGCGGCACTTTCCAGGTAAATCAGGAAGAGAGCAGGAGGCCCCCTGCTGAGAAGGGGAGTCCTTCCATATGGCGCCGAGCCCCTTAGAGCTATCCGGACATGGAGAACTACAACCATAGCAGCAGGGCTCCCTAACAGCTTAGAGTCACTGGGAGCAACACTTTGATCTTTGTGGTGAGGAGAGTTCTCCGGCAAAGTATTAGGTTTTGGATTAAAGACTTGGCCAAGTTCTTTGATCAAACAGGTTCAGCCATCCCTAATTACAATTCATAAGTTCAAGACTCTGCTGACTTTTATTGTAGTAGAATCTGCTTATTCTTTATTTCTTAAACAGTTGCAATGCGTTTAGATTAAGTCAATCCTTGCTCCTTATGACTCAACCCTTATACCACCCATGGTAAGCTTCAAACTATAGTTGAATTGTAGAAAAGACTGCATTTGAAGGCATTTAAATGCCCTAGGACACATCTGTAAATCTTGATAACTCATTTATGATTCCTATGGCCCCATTTCAGATTTGAAACTTGTCATGAGACAGAAAACAGAAGTATGACATTAAAAATATATTCAGTACTTGAAGCATTTATTAATGTGTTATGCTGGCATTAGAAAAAGTCATGATTCCTTTGCTTTCAGAAACAGGTTTTGACTCCTATCTATTTTCTTATCTATTTTCACTCCTGTGAACCTCTTTTAAGCTTAGCACATTTTAAACACTTTGAATGTGTGCTTGTGGTTTTCTTGTTTTATCACTAAATGAAGTTTCGAATGGCTAACATAACACAGGAATTGTAGTAGTGTCTCTGGGTTCCTTGAGCTAGATTTGATACAATCTCATATGCATGAAGGGGTATGTGGAGTCAAATTTACAATTCATCAATAATGTGTTGCAAGTTTACTTTGCATTAAGCAATGAGGAGAAACAAGATATAAATATGGGCTTGCTTGGGGAGTACATAAGATTTGCTCATAAAATATCAAGCTATTAAAGATACCTGAAAGCACTTAATGAAAGCTAATTGATAGGTGAGAGCATTTGTTCTGTGTCCAGCAGAACAATATCAACCCAAGGCACTGAGAAATTAGTGCCCAATAAGGGCATGCCAGATCTGTCTTTTGGATTTTCTTTTTAAAAAATATTTTATTTATTATTTTCTGTTTATGGGTATATTGTCTGCATATATGTAAGTGCACCTGTGTTGTACAATGCCTGTGAAGGTCAGAAGAGGGTGTCAGATCCCCTGGAACTGGAGTGACGGTTGGTTGTTAGCTGCCATGAGGATGCTGGCATTTGAACCTGGGTCCTCTTCAAGAGCAACCAGTGTTCTTAACCACTGAACTATCTCATTAGTCCCCATCCTTTGGATTTTCAACACATCAAGTGTCATGAATGATGGCAAAGAGAACTTATACTATGGCCAAGAAGTTAACTGAGAGTCTGTTTCAGTTATATATTGCAATAGAAAATGAGCCATCTCAGAATCTAATAGCTTAGAAATAACTATTTTATCATTTTTTTAAAAAAAATTTGTTAGCGTTGCTTTTTAAAACATATAACATGATTACACTGAAAAATTTTGTAGAGATTGGAGAATTTGGAAAGGGAGTGACTGCCAAATTCACATTACAGCAACAGTGATAAATTTCACAGTATTGTTGAAGTTTGGTAATATAGTTTTGTCAATAAATAATACTCAAAATATAGTAGACATATAGAATTGAGAATTTACATTAAAAATGCAACTACATATTTTTAGTCTGAGAATTAAATTAGTTTAGCTACAGTACTTTTTAAAAAACTTTTCAGACTGTGATTTTTATCTCTAGAAGAACAATTGGGTGTTTTACATTTTCTGTAGGGCACAGGTGAAGGCACACTGGGCCTGTAGAAGAGTAATAGGAAAATAATGGGAAACCTGTTGGTACCTGGGAATGGGAGAGGTCCAACAACAAAGGCTGGATGTCCAAGATCCTAGCCGAATGGCAGAGGACGTGGGAAGTTCATTCTAGAGAATCAGTTCTGCTAGACTAGAATCTGCAAATCACAGAGCCCGCCCCTTTCCTCAGCATAAGCCCAACACAGAGGCAAAGCCACTGCTGTGCACAACCTGGGACCTCCGAGGAGCGATCTGTGGGGAATGCAGTCATTCAGAGAAGGCTGAACCTGCTGCTGAGCGTCAGAAATTCTTCCCTTCTCCACTTTGCTCCAGCACCAGAGGAATGTGGAACCATGGCTCACAGTTAGGGACTACGACTCCAGACGCATGTGAGATCACAGCTCTAGGTTCACAGGAGGAGACTACAGCTCTGATTTCATGGGAGAGGACTACAGCTCCAAGTTCATGAGAGGAGAGCACAGCCCTAGTTCACAGGAGGAGGGGCCCACAGCTACAGGCTCATGGGAGCGGACCTCAGTTTCAGGTTAACAGGAGAGAACCGCAGCTCTGGCTCATGGGAAGGGAAATAGCTCCAGCTCACAGGAGAGAACCACAGCTCCAAACTCACTGGAGGGACCTCATCTCCAGGTTCTCAGGAGCGGACCACAGGTCTGGGTCATGGGAAGGGACTACAACTTCAGGGACCTGAAGGGACCACAGCTCCAGGTTCATAGCATAAGACCAAGCTCTGGGTTCATGGGAGACAACCACAGTCCCAGGTTCAAAGGAGGGGGGCCACAGGTCTGGCTCACGGGAAACAAGCCCAGTTCCAGCTCACTGGAGACAACCACACCTCCAGTTCATAGGAGACCACAGCTCCAGGCTCATAAGAGACTACCAGAGCTCCAGGTTCATGGGAGGGGACCACAGCTTCAGGTTCATGGGAGGTGATCACAGTTCCAGGTTCACAAGGGAGGTCATAATTTCAATTACACTGATTTTTACTATTTTCCTGTCTTCATTGCTCAGTCCACATGATTGTACCTGGGTTTAAGATAGAGCATTTTGGCTTCTATGCTGCAAACGGATGCATCAGTTACTTGCTGGCTTGAATTTCTTGTTAGAAAGACATCAATATTGGCGAATACCACTGTTCACTTTTGCTCAGGGAGACAGATGGATTGCATGGTTAATTTTTTTTTTTTTTCATGCTCAGGGTTCGGTTTGCTTTGTATGGTCTGCAGTTTTCACATCTTCCTCCTTGGCCAGGGGGAGCCAGCCATGAGACATATTCTTACCGGAGTCACATTTTGCTCAGAGCAGCCATCTTGGCTCTCCAGCCATTTTTTTTTTTCTTACTTGCTATATCCTTTCTCACCTGTGCCTGGCAATCAACCCTTGTCTTCCTTGAGGTTGGTCACCTGGGTGATGATGGCCAGTGACCATGGGTGCACAGCACGGTGGCCACCTGCAGGCCTGGCCCTGGGCTAGAGAGGCAAGAGTGGGCATGCATGGTGGAGCCCTCTCAGCTGCCTCCTAGTTGCACCTGCCCCATGGTACCCATGCTCTGAGAGAGACAGCCAACATCATCACACAAGCTCCCAAAGCCGCTCTGGTGCTGGTTTGTGGCCACTGTTGCCATGGGGTGGGCTTGTGTGTCTGCCGACAAAGGGAGTCTCATTCATTTTATTCTTTTTCTATTCTATAATATTTCTTGGGTCACCCATGTGGTCTGTTCCATATGATGTCAGCTGGAACTTTAGTCAACTCCATGAATGCTTTACTGAAATGGCTGCCCACTGTGGAGAACAATGTGAATTAGATCCTTGCAGCATGAGGTAAATATGTCCAAGGAAGAAGGAAGCAAACACTACCCTTTAAAATGGAATCAGGGATTGGAGAGATAGCTCAGCGGTTAAGAGCACTGGTTGCTCTTATAGAGGACCCAGGGTCAATTCCCAGGATCCACATGGTGGCTAACAACCATCCTAACTTCAGTTTCAGGGAATCTGATGCCTTCTTCTGACCTCCATGGACATTGCACGACACGGGTGCACTTAACACATGCAGGCAATAAGCTCATACATGTAAAATAAAAATAATAATTAAAGAAAAATTTTTTGGTCTTTTTGAGACAGGATCTCCCTATAGCCCCAGCTAGCCTGGAACTCCCTATGTAGACTAGGCTGGACTTGAACTCTCAGAGATCCACCTGCCTCTGCCTCCCAAGTGCTGGAATTAAAGGTGTGTGCCACCATGCCTGGCAATAATTAAAATATATTTTTAAATGGCATCAGGCCAGTCACACTGGCATTTGCCTTTAATCTCAGCACTTGGGAGGCAGAACCAAGTGGGTCTCTGTGAGATCAAAGTCATTCTAGTCTACATAGTGATTTCTTTTTTGAGGAAGGGTCTTTTTGAGACAAGGTCTCCCTGTCACCCAAGGTGGCCTGGAACTCACTATGTAGACCAGGCTGACCTCAAACTCACAGAGATCCTCCTGCCCCTGCCTCCCTAGTGCTGGCATTAAAGGCATGTGCCACCACGCCCAGCTCTACATAGTGATTTCTAGGCCAGCTGGGGCTTCAGAGAGACAAGAAGACCTTGTCTCAAAATAAAATAAATAAAATAAAATGGCATCAGAAATCTAAGAACATCACTTTCCCTCACATTCTATTAGTCAAAGCAGTCATAGACGAAGCCCAGATATAGAAAAGGAGAAACAGACATCACCTTTCTATAGCAGGATGATATGCGTTTTAAAGGAATTCACAGTGATCGTTGTTGGAGACTATCTACACAGAGCTCAAGAGTGTATACACAAGACATGTACAGCAAATGCAAGAGCTTTGTGGTAATAACCCTGCCTTGGTGGTTGCTGCCCATTCTGCTAGCAGCCTCCCCTCTTTGTCTTCTTCAGATCTGGTTTTCCCTTTGTAGGACCTGAACCTATAATTTCTAAGCCCAACTTAAACTTAGGGTACCTGTTTCTCTTCTGGAATTGTTTCCCAAGCTTAAACCTCAGCCCCTGTTCTCATAGACTGTAGGACATCTTCTATGGAATGGATTCTTTCTTGTATCTGTATTTAGGGTGCTGATGCCCAGTTTCCTCTAAGGTGCCTCATGGACTTTTAGTTCTAGCCTGCCCATGTAAAGTTTGACCTGCTGGTTCCAACATTGCTTCTGACCTGATAGAGTGTGGAATGGGGGTCGACTGATAGCCGTGCTCGTAAAGGATTAAATTTTGACTAAGCAAAAGACAAGGGGTCTGAGCAAAGCTGTGCAATTAGGACTAAGTTTAGGATGTTTGTAGGGGTGGAGGAATTTTTTCATGAAGAAAGGTTAAAAGTGGGTGAGAAAATTCATGTGACAGCCAGGCAAAGTTCAGATTTGCTATGATATGTAGTGGTCAACCACAGTGCATTCTTAAGTTGAGGTGTGGCTTGGTGAAATGATGTTTAAGAAAGATTAGTAAAGAGGTGGAATGTAGGTCAAAATGGAGACATTGAGATCACAAGGGCCAATGGTTACTGAGCTCAAGAGTGATGAGTGCTAGGAGTAGGGGTCATTATTACATTATTACATTATTACAGTGGAAATAATGAAAATGAGATCATCTAAAAAGGAGAGAAATCTATAGGGCAGCAACTTCCTGGACACAGGAAATTCTACTAATGATTACCAAGAAGCAGACTGGTGTGGTCACCAGTGTGGGGCTGCTGTAGGCTCTGGGGGAAGGATTGGGATAAGAGCGGCATATAGAAAGTGATGAACAGGAAGAGAAGGGGAAGAAGGAATTCATTAAACAGACACAGCTTCCTCTTCTACGATGGTGGATACTGGGAAAAAAGAATGATAACTCAGGAAAATTCAAGACAGAAGAAAGAGCTGAGTGTTCAAGAAAGTTTTAATTGAGGAGAAAAGGAGACAGAACACTGTACCCAGGACTCATCTGGACTTCAACAAATGTTGGAGACTGCACTGGATACTTTAGTTGTCAACTTGATACACTGATTAGAGGGAACCTCAGCTGAGGAATTGTCTCCATTGAATTGGCCTGTGGCTGTATCTGTGGGGCATTTTCTTGATTGTTGAGTGATGTGGAAGGGCCCAGCCCACCGTAGGTGGTGCCACCCCTGGGCAAGTGGTCCTGTATTGTATAAGAAAGCAGGCTGAGTACGAACCAGGGGAACAAGCCAATAGCCAATAAGCAGCTATCTGCCATGATTGTGCTCCAGATTCCTGCCCTGAATTCCTGCTTTGGCTTCCCTTGATGATGAACTGTGCTTGCAATCCAAATAAACCTTTTCCTCCCCAAGTTGGTTTTGGTCAGTGTTTTATCACAGCCATTGAAAGCAGACTAGAATAGAGATATCAGCAGAAAGACAGACATGGAGAGGGAAGGATGCCTTGGAAGGGAAGTTGAATATTATACACATGGAGTCTGAGGGAATACTTGACACCCTGATGGGAATATTTTAAAAGGCCCCAAGGTGGAGTAAGAGGCAAGACTACATCAATGATTAAGTATCTTGTTCTGCGTTGAAAGCTTGAATCCATGCAGTCGTGACATCTTGTATCTGCTTCCACCATCCTGAGTCACTAAGGATACAGGAAACCCTGAGAGCCCAGCTTTTGCAATTTTTCCTTCCAGATCCTCTAGTGAGTTCATTAATACGCACCTGACTTGCATCCAACACAAACTGTCCTGATTACTAGGTCTGAGGGTTCTCCCAAGGACTATTCGCATCACTCAGCTTCAAATTCCCAGTCATCAATCCACAGGTAGAAGAACAGGTTGAACACTGCTATTGTCCATTGTGTACACAGCCTGTGATAGCCCTCTAGACCTGTGATAGTCCTCAAAGTGGCAATGCACTGCCTTGTCCTGCTTTTCCTGCCTAGTCTCATGGAGCCTGCCTAGTCCTCTGGTTGTCCCTGGGGGAGTGAGGCCCTTCCCGCCTTCTTTCTCTTCTGTTGTGGACTTGGTACATAGATGATATTATTTGCTTCTTCCCCCTTAATGGGATGTGGGATTTGCCTGTCTCAATCAATGCCCAACATCTTAAAAAAATCCCCATCGTTCTCAAGCTTTTAATCAAGTAAAAGGCTCTTCTTTTTCTCTTTGGTGTTCTCTCTCTCTCTCTCTCTCTCTCTCTCTCTCTCTCTCATACACAAAGAATATTCTCTTATATAACCAATGCAGTTATCAAGTACATCTCCCTATTAGTAACAGTTTAAAAAATAAGACACGTAAGACAGAATTCAGTTTCCAAATTATAGCACTAAAGATAAAGCAAACCCTTTAAGCATTCCTTTCTCAACTCCTGCTCCCACCATTCTTTCAAGGACTGTCATTGTAGTGTTTGTTTTCTGTCTTTCTAGGTGGTAATTTTATTTTATTAAAGCAATATGACCTGATCTATCTATCTATCTATCTATCTATCTATCTATCTATCTATCTATCTCGTGTGTGTGTGTATGTGTGTGTGTGTGTGTGTATGACAGGCCAATAAAAATTAATAAAATATTGGAGCTATTAGAAAAATAGCTTAATGGTCAAAAGCACCCATCAGTTAGTTTTGCAGAGAACCCAGGTTCTGTTCCCAGCACCCACATGGCAATTAACAATAGTCCATAGATCTAGTTCCAAGGGGATCTGACACCCTCTTCTGGCCTTTGCAGGCATTGCACACACGGTACACTTGCATATGAGCAGGCAAAACACTTGTATACATACACATAATTAGTTTATTAATTTTTATTTGGTAAAATATTTAGGCAATAAAATGAAATTATTGATACCTTCAGAATGGATGAATCACAAATGCGTTAAACTAAGTATAAGGAGACAGACTTAAAGGCCACATACTATATAGTTTGACTCAGAAAATATAATAATAATCACTGTTTATTTGTTTATTTGTTTGTTTGTTTGTCAGCAGCTTGTTTAGATCGATCCCTACTGATGTGTAACACACTGGTTATTCCTTTTAAACTACTATATAATTCTTCTATCACATGCATATTTCCTTTTTCATATCTATGGTCCCTTAATCATGAATATTTAGATTGCTTCCAATTCTTTTGTAATAAACAGGCAGAGTGATGAATAGAATTGTCCATACTTTATGGACTCTCTCTGTGGTAGACGTGAGGAAGTAGCTGATAGTAAAAATCTGTGCTTTTTCAGACTTCATGAGCGTATTTGTACTCTCATTAAAATATACCTCTTCAAGTTATGGGACTTCTAAATACTCATCCATCTGCTTCTAAGGTTAGTTACTAATGAGGCAGGCATGTTTAGGGACAAACTCCTATATTAGCAAACTTCCAAAGTGTCCTTTCCTTTATTTTCAGCTCAATTTTTAAAATTTCAACTCAATTTCTATTTTTATTTTCTATGTGTATTAGTGTTTTGCCTGCATGTATGTAAGTACATCATATAAGAGGGCATCAGATCCCCTAGAACTGGAATTACAGATGGTTGTAAGCTGCCATGTGGGTGCTGGGAACAGAACTAAGTTCTTCTGCAAGAACAACCAGTGGTCTTATCTGCTGAACCATTTCTCCAGGCCCAATTTTCATCTAAAATTTTATGGTGCATGCTGAGCATGGCCAGAGGCATGCCTGCCCAGTATTTTAACCTTTTAAACATGTGCCCAACGACCTCAAATAAGCATGTCCCCAAATGGATCTTCTATTTTGTTTTCTTACATCATGATCTTAAATAACATCCTCAGGAATGTACTGCTTAACTGGGCAGGCTCAGGAATTGGCTCACTCTTAAATGAGTATATATAAGCTACCTGAATAAAAGGCCCTGCTAGGCTAATCGGTCTCTCTGTCTCGGCTGTGCTTCTCCTGGCTTTGCACTTACCAAGATGCAATCTACTGTCTTCGGTTACATTATTGTGCTTTCTAAAACATTTATACTAACCAAGTTCTGTTTTATTTTGTTTTTAGACAGGGTCTCATATAGCTGAGGCCTTGAACTCCTAATCCTTCTGCTTCCACCTCCCAAGTTCTGGGATTACAGGTAGTGCCACTAAACCCAGATAACACAGGCTGCATCAATCCCTGCCTTTGGGTGGGATGGAATGTGTACCTACAAGTATCTCTATGCCATAGCATTTGAAGATGCCCCAGCGTTTTGCCTATTAATTCTATATGGGGATGAATTTCTTAGTGGGAAAAAGTCAAAGTTAAGGGTGAGCCTTGGGAAATGCCTGCCTTCAGTTCAGGGAGTGAGAATAAAAGTGGATGAGGAGCAGAAACAATTGGTCAAAGACATAAAAGAAAAGCAGAGCCAAAGAAGCCAAGTCATGGAAAGAATTGACAAGGTGTTGGGAGCAGGTGGGTGTGGGGGGAGCAAAGGTGTGTTTGCATCTATCACATCCATATTATGTCCTACACTCTGTGATAATTGCTCTGCAGGCCTATGTTATTTAATCTTCGTTGGCTATCAGCATGCCTATAACTCTAAGGCATGTTCTTCATGGCTCCCTAGAGTTTCCCTTAGGCAGCAGTTGCCACAGTTGCATTCTTGAAGGTGTCTCCTTTCTCTGTTTTCTTCCTTACTCTTCACCAGGAAATCCCAGTTGCACCTCCTAATAAACTGCATTCACATCCTCTGATTAGGGTCTCAGCTACCACACTGAGGAGACAAAGACATAGTTTTCCCAGTAAGCGGCTGGGAGACTTGACTGGGTTTAAGGGTCTATAAGGTAGAGCTAATGGGAGGCTGGTCAGCCAGAGGAAGAGAGCTGACATCCCTATGTGCATGAAACAAATCATGGGATTGATGTCCCACAGGCCAGTAAGGCAGCCAGGAGCCAGGGCTATCAGGCCCATTATCTAAGGAAGAGCTAAAGGACACTGCCCCCAGTACCTCAAATCTTTTCTGCCGTATGACCCACATGGCCGTCTTTCATACATCCAATTTTACAAAGGATTCAGGAAAGGAAGCCGATGATAGGAAATCTGAACATTGCATCATAGGACGACAAATGATTAGATTGTAAGAATTAAAAGTTGACTGCTAGCTCTTGCTCAGAGGTGGGCAGGGCCTCAAGACCAAGGTCAAATGACAAAAGGGTCTGTCCTTCCTCTATGCAGTTCAGCTGTGTTAAAATGTGTGGTTTCGGCCAGGCCTGGTGGCGTATACCTGCAATCCCAGCACGGAGGCTGAAACTGGAATTGGGGAACTTCTACGTGAACAGTATGTGGGTAGAACTTTGGGCGCTTATGCAGGGCACTAGTCCTCTCAAGACAAAAAGTGTCAGAGAAATAAGATGCCACTGATGATGGAGAGAGATAGAAAACACACTTGACAATATCTTCTCAACACACTGGGATGTGAATTGGCCTCTTTTCAATCCTAGCACACCTTCAGGAGTAGCCCTTTGTTTATCTTTAAGTACCTCTCAACTCTTTAATTCTGTCCCTCCAGTAACAGAATGTTATACAAATAGGCCAAGTTTTCTATGGGCTTCAGTTCTTTTTCAGGAGGATATCAATATGCACAGGCACTTGTCCATCCATTTTGTATTCCCCTGGAGTGGTTCTGTCTGCACTCTGCTAAGACAGGATCTGGCTTCCCCCAGCTCAGATGGGACCTGCTCCAGCCCGTTAGCCTTATCTGTGGTGGCTGCAAGGCTTACAAATAACTACCATTGAGAAACTGCCAATGAGGGAGAGGGTGGTATTCCAGCTGGCTCTGGCTGAATCTCACAGATCTGATTATTGAGGGTGAGAGCTGGGGTGGAGATGCCATTATGGAGAAAGTGGGAGGCCGCTTTAAGGAATTTACACAGTACCTTTGCACTGACAGGACTTTATTCATTCACAGCCAGCCACATCTCAAAGGCTCAGTTGACAAAGGTTCAGCTCTTCCCTGGACCAGTCAGAGGAAGCTGTCTGAAGCCTCTGGCCTGAGAAAACTCACACTTGGTACTGGTTCCTAGTCCTGAACAATATCTAAGAATAGAGCTCCAGCATTACGTTTACTGTAGAGTAGTGACTTTTCATATGGATAAGGTCAGAATGTTAAGGGCCAGGGGCCAGTCTGCATCTAATGGGGGCGGTGGGGGAGCGTAACATAGCAGCAGCAAGACTAACACTAATAGTATGGATTATGCATGGAGCCCTCTCCACATACCAGTCTACAGTGGGCAGCCTTCCTGTACCTAGATCCCTCACTACATTCGAGGAAACTCAGTCTGAGAGAAGGAATTTGTCCCAAATTCTAATCCAAAAATTGCTAAGGGGCTGAGCCAGGAAACCAACATTAAAACTCAGGTTCATTTTCTAGCTGTATTTCTCCCTCTCTTCCTCTGAAACTTTTCTCAAAACCTTTGATGTTACAACTTGAAGTATCAGGCTGGTGACATAGCTCAGTGATAGAGAACCTGCCCAGCATGCCCAAGACTCTAGCTCCAAAAAAAGAAAAAGAAAACATTATCTAGGAGCATAGTAGCACATACCAACACTTGGGAGGTAGAGGCAGGAGGATCAGGAATCTAAAGTCATCCTTGATTATATAGTAGATTTAAGGCCATCCTGGGCTATATGAGACCCTGTCTCAAAGAAATAATAATAAAATTAAATTAAAATTTCAACCAGAAGGATGAGAGGAGAGGGAATGGAGACAGGATGGTTAAAGGTATGAGGCTGGAATTAGGTGGAAGTAAATTCTAATGTTCTAAAGTGCAGTAAGGTAACTGTGGTTAAAAAGTTAGAGATATACTATAAGTCAGAAATATTTTAAATGTTCCCAACACAAAGAAATGATTGGTATTTGAGCTGATGGACATGCCCCTGATCTGATTATCCTAGAAATATGTATGATTATTATGTCATTCAAAAGTAAGCATATATATTAAAAGGAAAATGGCCTGAAATCAAGTCACTTCATTCCTAACTAGTTAACAACTAATCCAAAAAAAAAAAAAAATTCCAAAATTCTGCACTGGCTCGGAACCCTGCTGTCTGTCACCTGTGGTAGATTTTGGTGTCCTGCCTGACACAAATGAGTGTGGTGAAGGGGGCTGCGATTTTTCACTTTTATTTAACTACTTTGCTGATCAGTAGGTCTTCTGTGTGCTACTTTCTCTGCGGTGACCTTTCTTGGGAATCTCTGAGTTGCTGACTCTTCCTTTGCAGAACTTCTCATCTTACCTCGCCTCAAGGATGCTTGTTCCAGTTCTAGAAATACTGCTGAGAAACAAGGGCAAGGTGGGAAGGACAGCTGCCATGGCTACCCCTCCACCCTCAGCTGGAGAAAGCAGGTCTTCAGACTGTGCTTCTCCCCTGAACCTCCAAGGCGAGGTTAATGAATGCTGAATTGTCTGTTCCACACACCATTTTAAAAATAGAGAATTCAAATTAGATGTCAGTCCCTACAACCTGGATCTGTGATTTGGACTGGAACATATCGGCCTTATCTGAAGTGGTAATCACACTGCAAATGTACAGGCAGTCCATTCTGATGACTGAAAAACAATGATGGGAGCACAGTGACTGGAGGTCGAGTTCGTTTCCCTTTATTCACTAAGGTTTCCCGAGGGATGGCCATTTCACATGCCTTGTTTCTGTGTGTCCACTGTCAGCACAGCCAGAGGGCCACCTCCCCAGACTGATGCTGGGAGACTAGTCAATTTTCCATGCAGCATCAAGAATGATTGTGTATTTTAGGAAATAAGATTTTTTGCTGGATTTCATACTGCTCTGGAGTAAGAACACGGACAAAATAACTCTAAGGTATTTGTTAAAAGTGAATTTTTAATCAGATCAGTTGGGCTTTTTATAACATGCCCTGCCACCTTTAAGCCTGCTTGGTCCGTGCCAAGTTCTATTTGCACTAATCACTTTTGACACAGTGCCTGGAGTACCAGTAGATCACCCTACAATGCCAACTTTAATCCCACAGTGCTCAGCTCTTGAGACTCAGTGCTCTAGCCTCGTTAATACCATGATGCTCTGTGGCATTACCCTCTTTGTTCCACCCTGAAGCAGCTCTGTATTTGTCACCAACCAGGGAGGCTTCCAAAAGTGAAGCAAGAAGCTCTGATAACACCAGTAATTAGCATTTCAGAGCACTTCTGTAGTCCTGGTTCACAGGCCAAGTGCCTCAGAGGAACATTCAGTCCTGTCTGCTGCAGATGCCAGCCTGCATCCAGCAAACCACACGGAGCATCTGAAGAGAGTTCAAGGAAGGGACATTTACAGAGCTGAGGATAGGACGAAGGGACCAACATGGGATGGCTAGGGGCCCAGAGGACAGCAACGACAGGGAGGCTTCACTGGCCTGGGTCAGGAGGAGCGTGGAAGAAAGAGTCCGGTGAGCACTGAATCACAGAACACAGGCTATAGGCAAGAACATGGCTGCAAAGGAGCACATCTCGTGTAGAGGCTGGAAGGGATATGCAGGACAGTGGGGCAAGGAGAGAGACATGGACATCCTGTCTCTGTCAATTTCTCTCTCTCTCTCTCTCTCTCTCTCTCTCTCTCTCTCTCTGCCTGTCTCTGTCTCTGTCCCTCTGTCTCTCTCTCTCAGTCACTTTCAGGTGACTCCCATTGGCCACATCCAAGTGGCAGGGCCTTGGGAGACACCCACCAGAGAGGTCATTCTCCTGGGCATAGACTAGAACAGAGAATGGATCCAGAGAAAACAAGTGGAGAAAAGTCAGCATAATAGAGTGATCTTGTTTTCATCCTTATCTAAAATAGCCAGGCTAAAAATGGGACAAGTGGGGCCCAGTGTTCCAGGAATTTTCCCAAGTTAGGTAGCAAAGCTGGAGATTTGGAGCCAGGCTTCCTGACGTAAGCTGTCCACGATGTGCTCTCTGTGGTCCTGCCTCTTCCTCCCACTTTGGAGTCACGTGGTAGAAGCCCTGCCTACTGTCCAAATCTATTCCTTTCCTGTGACAAGCAGTTTGAAGCCTCTTTCTCAGGTAAGCTTTCTGTTCTAAGAAAGCAATTTCAACATGTTGCCACAAGGTGTTAGATGCTCTGTAACTGTCAAACTGCAGCCTTGATTTTGGTGTCATCCTATGCAGACTAATATGCTACAATGAACTGTTGTCCTGGGACAATTCTTGTAATAGCTTGTTTTACATTACTATAATGCAACTGCTGAGGCTCCATAACTAATAAAGTTTATTTAGATCAGTTTTGGAGGTTTAAAGTTTAAACAGTATAGTGCCAATGCCAGTGAAGACCCCCCAACTATATCATCCTGGAAGAAACAGGAGAGTCAAATCACACAGCAAGATAGGAAGTCAGAGAGTCTCTGGGGTCCCATGAAAACACGTTGATCTCATCCATGGTCAGTGTCCCCAGTGACCTAACCAATTCCCCACTCAGCCCCACCTCCTTTTTAATTTATTACTTGAGAAGTTTCATACATGAATATGTGTTTTGATCAAATCCACCCCCCTCCCCCTACCAACTCCTCTGATACCACCAACCACCACTCTTCCCTCCCAACTTCCCATCCCAACTATTTTTTAAAATCTACCGAGTCCACTTAGTGCTGTCAGTATATGCATGGGTATATGGCTGTCCACTGGAACATGAGCAGCCTATCAGGGCCACAGTCTAAGAAAACTGACTTTTCCCTCCCTCAGCAGTCATCAGTGGCCAATAGCTTCTCAGTTAGGGTAGGACTCCATGAGTCCCTCCCCCATCCATGCTGGAATTTTTCACCCCACCTCCTCACATTCCTACACAGGGGACAAAGCTTCCAATACATGAAACTTCAAGCTATTTCATCAGACCATAATACTGTTACACATTAGATTCTCTCTCATATTCCATTCTATACCATGGGAAAGTTGACAATGGTGAAAGTGACATCAAGTACTGCCACCATCATCTCTTAATATCTATACCCTGTTCCCTCACTAAGGGCTTTGTAGCTTTGTCACTTCAGTTATCTCAGTATCCTGATTAAGACATAGCCCTACTGTGGAAGTCAGGAGAAGCATGGGCGTAATTATGCCGGGATTTAGAGTCCCTACATAACTTCAGACTCCTGAGCAACCCTGCTTTTGGTTGAAAGGCTAGTGCCATTCTGCCTGACAATTCATATTGTGTGAACAATACTAGCGTCTCTCTGCTTCGGCTTCTAAGGACCTTACTTTACTCCAGAAGGCACAGGAAACTCAGGAAGGCATAACTTTATTGTGCATGTAAAATTTGTGCTTTAAAAACTGGGTCTTGGGGACTAGAGAGGCTGCTCTTGCAGAGGACCCAGGTTTGGTTCTCAGCACCCACATGGCAACTAAATTGTCTATCACTCCAGTTTCAGAGAATTCAACACCTTCTTCTGGCCTCTGCAGGCATTCCAAATATGTGGTGCACTTATATACACACAGATAAAACACTCATACACATAAAAATAAAAATAAATAAAATTATTTTAATTAAAAAAAAAAGCCAAAAACTGGTTCTTCCATAATCTCAATACTCAAGAGGCTGAGACAGGCAGATCACAAGTTCCAGGCCAGTCTGGGCAACAGCATGAGAGTATTTCTTCGACATAACAAAACAAAACAAGTCTTTTTATTTTTTGGCTTTTCGAGGTAGGATATCCCTGTAGCCCCAGTTGGCCTGGAACTCACTATGTAGACCAGGCTGGCCTTGAACTCACAGAGATCTGCCTGCCTCTCCCTCCCAAATGCTGGGATTAAAGGCATGGGCCACCATGCCTAGTGGGGATGGAGTATTTTGAGTAGCAATGTTAATGATAATAATAGATCATAACCCATGTAATATAATAAATACTTATGAGTCCATACTGCTATAAATAAATTTTAAAAATAGCAGAATCGCAGTTAATGACTATAGAAGGAGTGATGCAATCAGAAAATCAACACTTGCCAACTATCACAGTACTACTATTTGTTCCAGACAAGAAACATCAATGGTAAAAAAATTAGTAGATGAAAATATGAAAGCAAATTATTTGCACAGTCTTAAAGTATCTTCTCACAAGATAGTAATTAATTCCAAAGGACAAAGTTAGTAACTTTATACTGCAGAAGCCTAGCAGGCACCACCTTAACCAAATGAGCAAAGTTTACATCACCACTAATGAGAGTCATTGGCCCGTTTTGTGCCTTCTACCCCAATATAATGACAAGAACACATCACATCTGCATATTCTTCCCAAAATGGTGACCTGAATCTAATTTTGGATAAGCAGCAGGCAAGCCCACAATGATGGACCATCTTCAAAATAACTGCCTAGACTGACCACTTCAGATGAGAAAGCCATGGGGCATAAGAAAGATCAAAAGAATGTTCCAGACTGAAGAGCAGTGAGTAAATATAATATA
>NW_008329677.1:1297496-1305169 GCF_000622305.1 Nannospalax galili
CCTGAATGCAATGAAGTGTGTTTGACTGGGTCCTGGGTTAGAAAAACAAGACAAAACAAAAGCCCATGTGACAATTGGCAAAATCTGTATACCATCTATAAATTAGTTAATAGTGCCAGTGTTACTGTTCTTTTTTTAAATCATCAATCAATGGCTGTGTAAGATGTCAACAGTGGGGGAAGCCGGCTGGAGGATATAAATTGACACCAGTATGTATCTTGTAATTCTTTTTTAAAAAGATTAATTTTATTTTAATTATGTGTATGTATATGTCTGTGTGTCTGCCACATGTATGCAGGTCAGAAGAGTGTGCTGGATCCCCTGGAACTGGAGTTACAGGTGGGTGCTTGAAACCAAACCTATGTCCTTTGCAAGAGCAACAAGTGCTCTTAACCTCTGAAATATCTCTCCAGCCCCTATTTTTGTTCTTTTGCAGAGCTGGAGATAAAACCAAGAGCCTCACAAGAACTAGGTACATGATCTACTACTGAGCTATAGCCCCTGCCCCGAGATTAGATTTAATAAGTGAGTTTACCTAACTTGAAATATTTGTATTACAATTCTTATATATTCATTTTTTATATTCTCTAATGGTTAATCTCTTCATTTCATTTAAAAAAAATACTTTTTAATATTATTATTTTGTGTGTGTGTGCACTTCATGAGCACATCCATATACACAGGACACAGCACATGTGAAGGTCAGTGGACAATTTGAGATTTCTACCTAGGTATTAAACCTCAGGTCATCAAGCTTGGCAGCAAGCGCCTTTACCCACTGAACCATCTCCCCAACCCTAATCGCTTCATTTTGCTATATGGAAGTAGATTTAAAAACTATTCTCACAGTAACATCTAGAAGTTTTCTTGTTTCTCTATCTTCCCCACACCCTGAGATATGACTCTGCATTATTTTTTTCTTTCCCATACTTCCCCCTTCTTTCCCGACCAAAATAGTTGGATGGGTAGGTAGATGGATGAATAAAGTCATAGAACCTCTCTCCAGTAGTACAGAAGATATGATATGGGGAGGAAACGGTGGGGCAGGTCCCAGTCAGAGCACTCTGATGTAGCCAGATAAAACAGATTCTAGGAATAGCCTTAGGGGACAAATGAGCTCCCTCTACTACTGTGCTTCTTTTATCTTTGTACCCTAGGCATTCTCTGACCTCAAAGGCCACTAACCAGCACAGGGTAATTTGCTCCTATCAGGGAGTTAGAATTAATGCTCAAGGCACAAACTTCAACCATTAAGGGTCAGGAATTGGTGGATAAATATCCCAGCCTCCCCGTCCCTCAGTAGCATAATGATAATGAGTTGTGTTCTGTATAGTTCCAGCAGAACTGGTAACTGCTACCTACATACCTTGTATAAGTCTTCCTCCCTTCCCTCCTGGGTTACTTTCCCACTCTCTCCCTTGCTTCCTGTAATCGCCTTTCCAATCAATAATCTGCATCCAAATCCTTGTTTCAGGATCTGCCTTCAGGGAGATCTAAGACTAAGGCACTGGGAAAGAGTTCTTCCACTGGTTGCTCATAACAGCCTTAGGCTCCCTATCTTAGGTGGAATAGGCCACCTGTATCTCTACTTCTTTCAAGCTCAAACTTCAAGGTCCTCTGGTGACAGCCATGGCACTGATCTGCCTACTTCCATCACTTCCTAAATTGGAGCAACAAAAGATTGGATTCTACCCATGATTCTGGTCGTGCCTGGCCAAGCTGTCACAGGTACCCACAACTGGGAAGCTAAGCAGGCATTCATCTTATTAAATCCAGTTGCGGGAAACCTAATGAGCCACCCTGGGCAGCTTTAGTAATGCTCAACTCCTTAACTCTCTCCCAAAAAGGATAAACCTGGAAATCTAAGTATAATCAGACCAACCTAAACCACAGGAGCAATTACCCTGGAGGAGAAGCCGCTAATCACTCCCCTGGAAGTTAGTCATGACATTTCCTGTCAGCAGGGATTAATGCAAATCCCTTAGTTTCTACCTAATTTCTCTATTATGTTGGTTGAAAATGTTCAGTTTGCTTTGTAGACCTGTACAAACGTGAACTGGAAGATATTTTAACGAACAAGTTGGATGTTCTGGGTAGGAAGTTGCCACTCCTTACCATTAACATTACTTTGTTTATTTAAGTGAATACTGTCCATGTTCTTACCTGTTTTATTTTAAATCATTTTTATTTGAATTAGCAATGTAATACAAGGTTCTGCAATGAATCTAGAAAGGCATAACCCAGAAAATAGAATTATTGCATAACATACAAGTGAACATTTTGGGGCCATGGTTTCTCCCTTCTCTATTATGGAGAGTTGTAGATACATGCATATGATGGATGTTGTACACACATTTTAATTTTTCTTTTATTTCACTAGAATAGTTGCTATATGGAGTATAGATGTATTTAAGGCCAACTTTCCTATTAGAAAGGCTAGTCCAAGACTATATTTTCAGGGATAATTTCTATAGTTCACTTCTAGAAAAGTGTCACTGTGTAAATTGTGGAACACGTGTGATATGAAAGAACTGGTTGGGGGAACAGTAAAGGTTAGGGGGGTGGGCTAACAGTAGGTTAACCAAAGTCTTATGAAAACCTACAAGTTGGGAAGATAATTTGAAAAGCAAGTTATTGAAAAAGAAATTTGAACAGATGTATCTTGCGTGGGTAGAGAATGGGTTATTAAATGAAAATCTCAGTGCCAGGTATGGGTTACCTCCCTACAAGTTATTGATCAGAGAGGCCTCAGAAGCACCCCAAACAGGACAAGCTATTTCCATTGCTTTTGGTTGTCTACAATAACTAGGAAATAAGACCCTATTGCTAAAGATATCACATACTTTGTTTTCAGGACATAGAGAAATCGATCTTCAAGGGACTGGGAAACTCTCCCTGCTGGTTAGCTTTCATAGTGCTAGAGATGCTATGCAGGCTGCTGGGGGTGGGGGAAGACATCAGTGGTCTTACCCAACTCTGGGCCCTGAATGCTATTACTGATCTGCCAGGTAAGAAGTGCCCACTGGTACAATAGTGGTGTGACTGTTATGAGGGTAACCAACCACTTTCTGATTGGATTCAGGCCTACTCCACAGGAGGGAATTCATGCCTGGTACTGTAAACTTGGTTGTTTTATTTTTTGGTTGTTGTTGTTTGTTTTGTTTTGTTTTTTGGTCTTTTTGAGACAGGGTCTCCCTGTAGCCCCTGATGGCTTGGAATTCACTATGTAGACCAGCCTGGCTTTGAACTCTCAGAGATCTGCCCGCCTCTGCCTCCTAAGTGATGAGATTAAAGGCATGTGCCACCATGCACAGATGTCTCTTTTTGTTTTTTTTTTGTTTTTTTTTTTAACATGGTAGGGAGGTCATAGGAGTTAAATCATCACGTTGTCAAACTGCCTTCTAAATATTTACATTTATACCCATAGATTTTGTGCTGCTTCCAGCCTTGGTCAGAGAAGCTTCATTTTGCAGTGGGTAGTGGTTAATGCAGAGACTCATAACTGTTCACAATGCTTAGGATAAGTGATTGTGAGTGCTCAGCTGTAAATGGAACATCTATATCAACTTCCTTCCCTCCCCTTGCAAGGTTCAGGGAACATTGCAGAAGAGAGAACGGAAAGAATGTAAGTGCCAGAGGATGGGGAGGAGTGCTTTGAAATGGTGTGTACTGGACATGACCCAGTTATTGCACATATGAATTCACAGCAGCTGTGGCTACTTGCACAAGACCTACACAAGATCAAGCCAGTTAAAAATTCCAGCATGGATGGGGGGAGGGACTCACAAAGCTCCACTTCTAACTGAGGAGCTATTGGTTCGTCAGTGAGGAAGAGTCGCTCTTCATTGGGTATGGCCATTGGAAGGTTGCCCATGCCCCAGTGAATGGCACCACTTCCATGCACATATGGGCAGCACTAATTGGACTCAGTAGATTATACATTTTTTAAAAGGAGGACATGAAATTGGGAAGGAGCCATGTTGGGGAGACCTAGGGGAAGTTGGATCAGGGATTGGGTTGTGGATATGATCAAGATGCATTGTATACTTGTATGAAATGTTCAAAGAATAAGTTGAAATATTATAAAGAAAGAGTGTCTTAGTTCATTCTAAGGCTACTTGTATAACTTTTGCATTTAGCTGTTCATTTTGAAACCATTTTGCTATCTTGGTGGGAGGGAAATGGCATGCTAACATTGTTTGGCTTGTATTTTTTTTAAAAAACTGTATTTTATTTTACATGTATGAGTGTTTTGTTTCCCTGTATGTAAGTGCACCCAGGTCATACAATGCCCATAGAAGAGGGTATCCCCTAGACCTGGGGTTACAGATGGTTGCAAGCTGGGGGCTGGAAACTGAACCCAGGTCCTCTGCAAGAGTAGCCAATGCTCCTAAGTGCTGAGCCATCCCTCTAGCCCCCTAACCTGTGTTTTTTATAGCTTGGTAAAGAGATTGATATTTGCTTCTGTATTTCTTTTTTCCTTGTTGTAGTGCCCCCCCTCCTCCCTCTTTTTCCTTCTTGGTAATTTCACTATGCTGCCCGCACTGGCTTCAAACTGCTGATTCTCCTGACCCAGCTTCCTAAGTGTTGGAATTATAAGACCACTATGCCTGGCCTTTTGTATTTCTTCTGTGTATCTTTGCTCATATTCTTTGCCTACTTTATTATTATTTGTTCCATTTTAATGGCAAATAATAATTTTTATTTTTTATGGGGCCAGTGTAATAATTTGACATCACTTTTATGCACTGTAGAAAGACTGACCAAACTAATTAGCTTATTATATTATTGCCAGCATCATTTTTTGTGTGTGAAAAGGATGCTAAATATATATTTGTAAAGCATTTCTGAAATATGCAATATATTATCACTAGCTATGTTTTCCATGCAGGGCAATAGACCACAAAAAGCCTTGTTCTTTTTCTATTGGAATTTTAATTTTCTTATTAAGTAAATGTGAATTAGAAATAGAAACATAGAGCCTGGCATGGTAGCACATATCTTTAGTCCCAGCACTCAGAAGGCAGAGGCAGTCAGACCTCTGTGAGATTGAGGCCAGCCTGGTCTACACAGCTACTACTCAAAAAGAAAAAAAAATGTGATGGAACCCATCACATTTACTGCAATGTCTTTCAGTTGACTTCAACTCATGGTGCTTTTAAAAATGTTTCTCACATGTATTTCTAGCTTTAAAAATGATTTCAACTTTTTCATTTAATAACTTACCATCTCCAGAATTTTTTTTTTTTTTTTGGTGTTTTCTTTGTAGCCCCAGCTGGCCTGGAACTCACTATGTAGACCAGGCTGGCCTCGCAGAATTTATTTTTATAGAAATGATCTACCTCTATTTCTTCAATAAATTATACTAACAACCATTTGTAAAATATTTAGGTAACAGTCACTAGATCTTTTGTTTTTTTCTTTTTTGGTGTTTTTTTGAGACAGGGTCTCTGTGTAGCCCCAGCTGGCCTGGACTTCGCTATGTAGACCAGGCTGGCCTTGAACTCTGGGAGATCTGCCTGCCTCTGCCTCCCGAGTGCTGGGATTAAAGACCTGAGCCACGACACCTGATTTCTTCTTTTTTGTTTGTTTCTTTCTTTCTTTTCTTTCTCTTTCTTTCCTTTTTTTTTTTTCCTGTTTTTCATTTGACTTAGTTAAGTTTTATTTTTCCAAATGTACAGTCGGTTGAACCTGTTCAGGCATCTTCCCCAGCAGCTGGGCATCTCCACTCTTGGTGTTTCTGGTGCAAATTATCTGGGCTCTGTGCTTTGAAACCAGTTTGGTAGGTCTTTTACTAAGGAGTTCTTGAAGGGCTATCCAGGTCAGGGAGCCGAGAATCTTCAGTCTCTCGGAGACCACAGCTGGGGTAATCAGTTTATAGTTGGGAACTTCCTTGCAGAGTTTGTCATATGTAGTTTTGTCAAACAGGACTAGGCTGTTGAGCTTGTCCGGAACTTTGCCTTTGAACCACTTCTTTTTGACCTTGCCCCAGACTTGTTTACTGTCTTTGTCTTTCTTGGCCAACTTTCTGGCATCCTTCTTGTGGTCCTTGGCCGCATTGCGAAGCTCTGAGAACAAGCAGCGCATAACCACTGCAGCCTGGCTAAGATGTTGGACAAGGGTTGGGGATTTAGCTCAATGATAGAGAGAGCCCTGGATTCAGGCCTCAGCTCAAAAAAAAAAAAAAAAAAAAAAAAAAAAAAAAAAAAAAAAGACCAAAAGATGTTGTACAAAAAAAGCAAATCTTTTCTTTTTTAAACTGGTCGTTGAAGAACTTCGCCCCAAACCTGAAAAGAACCGGCATATGCCCTTTGCTTCCTCAGAATTGATTCAGACTTTGCAAAGTGGATGATCACCACGTGCTTCAGAAAGCTAAGTGTTTTTAAGAACTAGCTCTCCACAGTGGTGGAAAGGCCTGTCTGTCTCTGGGGTATGTAACGACGATATGATGCTTTGGTCCTGGGGTTTTCTGTGATTGCCTGAAGACACATGGGCAGGCAGGCAGCCAAGGCAACTTCCTCAGCATCCTTCCCATAGGACTGCACCCAGCCACTATTTTGCCAAGAGGTTAGTGATTGAAGGAAGTTCCTCTATCAGGCAATTGTCTAACACACAAATGCTTGCTCTTCCTGGAATGAAGTGATAATATATTTGTATGAAGGAGGAAGCGGCAGGCAGGATGACCTAATGTTTGCTTTTCATTTCTTTCAGGTTTTAAATATTTCGACAAGAAAATACAATTAAAAACATTCCTCACATCAAATTCAGCCCGCCAACTTGGAAGTAATTAGCTGCTGACAGAACACTGAAGCTCTTGGTATGCAGCAGCAAGCAGTGCTGCGTGGGCAGTTCACCAGGATCTTGCCTTTCAGTGGTCTTTTTGTTCTGAAATTGCAGCGGCCTTTGGTGGCCTTTTGCTGCCCTGCATGGCTACTCACTGTACTTCCCTGTACCAGTCCCTTCCAGTATTTTTCTTTAGTAACCTCCATGATTCCTCCATCACCTGCCACAGTGATTGGCAGGGTTCATTCAGTAAGGGTTAGTCTCAGGCCTTTGTGTGAGCCCCTGAACTACTGCTATGCCAGTCTGCTCCAGCCAGGGCTGGTGAAGGAGCTGAACTGAGGGGGAAGGCAGAGCAAAGCTGAGACATGGGAGGCCCTGTCAGACTTCAGCCTGCAATCCTGAACCCAGCTCCATTTGACTTCTCTCTTGCATGAAGTAATAAATTCCCTTTTCTTTCTTAGCTGGGCTTGAATTGGGTTTTCTAGAGGTTATATAAAAAAAAGTCAAGTTAGTAATACTGTTACATTTCATTGTTTCACTCATGTACACCCCAGTAATCCTAATTCCTCCTTGCCATGAAGATGTTTCACCCTGAGATTATTGACAATGAACTTTTAAAATAACTTTAACTTTTTTTTTTTTTTAAATACAGGTTACTAAGTAGCCCTGGAGCTTGCTACATAGACCAGGCTGGCCTCAAACTCACAGAGATCTCCCTGCCTTTGCCTCCCCAGTGCTGGGATTAAAGGCATGCACTACCACACCAAGCTTAAATAACTTTTTTACACACACTCCCATCCACACTTCTTAGTATCTGTTTGGTTTGTTTATTTATTTATTTATTTATTTATTTATTTATTTATTTATTTTTTACAGTGCTGGGGATTGGA
>NW_008329677.1:1307928-1315621 GCF_000622305.1 Nannospalax galili
TAGACCAGGCTGGCCTCAAACTCACAGAGATCTCCCTGCCTTTGCCTCCCCAGTGCTGGGATTAAAGGCATGCACTACCACACCAAGCTTAAATAACTTTTTTACACACACTCCCATCCACACTTCTTAGTATCTGTTTGGTTTGTTTATTTATTTATTTATTTATTTATTTATTTATTTATTTATTTTTTACAGTGCTGGGGATTGGACCCAGGGCCTTCACATTGAGCAAGTGCTCTATCCAGTTGTATAATTTTTGTTTTGTGGGGGTGTTTTTTGAAACAGGTTCTCCCTGTAGCCTCAGCTGGCCTGGAACTCATTATGTATCTAGATCAGGTTGGCCTCTGTTTCACAGAGATCTGCCTGCCGCTGCCTCCTGAGTGCTGGGATTAAAGTTTACCACTACACCTGACCTTGGTTGAATGATTTTTGATACACACATACACCTGTATATCCCCAAACAAAATGTAAACTTTTCCATCCCTTCAGGAAGGTCTCTCAATTTTTCAGTTGACCTCTACTCCCAACATGAAGACCCACCTTTTGGTTTCTATACCTGGAGATTAGCTTTGCCTCTTCTAGAAATTCATGTATGTGGAATCAAGCAATCTGTTCTTTTGTGTCTGGCTTCTTCATTCATCAGAGCATCCTTTAGAGTCATCCATGTTATTGTATGAGTCAGTATTGACTTCCATTTACTCTAAGCTGTTTTCTACCATGTAGATATGAAGTTTCTGCATCCTTTTCCTTGTTGATACATATTTTTTATTATTTTTAATAGGTTCATATTTGCGTTGCTCAAAACGGAGGAACCCAAACTTATAATATCACAGCCACACAAACGCACACACCAGTCTCTCCTTCGGCAGACACGTGGATTCAGTGCTTATGGACTAGGCTCCCTGAACAACAGCAAATGGAAACAAACCCCTGACACAGAGTAAGCCCCTGGCAAGGAGGCAGCATTCTTTTTTCTTTTTTTTTGCGGGGGGGGTCTGCATTACATAAAACAGAATCATTTCAGAGTTTGAAAAGTGCTCCAGGGAGATAAACCTCGTTGAGAGAGGCCTAGAGGTCTGAGGACTCTTTTAGACTGAAAGTCTGCAAATTCCATGCAGGTAGAAAGGCCAGAATGGAAACTGGGACAACAAAACTGGGCCAGAGGCAGAGGTGGAACCCATGAAACTGGAAGGTTCTAAAGAAACTATGTGCACCCAGTGAGGAAGTCAGCAAAAACAGTTTGGGTACATAGAGGTTTTCTTTGTTTGATTCTGGTTTTTTTTTAGTGTTTTTGTTGTTACTGTTTTGGTTTTCTTTTTGTTGAGGCACAGTCTCACTCTATAGCCCAGGCTGGCCTTGAACTCATGATCCCTATGTCTCAGACTCAGAGTGCTGGAATTACAGGCATGTACCAACACAGCCAGCCAGCCTTAGACACACTGAAGGCTTCAGGAGGGGTCACCACTAACCAGGAGTGGTGCTCCTTCTGGGAAGGCCCTCCTAAGCATGCCTGAATGTGTGCCCACCAGGCAGACTTTTCCCTTTTGGTGGGTTCCTGTTGCCCACACTGGGGTTTGGCATGAGACAACTTGATCCTTTGCTATAAATTACACTCCTGTTTTAAAAGCCTAGTGCTTTTGTTAGAGAAAATGTATCATTTGAATCAAGATTTTTTTTTGTACATTTATTTTATGTGTGCATGTATGTGTGTGTGTGTGTGTGTGTGTGTGTGTGTGTGACAGCATGCCTATGGAGGTCACAAATTGAAGTCAATTCTCTCCTTCTACCATGTGGGATCAGACTTGGTAGCAAGTGTCACCCCCAGTAGTTCTTAAAAATTGTATCCTTTCAGGAGTATGGGTGAGCCTAAAAGTGCCATATCACCACAAAGTCCATCCCATGGATGGAGACTGCATGGAAGCTGCATCATTGGGTCCTGCATTCAGTGTGAATAGAGATTTTTTTTAATTTTTATTAAAATATTTTATTTATTATTTAATTTTATTTTATGTGTATGAGTGTATTGCCTGCATGTAGGTAAGTGCACCTGTGTCGTGCCATCTCTTCAGCCCCGAATCAAGATTCTTATAGTATGTCATTTACAGCATATGCTCTGATGGTCCTCCCCTATCATATCTTTTTGCTCTAAAACAGAAGACTCTAGATAATTTCTAACGCTAAACCATCCAAGAAAAGCTGCCAATTTTGACTTTTCATTGGGCCTATGAACAGACTTTGCCTCCTTATTTTGGCATTTGACCTTTAGATGACCTTCATCTCAGTTTCAGGGTCAGAACTTTTACATATATATATATATACACACATATATACACATATGTATATATACATACATCTATACATACATACTTGCATATATATATATGCCTTCAAATAATTGTTGTTTGAAACCATTGGCTTCAGGGGTGGCCTGGTTGTTGGGAGAAATGGGATAATGTGATTGTTGTATTAACTGCCAATATCTAAACAGGAGTCTTGAATAGGAATTAAAGCTTCCATTTTTCCCCCTACAAAATAGTAGTAAACAAAGCCTTCCCAGGCAGATGACTGGGATTAAAACCTTCACTCCCATACTCAATTGTTGTGTAACTGTTTGCACATTATCTGGTTTCTTTGAGTCACTGTGGAGCAGAGGAGCCTAGAACACAGGAAGGAAGAATAGAAAGGGAGAGCCTGAGTTCAAATCCCTAGCCCTTACCTCAAAAGGATGTTGTGTGGATTCCATGAAATAATGCTTAGAAATAAATAATGCTTTGCAGCTGGGTGTGGTTGTACACACTGCAGGTGGATCTTTTTGAATTCAAGGCCATCCTGGTTTATATAGCAAGTTCCAGGCCAGCTGGGGCTACAGGGAGACCCTGTCTCAAAAAGACAAAAACAAACAAACAAACAAATTTAAAAAACCTGTGTGCTTTCTAAATTTTAGCTAGTCTTAGTTTTAAAGTGTTGTTTGTACTGAGCAAGGACAAAATACTGATGGCTTGATATCTGTTGGCACATGTCTCATAAATATCTTTAAATGCTTTGGAATTGCTAAATTGGAAGGGAGCACGCAAGAAGAGAAAATGTTTATAATTCAGGGCATCACCTCTAAATAGCAGCAGAGTTGTCACTGCCTTGATTAGGTCATCAGTACCCACAAAGCTGCTGATTCATAGCCCTGATTCCTGAGATGGAAACTCACATGGCCACTGTGCTCACTTTCTATTTTTAAAGTATACCTTCATAGATGGGATAGTGAGGAAGTAAGGGGAAAGCAGGGCTATTTGATTCAGAAATGGAGTGTGCAATCATGTCAAGTTGGTGAGAAATGATAGGGGGTGAGAAAGGAATAACAGCTGGTTCATCTAACTTTCAGTAAGAATAAGGGATTAAAAGGACTCATATAAACCAAGTTAATCTGCTATTATTTTCATCAAAAAGAGCAAGGCAGATCCTGAGTCACCTTCCTGGCCAACTATTTTTATGGACTTGAGGTAACAAAAGATGAGAATCTGACTTGAGCTTTTGGGCTTCAGTGCCCAGTGATAAGCCACATCCTGGAATTCCCCGAGAGGTGAGGATTGCTGCCTAAGACAAGGTTCTCAGCATAGACTTTCTTTTCAGTGTTGGAGAAAGAAGAAAAAGGTTAAACTCAGAGAAAAAAATTTCAGTTAGCCACTGATTAAAAAGCTTCCTTTTCTTCTATTGATAGATTTGCCAACTTTGCCCAGTATGGATTCATTTTTAGATTTATTCTTATTGTGTATGCCAAATATGTGCAGGTACCCAAGGAGGCCAGAAGAGGGCATTATATCCCTTGAGGCTTCAGTTACAGGAGGTTGATAGCTGCCTGATATGGGTATGAGAAACCAGACTCAGGTCGTCCGTAAGAACAGTAGCTGCTATTGACTGCTGAGTCATCTCTCTAGCCCTCACAGAACTGATTCTAGTTTTTATTTTTATTTTTTAAAATATTTTATTTTATGTGTATGCATGAATTGTCTACATGTAGGTAAGTGCACCCATGTTGTGCAATACCCTCGGAGGACAGAAGAGGCTGTTGGATCCCCTGGAGTTATGGGCAGCTGTTAGCTGCCATGTGGGTGCTGGGAGTCAAACCCGGGTCTTCTGCAAGAACAGTGTTCTTAACTGCTGAGCCATCTCTCCAGCCCCCTGATTCTAGTTTTTTTTAAAAAAATCATGTGTGCATGTGGTCTGTGGGTGTGTCTGTGTATCTGTGTGCAGGTATACATAGAGAAACCAGAGGTATCTGATCCCCTGAGTTCTCTGGAAAAGCAGAAAGCCCTCTTAACCACTGAGCCATTTCTCCAGCCCTTGCTTTGGTGTTTTTCACCTTGCAAACTTATTCCCAAGTACATATCCTAGCAGCCACACACACATGTGTGAACAAGCATGAAATGTTAGAATGGCCTGAGTATGTACCTATAGAAACTGAATCAGTAAGTTGTGTCCTTCTCATGTACATAGAGTACTATGAAGCAATTAAAAATAGAATAGTTACACCTGGTTTGATGGCACATGCCTTCAGTCCCCACTCAGGAGGCAGAGACAGGTGGCTCTCTGGGAGATGGAGGCCAGCCTAGGCTACATCATGAGTTCCAGGTGGGCTGGGGCTAGAGAGACTCTGTCAAAAAAAATGTAGAGCAATTGATTTAAAATTTTTTTTAGATTTTTAATTGAATTTTCGTGATTTTTCATACAATATAGTTTCGTTGTATTTAAATTCGCTCCCCTATCTGTGCCTCTCCCACTGCTCCCCACCCAACTTAATGTACTCGTGTGTGTGTGTGTGTGTGTGTGTGTGTGTGTGTGTGCATATTAGAGTCTAATTTGAGTCCTCAAATGTACTTCAGTGTGGGTCCAACCACTGGACCCACAAAGAGTCCCATCCCCATAAGATACTGTCTCTCTCCCTCCAGGCAGCCATCAATTGCCAAAAGTTGCTTAGGTTGGATTGGGATTTCTTTTATTTTTTTAATTTCTTTTTATTTTATGAGTGTTGTGCTTGCATGTATGTAAATGCACCCATGTCATACAATGACCATGGAGGACAGAAGAGGGCATAGGATCCCCTGGAACTGGAGTTATGGACCATTGCTAGCTGCCATGTGGGTAATAGGATTCAAACCTGGGTCTTCTGCAATAGCAGTCAGTACTCTTAACCACTGAGCCATCTCTCCAGTCTAGATTGGGATTTTGTAACCACTTCCCTATGACTATGTTGGGATTTTTGTCTGTTTTGAACTTGCATGCTGTCACCATTGCTGTGAGTTTATATGAGTATCTGACCAGCTGTCTGAAAGCAATTGATATTTTTAAAAAATCTTAGGAATATCATACTGAACAAGAAGAGCCATGTACAATGATGCTGTCATTTGTATAGTTTATGTAGTTTCAGAGTTAGGCAGGATTATACCTGGAATCTTACATGGCCTCCAAAGGCCCATATGCTAACATCTTGATCAATAGCATGTGACACTATTAGGCGGTAGTAGAATCTTTAGGCAGCAAGACCTGGTGGAAACAAGTTAGACTATTGGTGGTTATTATTATTGGGGGGAGAAATCTCACTATGTAGTCATGCTGGCCTGGAATTTGCTATGTACACCAGTCTGGCCTCAAACTCACAGAGATCTACGTGCCCCTGCTTCCCAAGTGCTGGGATTAAAGGTGTGTACCACTGCACCCAGCAGGGGTTGGGGGTACAATCTTGAAGCTGATACTGGGTCCCTAGCCCTCTCCTCTCTGTCTCTCTTTGCTTTCTGGCCACCATAAAGTGAGTAGCTTTGCTTTGCCATCCACTCCCTCTCATGATATACTGTCTGGAAACAGACCTAAAGCAAAGGGGACGACTGATGCTGGACTGAAGCCTCAAAAACCATGAGCAAAATAAACCCTCCCTTATTATAAGTTGTTTCTCTCAGATATTTGTCACAGATGGAAAGCTGACAAAGACCAGAAACTTTTTCCTCATGTTTGAAGTTTGTTTGCCTCTGGCCCCCAAGCTAAGGCCTAGACAGACTCTTTCCTAGAGACATCCTTCTGTTGATTTGGTTGCCTGTACATCTCTTAGTCAATCGGTCACCCATCTAGAAGCCTAGGATCTCATCAACTTAATTCATTTTCATTAGGTTATGTTGGTTTCTACTTCACTAATTCAGTACTGACAATGAGAAAACACTAGATTTTATTCTGTTAGCAACCTTATTATTTTGACTATTTTCTTTTATGACATTGAGTGTTGTTTGGAGATGAAGCACAGATTCAAGAACAAGTAGTAGATTTCAGGAGGGGGTCACAGGACACATCAATAGGGGAGGGGTGAGTAAGATAGGGGTTCATTATCAAGCAGGTAGTTAATCTTTCACATCTATGGTTTCACATCTATGGTTCCATATCTATATTCAACCATCCACAGATCAGAAATATTTTTTAAGTTTTACTTGTTTTTTATATGTATGAGTGTTATGCTTACATATATGTACGTATACCTGTGTGGTGCAGTGCCCACAGAAGCCAGAAAAGTGCATTGGATCCCCTGGGTGCTGGGATTCAAACCCAGATCTTCTGCAAGAGTAACCAGTGCTCTTAATTGCTGAGCCATCTCTCTAGGCCCCAGAAACATTTTTAAAAATTGCATCTTTCCTATTCAATACAGATATATAGACTCCATCCTTATCATTATTCAGTGAATAATTTAGCATAACTACATGTGGGAATTTTTTTCCTTCTGGGTTGCTATTCTGTTATGACATAAACCAGGATTGGCTGGGGGGCGGAGGAGAGGTACATGGAGGCACTTGGGATAGGAAGGAATGCCACCAATACTGAAGAGGAAGAAAAGTTCAGAAGATACAGAGTGCTGACCATGTTCCTGAGCTCCTACCAACTTTCTTTTTTTTTTTAACTTTTACAAAAACTTTATTGAGAATTTCATAACTGCATATAAGGTGTTTTGATCAAATCCATGCCCACTCTCTCCCTTCCAACATCTCCCATATCTCCCCGTCACTTTTTTCTTTTATTTTTTCTTTCATTTACTTTTGATATTTTTGGACTTTGGAACAGAGTATGTTGCTAACAGGCCCAAGGACATTTTGACGTTTAGCCCATAAACTGGCTACATTTCTTTGGGGTCTTTTTACTCTAACTGCCTAGCCAATTCCTACCTCCTCTTCTTATCATGCCATCTGCTGAAGGGGTTACCCAAATTGCCAATAGGGAATAGGGACGCCGACCACTCTGGCTTCTTCCGTGCTGAACAGGGACACAGGGTGAGGCAATTGGAGTACCCCTTCAGTGGATCTATCTAAAAGACTCCCAAATTGCATAACTCTTATCTCTAAGAAGAAAAGAAAGTCCTTGAATCACGAATAGAAGATGTGAAGAAGAAATAAAGGCAAGAGTAATTAGCATCACAAGTTCTAGACAGGAACTAGAAAAAAGTCAGAGCATGGCAATTTTCAAATGTTCAGATGAGAGTCCATTGTTATTTCTTGACAAGGGCTTCCAAAAGCATCCCTCTATTGGGTTCTTCCTCATTTTTCTTTTGTTGCCCAAAGCCTGGACTCTAGAGTGATGGGTTCAGGAATTTGCTTTCAGGTATTTTGATAGCTGTTGGAGTAGTTAGAATCAGTGTCAGTTCCCTCTCAAAGGCTTCTAAATAGGGGGA
>NW_008329677.1:1315670-1316600 GCF_000622305.1 Nannospalax galili
TACAGGGGGTCACTATAGAATTGGAGACCGAGATTTGAAGTCTCACATCTGAGTAACACTTTCTGTTTAGGAACAAAATCATCAATGAGAAATAATTGTCTAAATAATTTTTTATAGGGATTTAAGCCTAATGTCTGGAAAGTGTAATCCCTTGAACTCTTAAAGAAGTATACTGATGACTTTAATCTTTGGTTATACTTTCCTTTTGGGTATCAACTGGACAAATAATAAATAGAGAGACATCTGAATTAAATGAAATGGATCTAACAGACCTCTTTCGATTATTCCACCCAAACACCAAAGAATACACTTTCTACTCAGTACCCCATGGAACTTTTTCAAAGACTGACCACATACTGGGCCACAAAACAAACCTCAACAAATACAAAAATATTGAAAGAATTCCATGCATTCTATTATCAAGATAATGTTAGCTTCCTAAAAGAAATAGAAAGTGCTCCTTTGTCTTCAAAATTCTGGGAAAATGGTGTAGAGTTGGTACTGAAATACTTTAAACATTTGAGAATCCAGTGAACACACTGGACTGTAGAAACTTCATTTTTCAGAGTTTTCAAAAGGACAATACAACACAACACAACCTCTGGGACATGATAAAGCAATCCTAATAGGGAAAGTTATAGCTCTAAGTGCCTACATTTAAAAATTAGAAAGAGCCCAAATAAATGACCTAATGCTGCAACTCAAGATCCTGGAAAGGCAAGAACAAATGAAACCCAAACCCAGCAGAAGAGAAGAAATAACAAAAACAAGAGCAGAAATTAATGAAATAGAAACAAAGAAAACAATACAAAGAATCAATGAATCTAAAAGCTTGTTCTTTGAAAAAAGATAAACAAGATATGTCATCTCTAAGCCCAGTTAATCAAACAGAAGAAAGAGCAAATCCAAATTAGTAAAATCAGAGGCAAA
>NW_008329677.1:1316792-1324224 GCF_000622305.1 Nannospalax galili
AAAGCCCAGGTCCAGATGGATTAACAGCAGAATTCTACCAGACATTTAAAGAAGACCTCCAACCAACACTATTTAAATTATTCAAAATGATAGAAACAGAGGGCGAACTCCCAAATTCCTTCTATGAAGCCAGCATCACTCTAATACCCAAACCAGGTAAAGACACAACCAAAAAAGAAAACTATAGACTCATATCCTTAATGAACATAGATGCAAAAATTCTCAACAAAATGCTTGCAAACCACATACAGACACACATCAAAAAGGTCATTCTCCATGATCAAGTAGGCTTTACCCCAGGGATGCAGGGATGGTTCAATATATGCAAGTCAATAAACATCATTAATCATATAAATGGACTCAAAGGCAAAAACCACATTGTCATCTCAAAAGATGCAGAAAAGGCTTTTGACAAAATTCAGCATCCATTTATGTTCAAAGTCCTAGAGGGAATTGGACTAAAGGGAACATACTTCAATATAATTAAAGCTATATACAACAAATCCTCAGCCAGCATCCATTCTAAATGGAGAAAAACTGGAAGCATTCCCACTAAAATCAGGAACAAGACAAGGATGTCCACTATCTCCATTCCTTTCCAACATAGTGCTTGAAACTCTTGCTAGAGCAATAAGACAGGAGAAGGAAATTAAAGGAGTACTAATTGGAAGAGGTCAAACTATCACTTTTTGCAGATGATATGATACTATACCTAAGAGATCCCAAAAGTTCCACCAGAAAACTCTTAGAACTGATCAACACTTTCAGTATAGTGACAGGTTATAAAATCAATCTACAAAAATCAGTAGCCTTTCTACATACCATTAACAAGCAATTTGAGAAAGAATACAGGGAAATGCTCCCATTCACAATTGTTGCAAAAAAAAATATATCTTGGAATAAATCTGACCAAAGACACCAAATATCTCTACAATGAAAATTTTAAATCATTAAAGAGAAAGAGATTGAGGAAGACACCAGGAGATGGAAGAACTTCCCATGATCATGGATTGGAAGAATTAATATTCTGAAAATGACCATCCTACCAAAAGCAATATATAGATTCAATGCAATCCCAATAAAAATCCCCATGGCATACTTCACAGAATTAAAAAAAATTCTTAAAATTATATGGAAGCACAAAAGACCCTGGATAGCCAAAGCAACCTTGAGCACAAAGAGCAGTGCTGGGGGGATTACTATACCAGATCTCAAAGTATACTACAGAGCTATAGTCATAAAAACAGCATGGTACTGGTGCAAAAACAGACACATAGATGAATGGAACAGCATTGAAGATCCAACCTGAGTATACACAATTTCAGCCACCTGATATTTGACAAAGGTGCCAAGGACACACAATGGAGGAAAGACAGCATCTTCAACAAATGGTGCTGGCAAAACAGGAATGACTTTTATAAATGGACATAATCTGGACTAATGACTTAACTCCCGAAAACCATGTGCTCTTGTGTCTTGTGACCTGGGCACTTGATCTCCTTCCCTTGACAACCTCAATTTGGTACTCTATCAGAAAGATAATGAATGAACTTGAGAGTGCTTGAAAGTTAACATAGCGAAGTGCTGAAAGCAAGTCCATCCATCTCTATTGTACAAGGTGGAGACTGGGAAAAACGTATGACCTGAGTGAATGAGATATTCTAGAACTAGGAATGAAAAAGCTGGGTGGTCTGTTAAGATTAGGGTAGAACCAAGTTTGTATTTCCCAAATTTAAGCTGGAATATTGAATAAAACTATGGGTGGGGTCAGACTCGGGACACAGTTCCAGCAATAGAGTTCCAGAGACAGTTCCATTAACACAGACCAGGAGACAGACATTCCAAGAAATACCTAGGGGAACAAGTGTCCTCAAGTTCCAACCGGTTCGGCTCATAAAAACTAAATATAAGAGTTAGGCTATTTGCTCAGGTGATCATAACGTTAGTGTAGTAATTCCTCATTTGCAAAGCATTTACATTAGGTATTAGAAGTAATCTACAAATCATTTTAAATGTACAAGAGGATGCTGGGCCTATGCACACCTTTAATTCCAATCCTAGAGAGGCAGAGGCAGGTGGAGCTCTGAGAGCAAGGCCAGCCTGATCTACATAGTGAGTTCCAGGTTGGTTAGGGCTACAGGGAGGCCTTCTCTCTCAAAAAAATAATATGTATACACACACACACACACACACACACACACACACGCACGCACACACACGAGAGGATGTGTATGCAAATACTACACAATTTTGTATAAAAGACAAACATCTTTGGATTTTGGTATCCACAGGAGCGGTAAAATAAATCTTCTTGCAGACACCAAGGGAGCATCAATAATTAATATGAGCATTTACAGTGCACAAGGGACCCCTGGATAGGTTGCCATTGAACACATTCCTCAGTTGTCCCTCTCCAAAGGTGAAGAAGCTAGAATGTTTATTGATTAACCTCTTGTCTGCTGTTGGTTAAGAGCTGCTTCTGAGACCATTAACACTGGTCTGTTTAGTTTTCCTTGCACATGGACCAAGCACTCTCTCAAGATGAAGAAAAAAAAAAAAAAAAACCCACTCTTCTGTCAGAGAAGCAAAGGTGTTCACTGTGTCTTCAGGTATACAGGTGAGCACAGAAGGGAACCACTAGCTTCTTGAGTCAATATTACCAGGACATGTTTTAAATCTACTGGCATTTTCCAAGGTGTTGGAGTTTCCTCGGATTTATTTTTCAAATACTCCTTTTCTACATATGTCTTTTGCTTGCTGACCTTCTTTCTCCACTTATAAATTTTATTGGTGAGAACAAGAGCCTGGGCCAAAAGGGTCTAACCTCAGTATACTCACTCTCCCTAAACAAAGGCATCTAGGAGATAAGGGACTCTAACATTAGACATGGGGTTGAAATAGGAAAGACCAAGGAAAAGGCAACTGGGAAGAAAGCTATTGTTCCACTACTGTGCCTCATAAAGCTGGTATTTACGCTACAATCACCACAATTCATCCTGATAAGAGTTTGGTCATTTAAGTTCAGAAGCATAGCATTATCAGATCTGCCTCTGACTTCCAAGTACTGAGAAATGGAGACAAAACCAGTCCATCAAAGATTTACAGAGAGGGATAATCAGAGCAATGGGAATGGCAGAGTCAGGCAAGACTTCCTATCCTTAGTTCTGATAATCAAGCCACTAACAGACTCTTATTATGATTTCCTCTGTAATGAACGATGATGGTTTACTGTCCAGACATCGAGAATATTCTTGCTAACACTCTTGACAATTATGTAGAATTTCTTTATCAGTGGCAAAATCATGACTACGGTGGGGTTCAGTGCAGCCAGATTACACAAAGAAAAGCAAATGAAAGGCTTTTCTCCATATTTTCTGGAAGTTAAAAACAAATAAAAGAGCCAGTTAAATGGTTCAGCAGGTAAAGGCACTTGCCATCAAGTCTGTTAACCTGAGTTTGATCCCCAGAATCCACATAGTAGAAGGAGAGAACCGACTCTACAAGTTGTCCTGTGACCGTAGGACATACACACACCCATACACATGCACATACACACAATAATAAGCAAACAAGTACATGTAAACATTTTATAAACAAAAAATATTAAAATGACTTCATTTTTCAGATATCTTGTCAAATCAGGTAGCGAGAGCACCTGGGACACAAAGATTTTTATTATCAAGTCCATGACTAATGCCTGGAAAAGGGAACTAAACAACTGCTTTTCTTCTTCCACTTTCTTTTCTCTCTTTTCATTTTCTTTAAAAGTTTTTTCTTTCTTTTGTGGTAGAGGGGATCAAGCACAAGACCTTTGGCATGCTAAGTATGTTCTCCACCACTGAGCTATACGCCCCAGCCAGTAAATAAATGCTTTGGGAATGAATGAAAGGGCAGAATCTTGGGCTGCCAAGAAGCTCAAGGAGAGACACATTATTGTGACTTAAAATCAGCATTCAAGTGAGAGGGAAAAGCACTACTTGGTATTTTGGATAGATTATTCACAGCAAACTTATTAGTGTCTGGACATTATTTTTGTTATTACAGCTGAAATTATTGATTTGCTTTATATATAACCTGATTTATAGTAATCTGAGTTATTCAATTATGAAGTGATCTGTGCACTTTCTTGGGCTTGGTATTGTTAGGTGACTTTTCCTGGGGACTTTATTTCTATTATCTCCAGATAAAGAATGGCTCTAGCTGTGACATCTAGCTTCCCAGTGGCTGGAAGACTATCCACCAGGCCCCACCTCTTATAATTTCCACCACTTCCCAATAGCAATAGGAGTGTGAAGCAGGTGGCCACATGTATCCACAGTCCAGAAACAGAGAGTGATAGATGCTGGTGCCACATGTGTTTTCTCTCTTTACACAGTCTGAGACCCTATCCCATGGGACGGTGTTGCCCATATTCAGGGTGGGTCTTCTCTCCTCAGTTAAACCTTTCTGGAAACACCTTCACAGACACCTATATACTTAGAGATATGTTTCCTAGGTGATTTTAAGTCACACCAAGTTGATAATGAATGTTAACAATAACAAGGAATAAAAGTTCTGAAAATTGCTTAGTTTTTAAAAAATTTTTGTGTATGAGTGCATTGCCTGCATGCCTGCAAGTACACCTGTGTCGTGCAGTGCCCACGGAGGTCAGAAGAGGACACTGGATCCCCTGGAACTGAAGCCATGGATGGCTGTTAGCCACCATGTAGGTGCTGGGGTCTGAACCCAGGTCTTCTGCAAGAGCAGCTGGTACTGCCAACCTTGAGCCATCTTTCCAGGCCCAGTGATTATGACAGTGTTTTGTGTGAAGCTATGTAAAACCATGGGCAACTATAGCTGTGTGAACCACTCGAAGTCAACACATTTCCATATAAAATGAACACACAAATGGATAATTTAGCAAACAGAAACTGCCTTGTTCATATTTTCTGGGAAGTAGGGAAGAAAAGAAAAACAAAATAATATTTATTCAGTATCTTCATACCAGGCACTGTGTTCAATTCATTGACTGTTCATTTGTTCCTTAGAATACATGACTTGATGTAAGTTTATGCCCTTTCATAGATGAGGAAAAGAAAGGTTGGAGAATTATGTCTTGCACTTAAAACTTCACAAATAATAAGGAAATGAGTTAGTTTTCCATTTATGTTAACAAATATCTGCTTTATAGCCAGGTTGCTTTGGCTCACAGTTTTGAAGTTCCAGTTCATGACTGGTTGGCCCCATTGCCTTTGAGCCTATGTTGAGGTAATACACCATGATGGGAATATGAGGCAAACCCACTCATCTCAGAAACAGGAAAGCGAGGAAGAGGAAGGGTCTGGGTCCCAGATAGCCTCCCAGACCCTTCCTCTTTATAGAATAATAGTATACTCCCAATGGCTGGAAGACCATCTACCAGGCTCCACCTCTTTTAGTTTCCACCACCTCCTAACCACATCAGAAACTTATGCCCAAACCCTTGGAATGTGGGCTCCTGGGGGACATTTAGCTAAACCATAACAGTGGGAAGGACATGGAATCCACACTCTTGCTTCTTCTCTCATGCTTTCCTGCCTCCACAGACTCAAAGGCAGTTTGTCCCTTCTCATCACCTTTTATGATCGTTCATCTCTGTAGTTCTTGCTGTTCTCACAAGGCTACAAGAATACAGATAGACACTTTTCTACAACTTTTAAGGTGTTTAGAATATAGCCACAAGCACACATCTGGGTAGTGCTAGGTAAGGCTCTGACATAGGTGGGTGGGTGGAGAACCTAACCATTTGTTATTGCTCTGGATAAAATTATCTACATTTGTAAGAATTTTGTGACCTATCAGAGGTCTGGCGGTTGAGCTGGTAGAAAGAAATAAGGAAAGCAAACATCTTTGCATTCCTTGATTTCCTCCCACATGTGTGATCAGTGTCACAACCAGTAAGCCAAGACGAGATTAAGTGTCCTTAAACTCAACTGGGTTTTAGGACAATGGGCTTAGTTACCAAGTCCAGGGGACTTGGCACTGATTTATACCCATTTCAGAAACCACAGGTGTCCCATTGACCTGGAGACTCACCAGATGAGAACAGAGGCCAGTGCTGGATGTGGTGAAGTGGCAGAGGCAGACGCCACCCTAGAGGGCAAGCCATTTCAACGGTGTCCAGATCCAAGTCACAGCACCATTATGAAAGTTCTTAGAAGTTTGAGGGTCAAGAGGGACATGGGGAAAACTGGATTTTGTGTGTGTGTGTGTGTGTGTGTAAGAGATTTATTAGAAAAAGTTCTTAATGTTATGGTGGAAAAAGTATGGCAGGGATTCTGAAGAGAGGTCAGGCCCTCGAGGCAAAGTAGGGTCCTTCTTACAGCTTTTTGGGGAACTGTTTCCTGCCACATACTTATAATCAGTAGTCAGTAGTATGTGCTTTCAGTCAGATTGTTTCTTATTCCAGAGTGGCAAGGGAAGGGGAAAGGGGCTGGGTCTTTTAGTGTCCATGACATGGGTTGTACCACCCATAACCACTGATTGTTTAGGGTGCTTGGCAAATTTCTGCTAGGGAAGTGAGGATTACAGACACTTAGACAGCCTCAGTAGGGTGGCCTGCCATTTCATTTCTTTTTTAAAATTTATTATTCTTATTGTTTTTATGTGTGTGTATTGCCTGCATGTATGTAAGTGCACCCGTGTTGTGCAATGCCCTTGGAAGACAGAAGAGGCCATCGGATCCCCTGGAACTGGAGTTTCAGACAGTTGTTAGCTGCCATGTGGGTGCTGGGTTTAGAACCTGGGTCTTCTGTAAGAACAGTCAGTGTTCTTAACTTCTGAGCCATCTCTCCAGCCCCCACAAGTACACACCTTTTTAAAGAATGAAATTCGGTGCTGGTGGGATGGCTCTTTGGATAAAGGTGTCTCCACCACACGTGATGACCTGAATTCAATCCCTGGGACCCATAAATGGAATGAAAGCCTGAGTTTGATCCCTGGGACTCACATGGTAGAAGGAGAGAACTGACATCTGCAAGGTGTCTTCTGACCTCCACACGTGTGCCATGGTACACACACTCCCACATACACACATGCATGTATATACATATGCACACAAAACAAGTAAATAAAATATAATAAAAATTAATACTAAAATGCATTGATGGTTGTGAGCTTCCATCTAAAAGCTGTGTCTGTGTCCAGGAGAAACAGAATGCCTTGGTAGCTCAGACCAGAGTCCAGTCCACCTGTCTTTCTGACGCTATACTTATACCCGTCAAGGCTATGAGCAGGACATCTTAGCTCCTTCTAAATAATGCTATTTTTCACATCTTGCTTTTAGTTGCACAAATCTCCCTATCTAAAGAAAACAGACTCAGGATTCCAATAGGTAAGACACAGGAAAGGGATTCAGGAGCCCAGAACTCTTGTGAGTCTACATTTCCATCTATTCTCTTCTTGCAATTTTTTT
>NW_008329677.1:1324638-1329964 GCF_000622305.1 Nannospalax galili
CTATTCAACATTTTAACACTTTGCCTTCAATGGTGTACTCCATTGGAGGCTGTAGGGAATGTTCTACCTTGTTAGAAGGTAGTGTTTACAACTTTCTAAAAGAGGTGCCAGCATCATAGGTTTTTCTGTCTTAGGGAAATCAAGGAAGTGAATGAGTGAACTGGGCATCTTACTAAGACTTAGCCAAGTGGGCATTCTTCCTTGATATTTGAAGTCCAAGATGTGAATGATGGTGGAGTCCTTTGTTGTTATGGAGACTGCAGTGTGCTGACTTGCTCTGTGACCTGTTCAGGCTGCCCAGAGCTTCCATTTTGTCTGATTTTCTGATTGTTTTCCAAGCCTGATTTTTCCATTGATTTTTATTTACTTATTTATTATAGATACTTTTGTTTGTTTGTTTGTTCTGGTCTTTTTGAGACAGGGTCTCCCTGTAGCCCTAGCTGGCCTGGAACTCACTATGTAGACCAGGCTGGCCTTGAATTCACGGAGATCTGCCTGTTTCTGCCTCACGAGTGCTGGGACTAAAGGCATGTGACACTATGCCCTGCTCCATAGAGATTTTTTTTTAAGGTTGACATTCTTCCATTGAATTCTAGTCAATTTTAGTTCTTCTCACAAAGTATCTTACCTGAAATATCACGCACTAGTCTCACTTTAGGATGTTTCTGCCTCACGAGTGCTGGGACTAAAGGCATGTGACACTATGCCCTGCTCCATAGATATTTTTTTTAAGGTTGACATTCTTCCATTGAATTCTAGTCAATTTTAGTTCTTCTCACAAAGTATCTTACCTGAAATATCACGTACTAGTCTCACTTTAGGATGTATAGTTATATGTATATAAGAAAGAGAACTTGTATTCTTATGTTTCCCTGAAATTAACTTTGAATTTTTTTTCTAGAAAATAAGAATCATCAAGTAATTTTTCACAGCATAGTACATTTCTGCATTCTGAATGAACAGTTTGTGTTAATATTTTATAAACAGCATTCAGTTTTTTTCAGTGCTGTGGATTGAACCTCAAGCTTTGTACACACAGGTTAAGTGGTCTACTACTGAGCTTCACCCCATCCCTGAAATGCATTTAAAAAACCAAACATTCAGCTCTAAATTAAGGAGCAAGTCTGATCTAATGTTCATGGTGGTACTTTATCTTTGTGGGGCAGATGAAGAGAAATGAGAAAGTTAAATATTAAATGTCTTTCTTGACAGATATCTGCAAAGAAAAAGAATTAAGAATTTTATATTAGAAAAACTAATAGATATTTTTGGAGGAGAAAATAATACATATCTTCAGTGCATATGGTTATACATCATCTGGAAAAGAGACACCTTTAAAATTTTGTTTCTTGGGGCTGAAGAAATGGCTCAGCAGTTAAGAACACTGACTGTTCTTGCAGAAGACCTGGGTTTGAATCCCAGCACCCACATAGCAGCTAGCAACCATCTGTAACTCCATTTCCAGTGAGTCTGATGCTTTCTTCTCTCCTCCTCAGGTACTGCTCGACACAGGTGCACTCACATACATGCAGGCATAGCACTCATACACATAAAATAAAATAAATTAAAAATTTTTTCTAAAAATCTGTAAAAAAAAAAAAAAGTTGTTTCTTTTGCAGTCCATGCTGGACTTGAACTTAAGATCTTCCTGCCTCCATGTCCCAAGTGCTGGATTTAAATAAATATGTGCATCACAACACCCAGTTGTGTTCCTTACTCTGTAAGCATTGCATTTTGCATTTCATCCTTAAGGAACATTGTCATTTTTGGAAGTTTAGGTAGGTATACATTCTGAGGGGTGTGACATGCATTTAAGTCAAAATTTCAGGATAAAAACTGATATAAGAAAAAAATATTGCATTTATTAGACTGTAGTTTTGCTTTTGCTGTTCTTTTAGAAAATAAAGAGGGCAATGATCATTATGAATCCACCCGGGGATGTTTTTTTGTGGCAATAGCATATAAATGAGGATGCACAGTATGACTGAAATTCTGAAGGATTTTACTTCTGAGCACAGGCCCAAATGATAGGAAAATGTTTGTTTAAAAATTGAATTTTAGCTGGGCATGGTGGCACATGCCTTTAGTCCCAGCACTTGGGAGGCAGAGGCAGGCGGATCTCTGTGAGTTCAAGGCCAGCCTGGTCTACATAGTGAGTTCCAGGACAGCTGGGGCTACAGGGAGACCATGTCTCAAAAAGACCAAAAAAAAAAAAAATTGAATTTTTCCAGGGCTGGAGAGATGGCTCAGCGGTTAGAGCACTGGCTGCTCTTGCAGAGGACCCAGGTTCGAATCTTAGTGCCCACATGGCAGCTAACAACTGTCCATAACTCCAGTTCCAGGGAATCCAATGCCCTTTTCTGTTCTCTTCGCATGCATGACATGCGTGTACTTACATGCATGCAGGCATAACACTCATACACATAAAATTTTTTAAAAATTGAATTTTTCCACACACTAAAATCAATATTATATTCATGACAACTAGGATTAATATGCAAGTATGATATTTTTGTCAACCAGAAAAAGTAAATCTTGCCAAACTGACTCTGTTTTTTTCAAAATAATTATTTGTTATTTTTATTTTATGTGTATGACTGTATTGCCTGTATGTATACATGCATCTGTGTTGTGCAATGCCCTTGGAGATCAGAAGAGGACATCAGATCCCCTGGAACTGGAGTTACCAATTGTTGTTAGCCTGAATGGATTCTGGGAATTGAACTTGGGTCCTCTGCAAGAGCACCCAGGGCTCTTAACTGCTGAGCCATCTCTCCAGTCCCTGAAAGACACTTTGAGGAATGAAAACTGAAGAGATAAAATGTTAGGATAACTGGGCTGGAGAGATGGCTCAGTGGTTAAGAACACTGGTTGTTCTTGCAGAAGATCCAGGTTCGAATCCCAGCACCCACACGGCAGCTAACAACTGTCCATAACTCCAGTTCCAGGGGATCCGACAGCCTCTTCTGTCCTCTGTGGGCATTGCACGACATGGGTGCACTTACCTACATGCAGACATACACTCATACACATAAAATAAAAATAATTAAAAAAAGTTAGGATAACTAAACTTCAGGGATAATTTTTTAGTTATTTAGAACTACAAAGTTGGTTAATCCAAGCATCTATAACAATACAAACTATCAAAATTAAAATGAGCACATTGTCAGTAGGGATTGAATGTTTGGGCAAGAACTGGTTAAAATAAGATGCTACTAGTAGCAGCAACAATAAAGAAAGAAATAGAGGGGCAGGATAAATTATGGTTTTAATAAATAGTGAACAATCTCTTTCAGATGACAGGAATCCTCAAGTCTATTTTAGAAAGAGCTTAAGAAGATAAAGGTAGAATATTTAAATTTGGGTACACAATATTTCAGCCAAGTTGAAAACATTATATTGCTCCTAACTGTGCTGAAGATGTTGAGGAATGAAAAGTGAAGCAACTCATTCATTTAATGAATATTGATCCAAGATGATTCTGGCTCTGTGATGGGCACAAACCTGGAATCTTCAAATTGTTGAATTGTTTGAAAAATGTTAAATGCTAATGACTATATAAGCTTCAGTTTTCACACAGGCCCTTGAAAGATCAATTTTATGATACACTAAAAAAGAATGGGAAGGTGCAAAATTATGGTAATCACAGTATAGTCATTCAATAACTCTTTCATGGTTTGACCTTATATAAACAGCATACAATAGCAAAGGTCTAAAATTTGACTGCAGACTACATCTGGAATTGATGAGTTTTTATTTATTCTTGTGGGCCTACTTTGTCATGTTCACTGCCTTTTTTCTTGGCCTGGACTTGCTATGGAGACCAAGCTGGCCTTGATCTTATAGAGATCCCTCCCTCCCTCCCTCCTTTCCTTCCTTTCTCCCTTTCTTTCATCATTATTTTTGAGAAAGCCTCTAGTTCAGGCCTTCCCAAACTTGCTTTGTAGCTGAAGATGACCTTGAACTTCTGATCCTCCTGCCTCCATCTCCCTAGTGTGGGGATTATAGGGTATAGGCATGTTTGAGGTCCTGGGGATTGAACTTAGGACTTTATGCATGCTCAGCAAGCACTGTACCAATTGAGCTATATCAAGTGGAGCAGGAAGGCATAGGAAATAGTTTAGTAGCTTTGGACTTCAATTGGTTTGGGTTATACACACATTCCTTTTTAATAATAATGCACCTGGCAACCTGAGACTCTCACCTTCACGTACACACTTAGTTTCACAGACACTCCACTCTGAACAAAGCACCTTGCAACCTGTTAGCAACATAAGACCTCCACTTGCATCAAGCTGCATGCACACCCCTCTCTGAACAATGGAGTAATTTTCTCTTCCCCTTAATGACCATCAAATTTAGTCTATTTAAACAGAAAGGAAGGGTTGATCCTGCTTGAACTAGTTTTGGGTGCATATTCAATAAAAACTGTGTACCCATGTAAATCTCCTAACTAAAGTTTTATGCCTATGCATTTTTGAGTGTGCATATGATTAAAATCAGAAGCATTATGGTAGCAAAAGCTTACATAGTCTAAATCCATTAACCATGATATTCCCTTTAGCAACCAAACTACTCCTCTTGAGTAGTAGAACTACTCTTCCATAAAAGGAAACCCTGAATAATAATTAGGGCTCTTGAGTATTTTAACTCATGTGGCCTACTGCTTTCTGCTAGTGTATTGTATCTTTTCTTTTCTTTCCTTTCCTTTTCTTTTTTTAAATTTTAATTGAATTTTTGTGTGTTTCATACAGAAAATCATCTTTATATCTCCTTTCCCTTTGGTACCCTCCCATAGCTAGTTAGTGTTCCCAGAAGTCCCTCAGTGCAAGTTCATCCACTGAGATCTAGTCAGTCTATCTAGAGTCCCTCCCTTTAAGATCAGCTCTTCCTCACCCAGCAGTAATCAGTGGCTGACATCATTGCTGTAAGTTCACATTAGAAGAATCCCAGGAGCCTGGAGGACTATTTCCATATGGACATGCACTTCCTCCCTGCTCTTTCAATCCTTCTGCTCCCTCTTCTGCAATGATCCACGAGCCCTGGTATTGTGATCTTTTCTATTGTTTTGCTTTAAGTAAAGTTTTCTCACTACTTTACAATCTGTGTGGGCTTTTGTTTGATTCTTGAATAAGAGGCCAAAAACCTGGAAATAGTCAGTGCAAACTTGAACACCATTGGTAATAGTCCCATCTTTTTTTTTTTTCCTATAAACTATTATTTGAGAGTAGTTTTATTTTATTTTATTTTGGTCTTTTTGAGACAGGGTCTCCCTGTAGCCACAGCTGGCCTAGAACTTGCTATGTAGACCAGGCTGGCCTTGAAC
>NW_008329677.1:1330351-1332273 GCF_000622305.1 Nannospalax galili
TGTATGTCTATAAAGTCATCAGGTAGATTTCAATGGTAATGTTTATCACCTCTACTAATTAACATGACATAACTTTCCATGCTTACTCCTCAAATATAATACATTTTTAAAAATTTGATTTTTTTGTGCATGTGTGTATCACACAGAACATCCCAAACCATCTTATCCAACTATACACCCACTTCCAAGATAGCACCCTCCAATAGCCTTCCTCCCCCACTAGAGCCCTTATACTCTGATATCCCTGCTTCTGTCTGCTATGTTGTCTGCACCCTCAGCCATTCCCCAATACTTGCCCTTCTGGTGAATCTAGTCAGCCTATATAGAGGTCTTTGTTTTAGGAGGGTCAGCTGTTCCTCATCTAGCGGTAATCAGTTGTCAATATTCCTTTGGATAAGATTAGGGTCTGCTGTTCATTTTCCCAGTTCTATGCTGGGTTACTGTCTGGGAATCCTTTTGGCCACCCTGGTCAAAAACTCAAAAGAAGGTATTGCCTGTCTGGCATTGTTGCTGGTTATGTAGCCTTTAGCTAAACATATGGACTCTTATGAAATTATATTGGCCCCTTTAATCTTTGGTTAAACTTTCCTTTTGGGTGTTTAAGACCATACAGTTGGACCAGATAAACCAATTTATTTTTACTCTTAAGGTCGTTTGAGGATCTGTTCCTCAGGGGTCACATGGTCTTGGGAGGAGCCCCTGGCTCCTTTCTTTTACCAGTTCCACCTATGTGAAGATAAGTCAAAGATCCTGCTTGACCAAGTTTGGCTTCTCTTGGAAGCATGAAGGAAATGATTCCTCTGTGTTGACCCTCCTCTTTATAGACTGGACACTGGTTCATGTCCATCTGGTGGGGTCTCAATGGCCTCCTTGATCAAGAGGACAGGTGACCCACCACCATTATAGGACATTTTGAGAGATGCTCATAGTCCCCTGGAACTAGTTGACCTAGGAGGGCTAGGAGCAAAAAGTGTCCTTTATGTCCCTCTGAACAAATTATTACAGGCCTCAAAGTATGTTTGTTAAACACCCAAGAAGGTTAGTTCCACCAGTCTGGTACTTTTAATTACTGTGTGTCATGTAGATAAATTTTGGGCAAAGACAAATTGTTCTCAGATAAACCTAACCTAGATGTACATTTCTTGATCTGCTATGCATAATTTGTCAGTAGATTTTAGGAGTAATATGGTTCCCCCTGGTTTTCAAAACTAGCTAGGTATTGTTTATCTATCACATTTTCTCACCCCTCCATCATGGGTTTCCCACTTAAGGTGCCTCCATTTCCCTCCTTTCTCCCTTACTAATACCCTTTTCCTATGGTCCTACCTCTCTTGAGCTCCTTCTTTCCCTTTATCACCTAGGTTCCTTGTATACTCTTCCCTCCCCCCTCCCTTAAACTAACCCAATTTTTATCCATATCCCCCGTATTAAGGCCTGTTTCCTACTGTTCTTCTCTTTCAGGTTATTTCTTTTCCTTTATTTCCCTGTTTCCTTTCCATTATCATGGTTTCTGTAGTTATGTCTGGTTTCATACTTATTTATCAGAGTCTGGTTCTAGGATCCACATATGAGGGATGCCGGTGCCAGCTGGCCAAGACAGACAGTACCTGAAAGGGGGAGTGAGGATTGAAAGAAAAAACAAGAGATAGAGAAAAAGATAATTGGGAGGACTGTCAGTAGACTGCATCTTCTTTCTTTACTGCTGAGTAAAACTCCGTTGTATAAATGAACCACATTTTCATTATTCACTCATCAGTTGAGGGACACTTAGGTTGCTTCCATCTCTTAGGTATTGTGAAAAGAGCAGCAACAAACATGGATGTACAAGCATCTCTGCAATAGGATGAGTTCTTTGGGTATATGTCAAGGAATGGTACAACTGGGTCAAATGGTAGGTTCATTTGTAGTTTTTTAAGAGTTCT
>NW_008329677.1:1332887-1333211 GCF_000622305.1 Nannospalax galili
GGTTTTTTCCAATTCTGTGAAAAATGTCATGGGGATTTTGATTGGCATTGCATTGAATCTATATATGACTCTTGGTAGAATGGTCATTTTCACAATATTAATTCTTCCAACCCATTAGCATGGGAGGTTCTTCCATCTTCTGATGTCTTCCTCAATTTATTTCTTTAAAGATTAAAAATTTCATTGTAGAGCTCTTTAATGTCTTTGTTCAGGTTTATTCCGAGATTTTTTTTTATTTATTTTTATTTTTTGAGCTATTGTGAATGGGACCATTTCCCTGTACTCTTTCTCCAATTTCTTGTTACTGGTATATAGAGAAGCTAC
>NW_008329677.1:1333609-1335438 GCF_000622305.1 Nannospalax galili
GATAAAGCTGACTTGATCATGGTGGATGATCTTTTTGTTGTGTGTCTGTATGCGGTTTGCAAGTATCTTGTTGAGAATTTTTGCATCTATGTTCATTAAGGATATGGGTCTATAGTTTTCTTTTTTGGTTGTATCTTTACCTGGCTTTGGTATTAGAGTGATGCTGGCTCCATAGAAGGAATTTGGAAGTTCTTCTTCCATTTCTATTTTTTTGAATAAATTAAGTAGAATTGAATTCAGATATTCTTTAAATGTCTGATAGAATTCTGCTGTAAATCCATTTGGTCCTGGGCTTTTTTTAGCCGGGAGGTTTTGTATTACTGTTTCAATTTCCTTTTGTGTTATTGTCTGTTTATGCTGTTAATCCCTTCTTGGTTTAGTTTTGGTTGTTCCCATCCTTTAGATATCCATCCATTTCTTTTAGGTTTTCAAATTTAGTAGCATATAGGTTTTTAAAGTATTCCCTTATAATGTTCTGTATCTTTCTGGTGTCTGTTGTGATGTTTCCCCTTTCATCTCTGATTTTGTTGATTTGGAGGTACTCTTTCTTTCTTTTGGTTAATTGGGCTAACGGTCTGTCAATCTTGTTTATATTTTCAAAGAATCAGTCCTTGGATTTGTTGATTCTTTGTATTGTTTTCTTTGTTTCAATTTCATTAATTCCTGCCCTGATTTTTGTTATTTCTTCTTGTTTGCTGGGTTTGGGTTTTGTTTGCTGTTTCTTCTCAAGTGTGTTGAGTTGCAATGTTAAGTTACTTACTTGTATTCTTTCCAATTTTTTGATGTAGGCACTTACAGCTATAAACTTCCCTCTAAGGAACATTTTCAGCATGTACTAGAGGTTTTGTTGTGTTGTATTGTCCTTTTCATTTAATTCCAGGGATACTTTTATTTGTTTCTCAAATTTTCTTTTGATTCATTCATCATTCAGAGTGTTTTGTTTAATCTCTAGGGCTTCTTCAGGTGTTGATTGTAAGCTTTACTGAATTGTGGTCTGATAGAATGCATGGAATTATTTCAATCTTTTTGTATTTGTTGAAGTTTGTTTTGTGCTCCAGTAAATGGTCGATTTTGGAGAAGGTTCCATGGGGTGCTGAGTAGAAAGTATGTCCTTTGGAGCTTGGGTGGAATACTCAGTAGATGTCTGTTAAGTCCATTTGATGTATGGTATGGCTTAATTCAGACATCTCTCTGTTAACTCTCTGCCCTGTTGATCTATCTAATGGAGACAGTGGGATATTGAAGTCTACTACTATTAATGAGTTGGGATTAATCTGGGTCTTAAAGTTTTGTAGCATTGTTTTTATGAAGTTGGGTGCACAAGAGTTTGGTGAATATATGTTCATGTTTGTAATATCTTCTTGATACATTGTTCCTTTGATCAAAATGAAGTGGCCCTCTTTGTCTCTTATGATTAGTCTTAGTTTAAAGTCTATTTTGTCAGATATTAGAATTACTACGCCTGCTTTTTTCTTAGTGCCATTTGCTTGGTATATTTTTTTCCATCCTTCCACTTTGTGATAGTGTCTGTCCCTGAAAGTGAGATAAGTTTCTTGTAGACAACAAAAAGATGGGTTTTGTTTCTTAATCCATTCATATAGTCTGTCTTTTGACTGGGGAGTTCAGTCCCTTAATGCTTAAAGTTATTAAAGATGAGTATTGAATCCTGTCATTTTTTTGTTTACATTCTTGCTATAGCTGTACTTTTACACTGTTATACCCTCGTTGGAATTTTTTCTGCAACCCCTTGGGTATAGTCATTCCTTTCTTCAGCTCTTTGTATTGCTCCCAGAACTCTCTGAAGGGCTGGTTTTGTGGACAAGAATTCC
>NW_008329677.1:1335761-1336704 GCF_000622305.1 Nannospalax galili
CGTGACTTGTTTCTGTTTTGCAGCTTTCAGTATTGTCTCTTTGTTCTGTACACTTAGTGTTTTTACTATGATGTGCCGTGGAGAGTTTCTTTTCTGGTCCTGTCTGTTCGCTGTTCTATATGCTTCTTGTATTTGTATGGGCATGTCTTTCTTTAATTTTGGGAAATTTTCTTCCATAATTCTGTTGAAGATCTGGTCCATGCCATTATCTTGTATGGGGGGTGCGCGCTCTCTGGGCGCTCAGGGTCCCTGCGGGCACTTCTGGGATGGCACGGCGGGTCCGCAGGTGTGCGCACACTCTCTGGGCGCACTCCCGGGAATGGCACTCTCCCGCCCTGTCTGTGGGAAAGCTGGTCTGGTCCCGTTGGCTTCTCCGTGTCTCTATGGGCCTCAGGCGTGGCGTGCGTGGATATCTCGGGGTGCTCTGGGCCCCTGGATCTCGGGGCCAGTGCCACACCTGGCTAGTCGCTGGCGGATCTGGCCACAGGCGTCTCTGGCCGCGGCTGCCCCACAGGCTTCTCCGGACTCGAGTCCCGAGTCTCTGGTGCAGACAGCTTCCTCTGCTACTGAAGCATTGTTCAGCCGAAATCCCGTCTCTATTTCACCCGTGTACTATTCCTCAGGATAAGAGGTTCCTGGCCACAGAACCACGCAGGGAAGAGTACGGAGACAGCGAAAGCTAGGGTGTCCGTAAGCCGGTCACGAGGGAGTGCGCCCCCCAGAGAGATTGGGCTGCCGGTAATGACACAAGACTCAGGTCTTAATCTGTGTTACAGCTTTATTCTCTGAGACCCGGCTCCCTGTGTCCCAGCTCTCTGCGACCCAGCTCTCTGCAGCCCGAATCTCTGCAGCCCAATTCTCTGACCATTAAGAGAAGACTAAGGCATTTATACCATGGGGGTAGTGGTAAAAGCTTTGGCTGTTAGATGCTTTGTGAGGCATT
>NW_008329677.1:1337064-1365003 GCF_000622305.1 Nannospalax galili
TTTTCATGTTATTATTTTTTCTCTGTGATTTTGTGAATTTCTTTTGTAGTTTCTGATTCTTGTGTGAGACTCGGGCCTTCAAGTTTAGGTCTGCTTCTTTTTGTGAACTTTATGTGTCTTTATGGTTTACTTTTGGGGCATGAAATGCTGGTTCCTCCAAGCTTCTGGGTCTCTCCTTTGATTTTATACTGGAGTGGCCAGATTGCATTTGTCTTCAAGAGTTCCCACAGAGGCTCAATTCAGATGAGGATCAGATGCTCTCAGGCTTTCGTGGTCAATATTTCTAGCTCTTCTTTGAATTCGTTCAGAAGTTTATCCCAATCTTCCTTCAGTTCTTTGATTTCTTTGCTTGTGTGTTCTTTAAATTCACTGAATTATTTTATCATGTTTATAATTTTTCTTTAGGGTTCCATGTCTCGCATGATCTCTAGAGGGTTCTCATTGTACTCCTCTAGAGGACTATTGGTATTTGGTGGATGCTGGTATAGGGCAGCTGGTGTCCGTGCTACCCAGAGATGCAAAGGCAGATGGGGTGGGAAGAGGCCCCAAGGACTCCTGGGGACTGCACTGAGGAGCTGGGTTGGACTGCATGCACAGGATCAGGAATAGGAAAGGTCAGCCCAGTGTCCCAGAAAGAGGCTAGTGGGAGGTACAGGCCCAGGGAAGCAGAGGGAGATGAGGGCGATAGGGCAGCTGGTGTCCGTGCTACCCAGAGATGCAAAGGCAGATGGGGTGGGAAGAGGCCCCAAGGACTCCTGGGGACTGCACTGAGGAGCTGGGTTGGACTGCATGCACAGGATCAGGAATAGGAAAGGTCAGCCCAGTGTCCCAGAAAGAGGCTAGTGGGAGGTACAGGCCCAGGGAAGCAGAGGGAGATGAGGGCGGGGCCAGGCCCAGCAGCAGTGCTCCTGGGGCCCAGAGAAGGCACTTTGTTGGTCTGGATGAAAAGGATCAGGAAGCAGTATTGGTTCCCCAGGTGTCTGGGGACCCAAGACCAGGAATGGGGCAGGACCCAAACTAGGAGGAGAGACTGGCTGGGGAGATGGGAGGGTGAATGAGGCTGGGGGAGTAAAGGGACAGAGGGTTCGATGGATTTACCCCAGAGAGAGGCCTGCAGGTAGGTGAGAGGCCTGCGGCAGGTGGTGTATTACAAGTTTAAAGATTTATTTATTTATTTATTTATTTATTTTGTGTGTGTGTGTGTGTGTGTGTGTGTGTGTGTGTGTATACATTGCATCCCCTGGAATTACATACAATACACTCATATACACACATGTACACACACACATGGACACACTATTTATTTATTTATTTATTTATTTATTCATTTATTTATATTTATATGTATGTACATGTATTTGTGTGAGTCTATACCATGGATGTGTTGGTGCCCAAGGAGACCAGAAGATGGCTTCAGATCCTCTGGAGCTGGAGGTACAGGTAGCTGTGAGCAGCCTGATGTGGGTGCTGGAAACTGAACTCAGATTCTCTTGAAGAGCAGTAAGTGCTCTTAACCTCTGAGTCATCTCTCTAGCTCTACAAGTAAACTTTAAATTTCACTTATTTATTAAAGTAAAGTATTTATTCAATGGCACTTGAGTGTCTGAAAAGTACTTCACACTCAGACTCCAGCGAGAGAAAATAGTTCACTACAAAGTGAATGATGTCCTCAGGGAGTTCACAGTTCACCAAGAATATTTTTTGACAAAACAAAAAATGAGAAGAGTCATATGCAATACACACATGGGGAACAGGCATCAAAATGACAGTATGTGACCCTTTTGCTTAACAAAAGAGATTTGGAGTTGTGTGTTTTTAAACAGTAAGTATGATGGATGAGATGAACCTGTATGGACAGGTGACTGTTGATTGTCTATGTGTTTTAACCGTGTCATATATCCAGCATGCACTGTTCCTTTGTCTAGTTTCTCTTCCTCAATTGGATTGGCGTTTTGGAAGTCAAGGGACTGCATCTTATACCTTTTTTGTTCCCTAGGCTTTGAATCATGGTTTTGCATCACAGGTGCTCAGCAGATGTTTGCTGATATTGAGAATTTGCCTTGCAAGATAATAATTGAATTCTGTAAGATCAGTGCATCTTATTTATTTATGTATTTTTCAATCAGTGTAAGGAAAGATATCCTGGTCCACAGGAATGGAGCAGTGAACATTGTGTTTCATTATCTGTAGTTGAGCCCAGGTTAAACTGCTGTAATAGGGACTCTTATCTTGAGATAACATTATCTCTCTCCCTTATAACAGTTTTGGGGAGTTTCTGACCTTGATCTTTGATGTCATCTGGGGACCCAAGATGGTGGAGCAGCTCTGCCATCATCCTTAGCACAGAGATTGCATCTCTAGGTTTGTGAGATTCATGTTGTTGGGTTTATCATTAGTCTGTATTTTTTTCTTTCTGCTGTTGAATATTTCTTTGCATGAGTATGTCCTAGTCATAGCCATGTTATTTTGATAACGCTAATAATAGAATTTGTAACAACTATGAGATGTTTTTGCATACTTAGTTTATTTTAGCATTTTATTTTATGAGTTTTATTGAGTACCCACAGAGGTCAAATACTGTGCTAAATGTACTTCCCTCAAATCACAGTTCACCTGGAGAAGAAAGATACTCAGGTTGTCCCTTTTGGATGGAAGCCAAATAATTATAAGCAACCACCCTAACTGCTTTGCTAATATAGCTGTAATCTTGTCAAAACTTGGAGGATTCAGATGCTTGTAAATAATCCTACAGTCAAGTCAGTTCTCTTATAGGAAATCTTCTGACCATCTTGTATCTCAAAACTTTGCCTCAGATGTCTGGCCTTTAAAAGCATGCTGGCCCCAGAGTCAGGCCCCACAGATTCTATTTCTGGTCCTGTTACTGGATTGCTATGTAGCCCTTGCTCACCATGCATGCACTTCCCACAAGGCAAGATCAAGAGTCTGAGGCGTCCCTTGGGAGAGTGATCTCCAGACCCCAATTGAGGTTGGGTCCCAGGAACCACAGGAACTGGCTGGACTCCTTACTGGAGCCTAAGCACCCTTCTCTACTGCCAAAGTCATTTACTCCAATGGGAAATTAGAATTCTGTTTTGTACATGGCTAACTCCTTGTCTTCGTCCTTCGCGTGAATCCAAAAACAACATCCCAAAATAGTTCGCATTTTCAAAGCCTTACAACTTTTTGTTGTACCGAGGCTTAAAAAAACATATTTATTTTATTTTTATTTTATGTGTACAAGTGTATTGCCTGCATGTATGTGAGTGCGCCCGTGTAGTGCAATGCTGCGGAGGTCAGAAGAGGGCTTCGGATTGCCCTGGAACTGGAGTTAAGTACGGTTTGTAGCTACCATGTGGGTGCTTGGAATCGAACCCGGGTCCTCTGCAAGAGCAATCAGTGCTCTTAACCGCTGAACCATCTCTCCAGCCCCTATTTTATTTTTTATTTTTATGTGTATGAGTGTATTGCCTGAATGTGTGTAAGTGCACCTGTATCGTGCAAAGATTGTGGAGGTCAGGCGAAGGCGACAAATCCCCTAGAACTGGAGTTATGGAGGGTTGTTAGCCACCTTATGGATCCTGGGAATCGAACCTGGGTCGTTTGCAAGACCAGTCGTTGTTCTTAACAGCTGAGCCATCTCTCTAGCCCCCTAGATTTTTTTGAGTATCACTCTTATTACACTGGGGAATTGGATGGGTGTGAAAGCGAAAGAATTAAGCGCAAGGGGCTCTGGGGCTTCCTGGGGTAGTGGTCAGGTAGATGAAATGTGTGGTGGGTGCACCTCTGGCACCCAGGAAAGGAGACTACAGCCCCTCGGCTCCTGGAGACTACGTTTCCCTGGAGCACTTGCGGCTCACAGGAGGGGCGGGGCGCCCACGCGCTCACAGCCTGCCCACTTACTCCGTTTTGGGAAGACAGAGTAATCTGATTGGAGGTCACCTGGCGGTGCATCCTGGGACTTGTAGTACAGCGCAGCTTAAGCACTCTCCTTCGTGGTTCTTCTTGCAGACTCGGAGCTTGCCGCGCACCCCCTCGAGTTCTGAGCTATTGGGCGACTGTGTCGCAAGGCAGTCCGGGTAGCGCGCGTGTGTCGCTCTCCAGGGACCGTCCGGCGCTTCCCGAAGGGCGGGGCGGTGGTTTCCGAGTCGACACCGCCTTCCTGCCCCGCCCCTCGCGCGCCTGGCCCGCCCCTCCTTCCTGGAGCGTCTGCCTCAGCTGAAGCGGCGCGGCTGCCGCGAGCCTGGCGGCCAGTGGCTGGAGCGACACGCGCGGGCCCCGACCCTATGCGGTGACTCGTGCGGCGCAGGCACCTCCTGCCCCGCCGGCGGGGCCCGGGCTTCCTGCAGCGGGATGTTCTCCCGTAGGAGCCACGGGGATGTGAGGAAGTCCACGCAGAAGGTGCTGGACCCCAAGAAAGACGTGCTGACCCGCCTGAAGCACCTGCGGGCGCTGCTGGGTGAGGCGCGCGGGGCGCTGGGCGCCGGCTGGGGGTCACCTGCTTGGGGAGGGCGCCGCTCCCAGGCCGAGCCTGAGATCAGGCGAGAGTGCCTGGCGGGGTCGCAGGCCGGGATGCTGCGGCGGGGCTGGGGTGATGGGCGCCAGACCTGTGCTAGCCCAGGTCGGGACCCTGGAGGCATTGTTCCGGAAGGCGGCAGCCTGGCCCTGGGCACTGCCCTGTCGCTCCGAGTGCAAACTTAGCCGAGATTCTCAGTGGGTGCCTAGCCTCGGGTAATCTCGAGGCCGGGCATAGAGGTGGCTGTCTCCTGTCCTCCCCAGGAAATAAATACACCAAACCCAACTGGCGCGCGCGTGTGCAAACACACACACACACACACACGCCCACGCAGGCACACGCAGTCTCCCCCTCCCATTTTTAAAATTAAAATTTTGATTCTTGACAACTTAGGTTAGACGAAGACCCCAAGTGGTCTCACTACAGAAGTTGAACTTGCCATCTGTCTCACCCTCTCCTTTTAAAATTTTAGAATGAGTACTCAAATAGGCTAATTACACGTGATCCCTTAGCCGTCATTTCTCTTCCCCTGCCCCGTTCTTCTTTAGATTTTATTTTTTGGTTGGAGAGGTGTCTGGCTGACAGTTTACTTGTGTCCTTGGTGTGAAGAGGGCTCTGCTTGTTGGGAGGAATGTGTGCTTTCTTGGGTTCAAGGAGGCTGCTTCTCCCATATTACCACGGCTGCATGCTTACTTCCCTTTTTGTGGCTTACTGGGTGGAGGTTATGAGCCCAGGTGGGCCTGGAATTGACTCTTGATGAGGGGTGAGGTGCCGTGTGCCCGTGTGTATACCCCCCCCCCCTCACGCGGGTGTGAAGTGTCTACAAGGTTTCCTGTTACTTGCTGCTGGCTAGGTTGCTGGTATTGCTTTATCTGTGTATCTCTCTATATCTATTTATGTATCTATGTATCTATTCTTAACTTTTAAAATGGAAACATCTTTGCCTGTCTATAGACAGACTTGTTTGTACTGGGGACCAAGGAAAGGACACCTTATGTTTCTTCGACATGCCTTTTACTGTTAAAACGTTAAAAAAAAAAAACAAAAAGCAAAAAACCTACCTAGTTTTAAAGCACTTGTCACTTGAGAAAATAGGGCCTAAAAGAATTTATTTTATAGGTAAAATATCTTGTTCATGAGATTGAAAGTTGCTAGTTCTCTTTATATTGTGTAAACTACCTGGGGGTGAGGGGTGGGTGGGAGTGGTGGTGAGGAACACCAAGCCAGTCAACAAGGCAACCAAAGAACCAACAAAAATCTGTAACTCAAAGCCACCACCTCCACCACCAAAAACAAACCCCCCCAAACCAGATTTTTCCTTACTATCTCGGAATCCTGGAGATTACACTTATTTGTTCAGTTCATAATGAAATGTAAATCAGCTGCTATTAGAGGGATTAGTTTCTAGACTTTTGAAAGCAGAATGTGGCATTCTTGGTAAATTGAACTTTCTACTTCCTGTAGTGAAATGCTTGGGCACACAGGTTGCTTTGTGTTGGATTCTTAGTAGTGATTGATTAACAACCTTCTGCAGGGGCATTTTTGATAAAGCAGAATTGAGCAGTATTTTAAGGCATTTGATACTTTGAGACTTTTTCTGTGCTAAAGAATTTAAACCTTTGTTCTGTCCAACTCTGCAAGATTAAGTTGGCTACATTTTAAAAAAACAGAAAACCTAGATCAGACTAGTTTCTTAGAGATACACTGTCCATTGTTACCATTTTGAGAGTGGATACTTTTCCAAGTCTGGGTAATTATAGTTTCTCCCTTAAAGTATGTGTTTTATTACAGCTGCAAGTGGCAGGGACCAGCTGGGAACCCAGGGTAGTGGCATCATCTTTTAAGATTTTAGTTTTAAAAATTATCTGCATATGTATGTGTCTGTATGTGCTCCTGAGTGCAGTGTCTGTGGAGGCCAGAGAGGGCTTTGGATCCCCTGGAGCTGTAGTTACAGGCCTTCCTGTGTGGGTGTTGGGGACCAACTCATGTCCTCTGTAAGAGCAGCCAGTGCTCTTAAGCACTGAACATCTCTCCAGCCTGCATCACTTTTATATGTGGAAAGAAAAAATAACAGCTTTATTATCACTTGAAGGTAAAATGCATATTTAAAGTGCTCTAACTTAGAGAACTTCTTTGATAATTGTTAGTACTTTTATTGTTGATGGGAACCATTGTTTGAGGATGATCGCCTCCTTTGTTTATTACTGAGACTGAGGACCCTTGCCCAGAATCCTGTGTAAGTTGGTGGTTAGAGGACAGTAGCCTGACAAGCAAAGGCTGAGGTAGTCTGGGGACCAGATCAGAGAGAATCCTGCCTGCCTGAGCTGGAAGCTCTCATCCTGAAGGTGACAAGTTTGTGTGGAGACTTTTTAGCAGGTCACTAGATAAGGCTTGAGAATTGCCCATCTTCCAGCAAGGCCATGAGAATGGGTTGGGAGGTGGGGGGGTTCCCCTGAGGGGGCTGTGGCAGTAATGGAACAGACAGACAAATGGAGTGTTTGATGTAAACACTGAGGTGAAGGCAGTGGAGGGTCAGTGTTATAGAGAGCAGAGCAGCAGGAACTAGAGATTCCTCAAGTGCAGAGGGTTGCCGGTGCTGGCTGAAGAGTGATTAATATGAAGAGATTTGGGATCAGAGACTAACACAGGCCAAGTCAGGGGCTAACACTTTGACCTCAGACTTATAATCAAGAGGGAAAACAGTGTCTCACAAATACTCTGTATACTGACAGAAAAAAACAAAACAAAACATTTCTTCTTGCTTTAAATAGGGACAAGTTCACTTACAGTTTTTGATGTTACTCTACTTTTATTGATTGTATTTTATTTGTGTGTGTGTGTGTGTGTGTGTGTGTTATACATACATTTGTGTGTGGGTATGTGTGCCTGTGCATGCACACATGACTCAGAGGAGGACATTAGGTGACCTGCTCTGTCACTATCTGTCTTATTCCCTTGAGTTTAAGACAGGGTTTCTCAGTGAATTTGGAGCTAGACTGGTAGCCAAGAAGCCTTAGGGATCTTCCTGTCTCCATCCTTCCAACCCCAGCCAACACTGGAATTTCAGGTTTGTGGGCGAGCACTCCCAGCTTTTTATGTGGGAGCTGGGGATTTGAACTTGGGTCCTCATACTTGTGTAGCAAGCACTTTTATCCACTGAGCCATCTCCCAGGCCCCTTACATTTATTTATTTATTTGCATTCTTCATGTTTTGTTCCTATCACTTTTTTTTGGTTGTCATTTGTCAACATTATATACTGATCCAGCTTACTAGTTCCTGGGTGGTTACCTTTTTTTTCTTTTCTTATGTCTCTTCTTTTGAAACAAGAGTCTCACTACATAGCCTGGGCTGGCCTCAAACTTTGCATCTTCCTTTCTTGCTGAGTTTTGGGATTACAGGTGTGTATGCTATCATGCTGTTTTTTCATTTCCCTTTTCCCTTCCCCTCTGTTTCCTCTTTCCCTCCCCTCCCCCTTCCTCTCCCCCTCTTCTCTCTGATAACAGTAACTTCTCTCTGCCCATCACTCACTTTGGTCAGATTGCTGGGCTTGAGTGTGCTTATGGTTTGATTTCACAGTACTTTCCTAAGTGTTGCTCCATCACTTCTGCCACCAGCAGGGCTGAGACTCCCCTTTTACTTTAGTCTGACTAGCAACAGACACCTTTTGATAATTTGATAATTGGCAGTGGTCATTTGGGATAATGGGAGTGTCGTGGGCAAAGCTAGAGAGGTGGGAGGGGATCCTGGCTAATGATGGAGGATGATGGGCTTGGTATACTACAGGTTATGTGTGAGAAAAGGGAGATCCAAGTGGAATGCCTGGAAGGAGGTTGTGATACATGGGGCCTGGACCTTAATGAGAGGATAGAAAGCTAGGTTAATGCTATTATTATGATGATTTCATTGACTCTTTCCATAACTGCAATGAAGGTAGTGTTTCAGCCCTCAATCCACAGAAGAGGTGCAGTTAACTAATTGTCTACCAATTCCCAGCCTACAACTAGAACTGCTATTCATGTTTGTAAAGCTGACCAGCCTGGTTATATAGGCCTTTAATCTCAGCTACTCAGGAGGCTAGGGCAGAATTGAAAGTTCACAGTCTGTCTGGGCTACAAGGTGAGTTCAAGGCCAGCCTGAACAACTTAGATGCTTTAAAAATAAATAAGTAAATAAAATAAAAAGCTAATGCTATGCTTCTGCTATCCAATTCAGAAGGATATATTTACACATCAGAAAAGGTGTTTACCCACTAGTGTGAATGTTAACATAAAAACAAAACTCTAGCAGTTTTTGCCTGTCTGGCAAAAATGTTGCTATGGCATTTGTAGCTCGGTCTCTTTCTGGTCTGTTTCAGGGGGACTTGGGGAGATCCTGTATGACTTGAGCCCTTCTCTGTCTTATCCTTTGTTCATCTCTCTGTGCCTAAGTGAGATTTTGCATAGACATTAACTCTCTCCCAGAAAAAAGCTGGGGGGGGGTATAATTTTAGTTTCTGCAGTTCTGTTTTGATTTCTGTTAGTTGACCAATTTAAAGCAAAGTGATTTTGTCATAATGTTCCCATTGCTAAGTTTTCATCAGTCACTGATATTTTATATCTGTAACCTCTGGAATGTAAAATGAGCTTTGGACCCTTAGGTGACCCTTGCTTCTAAGACTTGAGGTTGTCTAGAGTGAGAAAGGTCAGCCCAGGGTCAGATCATGATGACTGGAAAGGATTGATTGCCTTCCAATTTTCATTCCAAGAAAGATTACTGATAGACTCAGAATATTTTCACATAAATATTTACAATCTGGATTTTTTTTTTTTGTAAGAAATTTACTCCTGGGAAAGTATAAGTGCGTCTCTGAGGTGTTTACAGTACTGATCTTTGGTCTCCAAACAGAGTCTAGTATGTGCAACTGTAGAGAATTGTGTATTTTTTTTTAAAAAGTTGATTTTAAAAAAGCAATTAATTCCATTTAAACTTTAAAATTATTTTTGAAAATAAAATTACTATGCTGTAAAATTAAGAATAATTAATATGTAAATGTAGTAAACAACTGTTTTATCCTTGAGATCTAAAAAATCCAATTTGGGACTTTGTTTAGTGTGTGGATATGTGGACATTTGTGTGCATGTCTGCTGTGTATTCAGAGCTTAGTAAGGTACAAGCTGAGACTTAGGGTTCAGAAGGAGAAACAGATGTTTATACAATGAAATTTCCAGGTGGGGTTTTGAGCTATAGAGTAGAATGGGAAGGAACCATAGAGATGGTCATAGTTGAGAGAGGAGCTGTGGCAAGGCCTCCTGGAGGTGTCTGCATTGCTATCTGAAGGTCAGAGCTGAGCTGGGGTTTGAAGGATGGGTAAGGGACTTCGTCAGGTGGACAAGGAGGGGACAAGGGCATTGTGGTAGGCAGAACTTTATGAAGATAATTCTATAAGGCACCAGAGAGTTAAGCTCACAGTAGGGTCTAAGACTGCCAGCCTCTCCTGAGATTTGAAACCTAGATTCTGGGAGAGAGGGCAGACTCCATCCCTTTGCATGTAAGCTCTGAGGAGGTAGCCTCATGGTATGGAGCACATATGCCTAAAAGTGATCTCACACTCAGGGAAGCCTAGTAGAGATGGGGATGAGGGGGAGAAGTGGGCCCCGTGTGAGCTGTGGGATCAGCCCTGTGCCAGCTCTACTCTTGAGCTGCCTAGTTGCAGGAGTTGGTCATATTCTGCATTAGCTTTAGGTAACTTGGGCCATATATCTGGGCCTTGCAACTGAAAGAATACCAGGTAATGTCCCAGGAAGAGAGATTCCAGATTGAGGATGGTTGGGGGGTGGGCAGGAGGGAAAGGTAATGATTTTTTAAATATTTTTTTAAGAACTGGGGGGAATTTGAGTTGGTAATAGAGAAAGGAGAATTGAAGAAACAGTGTGGAGGGATGATAATGGAAAGGTGTGATCTGCAGTAGGATGGGGGAAGGAGGGCTAGAGAGATGGCTCAGTGGCTATTGCTGCACAAGTGTGAGGACCTGAGTTCAAATCCTCAGCACCCACATAAAAAGCCCTTAGTGGGGGCGGGGATGCAGGAGAATCTCTGGGATTGCTGGCCACCAGCCTAGATCCAGGTTCAGTGAGAGATACTACCTCAGGAGAATAAAGCAAGGAATGATAGAGCAGGATACCCAGTATCCTCTTCTCTTCTGCCTTCCAAGCAAGTGTGCAGGTATACCCGCGCACATAGAGTAGAAAGAGGCAGTCAAAAGCACTTGACAGGAGGATGCCTCTTCCTCTGAGTGGGGTGCTGGATAAAGAGATGTGGAGGGAGCACTTGTGCCATACTGTCTTCTCTGGAGGTGAAGTCACTGCTGAGCTGGTATGGTGAGAGGAACTTGGTATGTCATGCTCCCTCTTCCGTGCCATGTATCCCCTCAAAATAAGGAAACACGGCAGTATGTTAGGCTTCCTTCTGTTCTTTGAGGAATGAAAAGGCATTTAGCCAGAAAGGAGAAGAGCTGTGTAAAATGAGCCTAGTTGAATAGGGCAGATGTCACATTGCCAGCTTTGCCACACAGTGCCCACGTGCCCTAGGGTGGCTGTGAGGTGGGCCTCTGTTGTGGGAGTGGATCTCTGCAGGCTGTGACTGATGTGTGAGGGTCATTGTGGGTATTGCCTTTGTGCCTTTTGTATGACAACCCCACGTGCTGATAGCTATGTTCAGGCAGTACTTGTCCATAATATCTTCTGTTCTCAAGTCAATCACAGTGCTACCTCAGGCAAGGCTCTTACTGATCATGAAAGGCTTAATAAGTATCAGTTTGTGAATTTATTTTAGATACTCTGCAGTGCAAGCTAATTTTACCTAGTTACAGCCTCCCAGATTCTCTGTTCATAATTCAAATAGTTTTTTCAGGTGAGGGGCGTCTACTACCAACGCTTGGGTATTGAGGATTTGATAAAACTGAAAATCACAGAAATTATATCTTTTAAAGAATTTATCTCATAGAGATACTGTCTTATAAACCTTTTGTGTCTTTGATACTGTTTAGAAACAGCCTCCATCTAGAAGATACTGAACACTATTTAAAAAGTACTTGTAATCTCTAACAGTAAACATGTACTTTGATTTTGCTATTAGAGTTGTGGTTTAGTTTTAAAAATCTATTTTGACAAAATCAAGGAGCCCGTTTGATTTTAACCTTGGCTTTCTTCCAAGGACATGTGGTGCTGGTGACTGACTTGTGTCCCACTGTGGGGGCCCTGAGAATGCACTGCTATAGCTCCTACTGCAGTGTGATTGACTGGCAGCCTTCTAAATCCACCAGTTTCCAGCCAAAGGTGAACTTTGCTCAGACTAGTCTCAGCTGATTACTAAACCCTGCTTGTTTCTGATGTCCCAGATGCCTCTGAAGGGCAGCTTTGGCTTGAGGCACCCCTTGGTCTGGCCAAGACCTTCTGGAACCATGTTGCCGAGACACCTGCTCAGCCTCATCTTTTTCCCTCTTCTCTAGGGGTTAGACCTGCACAGTAGATTGAAGCCTTCTGCCTTCCCCAGGTTTCCTCCTTTGTCTTCCAAGTAATTTCCCCAATAAATCTCTCATGTGTTCAATTACATCTTGGTATCTACTTTGCAGAGAACCCAAACCAAGGCACCTTCTCTTTTCCTGTGATGTATCCATCCTACTGTCTAGAATTCTGGGACACAACACATTACCACTTCATGGGAACTTGCTATGTCCTCTTCTCCTGAAATTACTTTTCCGCAGAATTCCCATAGTATTTGTACCTCTCCTTTGACATTTATGATCTTTTCCTCTATATTATGCTTATTGTGTTCTGCCTTATCTTCCCCACTAAATGGTAAGTTCAAGGTGAACATGGCAGCTCCTTGCTCATCTTGATGCCTCTTGATGATGTATTTTTTATTTAGAAGAATAATATTTGGGGCCAGTGAAGATGACTCAGTGGTTAAGAGTGTATATTGCTCTTACAGAGGACTCAAGCTGGGTTTCCAGCACCCATACTAAGCAGCTTATATATAACCTCCTGTAACTCCAGCTCCAGGGGATCTGACATTTCTGCCCTCCATGGGCACCTGCACTCATGTGCACCCTAATACACATAATTACAATGAATAAAAATACATTTTAAAAATAATAAGAGATATTTGGTACTATAAGTTCTGCATGCTTTCATTGTATTAACTCACTTAATGCTCCCAGATGAAATAGAGCATATCATTTAGCCCAATTTACAGAGCAGGTAAAGAAAGGATAAGCACCTTATCTAAAGTTATATAGCTGGAAGCATCTAAACCCCAGGCAGCTGAGTTGAGAGTCCCCTATTCATTTAGCAACTCCATGTCCATCACCAGCTGTGTGGCAGGCAGTGTGTGCAGCATTAGAAATGACAAGATTTGCAGTCTAGGTTTGAATAAGCAACTAAAAAAGTAATAATTCAGAATATCTAGAAGTAAATTGGGAAGTAGTTCGCCATCCATGTGGATTTTTTAAAATTCAGAGAGACTTCCTCTCTCAAAGACTGTTTTTACTAGTTAGAAGCTCCCAGCATTTATGATTTAAGACCATGAGTTAAGGATGACTGTCCCTTCCAAAGAGCTTTGTTTCCCCTTGCATTCAGGCATTTATCATCAGACCTTGGTGTCCAAGGGAATAGATGCAAGAAAGGACTACTTCTGTGCACAAAAGAGATGTCAATATGGTTAAGTCTTGGTGAGGGGCAGCAAGGACTGGCATGGGTGGCACTTAAGGTAAGTACTCTAGGGAACCTCTCATGGACACAAAATTGGACAAGTATTATTGTCAGATTTTAAATTTAACAAAAACCCAAACTGACACTTCCCCCTTGCCCTTAAGGATCTTTTCAAGGATTATTTATTTATTTATTTATTTGCAATGAAATACTTAATACTATTTGAAGCCTGTATAGAAGAGAGAACTAAAAAACAAAATCTTTTAAGAATTAGATGAGTGTATTTCTGTCTGGTTATACTTGTGGTATAAACCTCTGTATTCTGTGAACTCTGTCTGATCAGATGGGGTATGTTTGGGCCAGTTAGGTGTGTGATACTAGAGTTTGCACTGAACTCTGAAGTGGTGGCAGAATGTCTGTGTATCTGCCTCAGCATGTGCCCTTAGGTATCATATTGCAAATAGTTAACTTTGGAACGAATATTCTGTCTCTTTTTTGTGCTCTTAAAATAAACACATACCCAAATAGACACATCACATTAAACTCTAATCAAAAGTAAATAATGAAGTGGAAAAACATCAGATTTGTAAAAGGAGTAGTTATATCTTCAATATATAACAACTCCTATAAAAGTATATTTACCAATTAGCAAAATTGCTGTGTTCCCCCCCACTCCATAACATATTGTATTGGGTCTCTAATACATTTTTGATAGGATTGTAATTTTTTATACTTTTTTGGAAAATAATTTGTTATTATGTGTCAGTGATCTTTAAAAATGTACATATCATTTGGTCCAATTTTCTCTTTTAGTAAATTATAATTGGTATATCCAAAGGCCATTCTGTTAAGAAGTGCATTGCCACATTGTTTGCATATTTAATTTGTTTATTGAAGTGAAATTCACATCATATTAAATTAACCAATTTAAAGTAAACATTAGTTCAGTGTCATTTAGCACTCTTGCACTGTTGTACAATCACTACCTTTAGCTCCAAAACTTGTTTATCATTCAGCAAAGGACCGCTGTAACCATTAAGCATTTACCTGACCAACTACTTCTGTGTGTGTTTAGCTTGACAGCTTTTTGGTTTTTCTTTTTTTTTTTTTTTTTTGGTCTTTTTGAGACAGGGTCTCTCCCAAGTTGGCCTGGAACTCACTAAATAGATCTAGCCCTGAAGTCACAGAGATCTGCCTGCATCTGCGTCTGGAGTGCTGGGATTAAAGCTTATGCCACTACACCCGGCCAGCCTGACAGGTTTTAAAAAAAAAATCTTTTTTAGTTGAATTTTTGCAATTTTCTTTTTTGGTCTTTTTGAGACAGGGTTTCCCTATAGCCCCAGCTAGCCTGGAACTCACTATGTAGACTAGGCTGGCCTTCAACTCACAGATATCCACCTGCCTCTGCCTCCTGAGTGCTGGGATCAAAGGTGTATGCCACTACACCCAGCTAATTTTTGCAATTTTCATACAACATATTTTGATGGTATTTAGATCCCCTCTCTTATCTGTATCTCCCTGTACTCCCCCCTCCCCCGCTCAATTTAATGTACTCTATATGGTCTATAGAAATCTAATTAATATCTCCAAATCTGACAGATTTAAACATTTTTGTTGTTGCTCTTAGCTCTGGGCTTGGTGGTACGTGCCTTTAATCCCAGCACTTGGAGGCAGAGGCAGGCAGATCTCTTGTGAGGCTGAGGCCAGTCTGGTCTACATAGTGAATTCTAGGCCAGCTGGAGTTAACAGGGAGACTTTTTTTTACTTTATTCTTCTTCTCCACCAGAAGATGTGTTCAGCATTTGTACTAGTCAAGACCTTTGTGTGCTGGTACCACATACCAGTACCGGCTTAAACCTACTCAAGCAAAAAGGGATCTCACATGTCACTAAATAGTGTCAGGACATATTTGACCTCAGATAGGGCTGCCTCCTGGGATATGAATGGCTTCAGGGCATTCACCCACTCACACTGTTCTCCTTGTCATCTCTGTTAGTGGCATAGTCCTTTCCACTCTTGGTTCTGAATTTATTTTGGTTTTCTATGCTTTTGTTTTGTTCTCAGGCCAACTCTCTAGGCACAGGAGAGATGATTGATGGCTATCTCCTCAGCTAGTGAGTCATGAGGAGTGCAGCCTCTCCCTGGGGGCCCACCCACTGCCTGAGAACTTCTCTGATTGGCTCTGCTTGGGTCCTGTGCCAATCATAGGTCAGACTGATGAAAAGCCCTGTATCAGGATAATCAGGGTTCTGTACCTAGAGATGAAACCTCACTCTGGCTCCCATGTTTCTGAGAAAGTGGTTCTGGAAGACATTCTCTCACTGGCAGCATCTCTGCCTGTGCCTGTTTACATCACACCACTGTTCATTGGCTTTTGTGCTAATAATCCCAAATCATTGAAAAATCATTAGTTGATACTATAAATTCTACTTAAAGACAGCAGAAGTTGGGACTGGAGAGATGGCTCAGTGGTTAAGAACACTGGTTGTTCTTGGAGAAGACCGTGTTCGAATCCCAGCACCCACATGGCAGCTAACAACTGTCTGTAACTCCAGTTCCAGGGGATCCAACAGCCTCTTCTGTCCTCCATGGGCATTGCACAACATGGGTGCTCTCACTTACATGCAGGCAATACACGCATATACATAAAATAAAAATAATAAATAAAATATTGAAAAAAAAGACAGCAGAAGTTATGTTTGAGAATTATTTACTTAATTTGAAGGGAGTAAAGTGTGTTTTTTTGATCCTCTACTATACTTTTTATTTCATTTTTAATTTTTTTGTGTGTTTTTTTGGCCCTGTAGCCCCAGCAGGCCTGGAACTCACTATGTAGACCAGGCTGGCCTTGAACTCAAGGAGATCCACCTGCCTCTGTCTCCCAAGTGCTGGGATTAAAGGCGTATACCACCATGCCCCAAAACATGGATTTTTTTTGAACAAATAAAATTGAACACTCTGTCTAGAGTAGTTTGTCTCCATTGTTTCTTAAGTCATTCAACAGAGTGCCTGGTGTTCACAAATGAAGGCCCAACCTCATGGAACAATAGACAGGTAATAAGCAAATTACAGACAAATTTGTAATATAATTTTAGATATTGATAATAGAAAATGGAGCTTGATAAGGGTATGTGTACATGCTTGTCTAGGTATTGAGGTCAGGAGACAACCTTGTGAAGAGCTTTGACCCAAGGCCTAGTTAGAGGTAGCAGCTTTGTGATTATTTTAGGGAATAATACTCCAAGCAAAGGAATAGTAAGTGCAAAGGCTTTGTCCTAGTTTGTTTCTCCATTGCTGTGACAAAAAACTCTGACCACTACTAATTTGGGGAGGAAAGGGTTTATTTGACTTACATCTCCTGAGTCATAGTTCATCAAAGAGCCCAAAGTAGGAACTCAGGGTAGGAACCTGGAGGCAGGAGCTGAAGCACAGGCCATGGAGGGATGCTGCTTGCTCCTCTGGCCTCCGTTCAACCTGCTTTCTTGTACGGCATATGCCCACCTGCCCAGGGGTGGCACCAACCACAGTGGGCTGGACCCTCTCATATCACTCAATAATCAAGAAGATGCCCCACAGACATGGCCACAGGCCGGTCCAATGGAGACAATTCCCCAAATAAGGTTCCCTCAACTCAGGTATGTCAAGTTGACACTAAAGCTATCCAGCACAGGCTTCAAGTCATAAATGGCTTGGAACCTGACCTATAGTCAACAACGTTAGAGGAGAGAAGAAGGAACAGAGGAAAGGAATGGGGTAGGAGAAGGGAGCAAAGGGTAGGGCCAGGTAGGGGGAAGATAAGATAGGGATCCTAGGGGCTCAAAGAACAGAGAGTTGAAGCTTAGGTCTGAGGGGATTGCTGTGGTCCCTGTTTGGGTCATAGACTTGCTTGAGTAGTCTACCAGAGACTGACCTTCTGGCTATGAGCTCTTTCTTTCTTTCTTTCTTTCTTTCTTTCTTTCTTTCTTTCTTTCTTTCTTTTTCTTTCTTTCTTTCTTTCTTTCTTTTTCTTCCTTCCTTTCTCTCTCTCTGTCTCTGTCTCTGTCTCTGTCTCTGTCTCTCTTTTTTTAACAAAGCTTTCTTTGACTTACTTCATGAAAGGTCAGATCTTTTGCCCTAAACCGAGCCATGCTGGAGACAAAAACGAAGAGAGAGAAAGGATCAGTACTGAGAAGTGCGTGGGGGTAGAAGCTGTGGCATATATACATGTGGGTGAAGATAGGGGACATGCAGAGTCTGTGTCCCTCCTTTCTTTGCAGGAACAGTGATGGAGAGGCAGGTTAGGAGTACTGTAGCCAAGCGACAGGAAAGTTAGAGTCCAGTGGACCATGTGCTGCAGCCCACACAGTGGACTGAACTAGTAATTGAGTAATAGACAAAAGGCAGCCACTTAGAAAATACCCCAGATATGGTTAAAAAGGAGATAGGCCATTGAAAAAGACTGAGCACAGGAAAATGTTTGTGGGTCAGTACAATGATGATGCATCTGTATAAAGGATGGCAAAAGGTAGCAGACATTGAGGAGTGGCCCCATGTATCCAGCCAATTTTGGACCTATCTGTATTTTACATGTTTTTTAAAGGACCTGAGAGAATCTTGATCTTTGCTTTAGTGTTAATTGAAAATGTGGTTTTTATGAAACAGAGTTGATAACTGAATGTTGTGTCTTTCTCAGATGGATGACTGTGGTTGAGACAGGGGTTGTTGCCAAAGAGTTGACAGAGGCACAGAAGTTCCTGAGCCCTCAGCCTGCACATGCTGTGTTTTCTTCTGATCACCTTTGTACACTTTCAGCAGCTGCAGTAACTTAAACCCCTGAAGTCCTTCAGAGAAAATGTTAGCCCATCCCAGCAAATCAATAAAAGCTTGTCTGGTCCTTTGGAGAGCAGCTTAACTTGGTCTCCTCTTTGGTCAGTGCCTACTCCCTTTGCTCAAGGCACTGTTTAAAGTCTTGCCTCTGTGCCACACACTTGTCTCCTTCCTGTTGTCTCCAGGCCACAGATCCAATCTGTAACATGGTGATTCAAAATCAGATGGCCAGAGGTTAGATGTAGGAGGGGGGATCTTAAGGTAGATTTTCAGAGCCCTGGCTTCTGAGATTAGACCATCTCATTAGCACCTTTACAGTGTGCTATTAATAAGACTGTGCTCTGGCAGTTGATCAGGTCAGTGATGAGTTTAAGCAGAGTTGACTCATGTGAATGGATGGACAGAGGCAATTTCTTCTTGCCTAATTCTGTTATTTTTTTCTGTACTTTTCAGTGATGTCTAGAGACACACAGCTTTTACTAAGCACAATGAATCTCCTTTAAACAGTTAGATCATTACAAGGCATTATATACAAGGTATGCTATTCCAAAGGTGCAGTTCAGATGTTGGACAGGAAATTTATTTATATTTTATTTTATTTATTTTTATTTTATGTATTTGAGTGTTTTTGCCTGCATGTATTTAAGTGTGCCCATGTGTGCAATGCCTGCAGAGGCCAGAGGAGGGCGTTGGGATCCCTTGGAACTGGAGTTGTCATGTGAGTATTGGGAACAAAACCCTTCAGGGCAGCCAGTGCTCCTAACTGCTGAGCCTTCTCTAGGGCCACTGAGGACAGGAAATTTAAATTATTTGCTGTTTTTTTTTTTTGTTTTTTTTTTTAAGGCAGCATCTCAGAATGCAGCCCTAGCTGGCCTGCAGCTGGTTATGTAGATCAGGCTGGCCTCAAACTCACAGAGATCCATTTGTTTCTGTCTAAAGTGCTGCATCTAGAGGCATGTGCCACCATGTCCATCCTATTTGTTCCTGTTTGTTATTTTTAGAAAGCCCTATTCTTTTAGATTTTTTGTTTTGTTTTGTTTTTTGTTTTTGAGAAGAATCTCAGTATGTAACTCTGGCTGGTCTGGAACTTGATATGTAAACCAGGCTGGCCCTGGACTCACTGCCTCTGCCTCCTGAGTGCTGGGATTAAAGGCATGCAGCACCACACCTGCTCCTTTAGAGCTGAAAAGTAAGACAAATTTGGAGAATAGTGAGACCTTCTGTCCTTACTGCTGAGTTGCTAATTTCTTTTCTTTTGTGGTAGTCTGGCTTTGGAAAAAATTTCTTTCCTGATCACCTGGACCCATTTTTTCTTTCCCTGCTTTTTTGGGTTAAGTATATATTTTATATGGTTATTATAAAAATTTGAATAATATGAATAAAATTTAGTGTACAATAAGCTTTTGCAATCTGTGATCCCTTGACAGCCACTGTTAGTGTTTTGTTCTCTGAGCTTGCTCTCTTGCTTATGTGTGCTCTCTCCTATCTCTTGCTTTCACTTGCACTCCTGCATGTGCGTGCGCGCACAGCTGCTTCCCCCCAGTTTGTCTTTTATTTATGGTCCAACACTGTATTTTTCATAAAACAAGCCTTAGACATTTCTGTACATCAGTAAGGAAAGACTTACACTGTCCTACATAGCTGTGTTGTGCTTCACTGGGCTCATGTAGTAAGTTGTCTGCACTATCATTAGTACACTCTGTCAGCAGATTATATACCTGGGAGTGGCTCTCAGTGACCAGGACAAGGGTCTTTGGTTGCTGTATAAGGAATACAACTGGGGTAGCAGTGATTTAGGCTGCTGACGGGCAGAGACAGCATTATGATTTTCTAGAGGTAATGACAGTCCTTGGGGGGGAGGCCATTTGAATCTTTGCTAAATGAATTTCATAGAGAAGCCACCCTTTTAACCTGTCCAGGAGGAAGGTCATTATATTTACAAGCTGTCTCCAAGGTGATGACTCAGTGATTGCTTCACAAGTACAGACTTCACATCATCAGAAGCCACATAAAAACCAGGTAGGCATGGTGGCCACCTGTAGTCCCATACTCAGGAGACAGAGATTGGATCCTCAGAGCAAGCTTGCTTGCTGGATGAGCCAGAATCAGGGAATCAGTGAGCTCCAGGTTCAGTGAGAAATGCCTTCCTCAATAAATAATGTGGAGAGTGCTCAAGGAAGACACCTGACATAACTTTGGGTCTTCACACACATGTGCACATGCACCTGTATACATGAATACTCATAAATTACTTTCTAAGCCTTTTTTGGATTTAATAACAGGTCTGAGGCTTTATACTATATCTTGCCTGTGTTCTTTTGATTTTAAACAAAAAGCATGTTTCCAGGTGTGCTTCCCTGTACTCCTCTATTCTGTTTCTATAAGTGTGGACCTACTCAGCCCAGCTATGTGGGCTTCAGGCCTGGCATGAGCTGCCCTTTCTGAGCCTTCTTCCTACAGGCAGTAAGAACTGTACCTGCCTCCTGTCATCGCTAGAGGGTTAATTGAGTCACCCTATGCAGAGATATTTTATAGGCTATTATTATAATTGTTAATAATAGTTATTTAACATGACATTACTTGATGCCTCCCTCCACCCTCTTCACGACTTTTCTGTTTTCTTAGCTGTGAGTAGAGGGGAAGAGAAAACTGTTTAGTTCCTGCTTTAGCTATTTCATATCTATTTCTTAACCTTTTCCCTGGTGGTGGTTTAGACTCAGATATAAACGGTCCCCAATCCAGATTAAGAAAAGAATAAGCAAGTGTGCATTGGCTTAAAAGTTTGTGACAAAGTTTCAGTTGGTGCTGGTACTTGTTTCATATTGTCATTTTATTTTGACTGTCTATAAAAACACTTTTGGCTGCAAGTAACAGAAAACTAAAATATAAGCAAATAGTAAGGAATTTTCTTTTCCTATAATAAAAGGTTCCCATGGGGCACCCCACACTGAGCTAATTTAGCAGTTCTGTTATGTTGACAATCCAAGTTTCCTGCTTTTTTTGCTTTCTCATCCTCACTGTGGCAGTTTTGTTCTTAGCGGAGCAGAATGCCCACAGCCACCCAAAGAAAATGATACCCAGAGGCAGGAAGAAAACACTTCTTATGTCTCTTAAGAATCAGGAGTATTTTCTCAGCTATCTCTATCAGACCTTTCCTGTTTAAACAGGTCAGCATTGTGTTACAGGCTTTACCCATCATAATCACTGTCAAGGGTTATATGCTATCATAATTGGCTCAGTTACATCAGGCCCACCCCCTGAGGGTGGGGAATAGGCCAGCTTTCCCAGAGGTACAGCTCTGTGAAGAATAATATCTGAGAAAACTAATGCTCTGTTAGGAAGAGTGAGGGTCTGTTTGAAGGGGGTGGGTGAGGTTGAGGCAGCTGTGGGGAGCCAACAGTGTCTGCTCCTGGAAGCTCTTACAATCTGACATGCTATGGAGAATTCCTATGCAGATGAATTGCCAATTATGACAAGTTTTTGAATATGTATTTTTTTCCTAGGGAAAAATTTTTTTAAATAGTGTAACTAGGGTAACAGTACAGCATGACTATAATGCCTTATGTAAAAAATTAAACCATCAAAGAAGCCAAAAGATGAGTTTTATTTCCTGTAAAGAAGACTGTGTAGTTTAGGTCCTAACACATCTCCATTCCTTTTGATGTCCCAGGCTAGTGGAGCTTGGGCATAGGACACATGTGTTTTGGCTCGTGGCCATGGGAGCACTAAATGTTGGCCATTGGATTAACAGTATAGAACTCCTTACAGCTGGACCAGCAAAAGTCTGATTGGACAAGGTTCTTTCACTCAGTGGGTGGTCTAAAGTGTTTGTTTTGTTATACATTATAAAACACTATATTCAGAATTAATTTTTGTTTGTTTCTGAGACAGGGTCTTCCTGCATAGATCTGACTGGCCTGGTATTAATTCTGTACCCCAGGCTGGTCTTAAACTCGTGGCACACCTATTGCCTTGGCATCCCAAGTGCTGGGATTATAGGTATGCTATACCACTGCATTAAATGTTTAATGAAAAAAAATACTTCACACTTCTTTTTTAATTCTTTTTAAGATAAGCTCTCACTGTGTAGGGAACTCACTTTGTAGACCAGGATAGCCTTCAATTCGTAGAGAACTGCTTGCCTCTGTCTCCTGAATGTTGGGATTAAAGGCATGTGCCATCACACCTGGCTCACCCTCCCATCCCTTTTAAATTGAAGTTTTAAATTTAAATTAAAAAATTTTTAATTTGAATTTTATGAATTTCATACAATATATTTTGATCATATTTAGATCCTTTCCCATATCCCTACTCCCCTTAGTAGCCCCCCACCAAATTTCTTGTACTCTAATATATATAGATGTATATATATATATGTCAGGTTTGTTTCCCCAAATGCCTTTTGGTTTGGGCTCATCCACCGAAGCCTAGTCAGCCTACCAAGAGTCTCACCCTTAAATTAGACTGAATTTCTCCTTCCCAGCAGCCATCAGTTCCTCAGGTAGGGTTGGGGTTTCTTCCTCACTTCCCCAAGTCTATATAGGGATTTTGTCTGGCTTGAACCTCTTCAGCAATGATCCCTGAGCCACAGAAGTTTGATGTAGGTGTCCTATACAGGGGCAAACAGTCTGCAGCCTCTTATTCTCTGCATGTTGAAGTTGAAGGTCTCTGTATCAGTCACCATCTGCTGTATAAGAATGCTTCTCTGGTGAGAGTGAGAGAGGCTTTAATCAAGGCAGGTCTGGGAAAGCTCCCTGATCTGGGGGTCTACAAGAGTCCTGATAGAGCAGAGATGGAAGGCACAAGGAGGTGTGGGAAAGGCTCACACTTCTTTTAAACTTATTTTTTTTTTATTTATGTGTGTTTGTGTGTGAATGTATGTGCACATGTGTGTACAGGTACCTATGGAAGCCAGAAGAGGGTGTCACATTCTCTTTAACTGGAGTTAGAGGCAGTTATGAGCAGTCTGATATGAGTTCTGGGAACAACCTCTAATCCTTTATAAGAGCAGCAAATGCTTTTAACTGCTGAGCCATCTCTCTAGCTCCTAGTATAAAAAATAAAATAAAAAAAGAGTTTAAAAGCTTTTGTATCTAGCATATACCCTGGATTCAGATAAATGTTTTCAGCTGAATCAAGTATGAAACAGGATCGATTTTATTACATGACTGTGAAAGAAGAGATAGAAGGGCCCAGGAACAACAGAAGGGTTGGTAAAAAGACAAAAAGGGCTAGCAAGGTGGCTCAGTGGGTAAAACACCTGCTGTCAAGCCTGACAACCCAAATTTGATCCTTGGGACCCACATGGTGGGTAGAGAACCAACTTCTGCATGTATTCTGACTTCATTTACTGGCGGTGGTGGTGGTGGTGGTGGCGTACGGTGTATGTGTGCATGTGCACACGCCTCTTCCCCCCAATAAATAAAAATAAAACATTTTTTAAAAGAATGAGCAATGAGCTGGGCATGGTGGCGCATGCCTGTAGTCCCAGCACTTGGGAGGCAGAGACAGGCAGATTTTTGTGAGCTCAAGGTCTGCCTGGTCTACATAGTGAGTTCCAGGCCAGCTGGGGCTGCAGGGAGACCCTGTTTAAAAAGACCAAAAAAAAAAAAAAAAAAAAAAAAAAAAAAGAATGAGCAATGGAAACTAAATCAAGAAAGAAAGAAAGAAAGTGAGGACTTGAGTGACATCACAGATTGTGATAAAATAATAGATTCAAAATTTGATAAAGGACCTAGTAAGGCTGAGAGTTGCTGGGACCAGGTTTCCAGGAGTGGGAGGAAAGATCAGAAATGGCAGGTGGCAGGAGAATGAATCACTTGAAATTGAGACTTTGAAGTGGATAATAATCAGCAGATCTACGATCTGATGGTGTAGGTGGGTGGCAGAGGTGGAGTGCCTGACAGATTCATTAGGGATGAGGAAGGTAGGCATAATCCATGTAAATGTTGAAATCACCAATGATGAAGACAGAAAGCCAAGCCCTACAGTCTTTGGAGAGTGCCACTCCAGTGGATGGGGTCATTGGTCCATGACAGATGGTGTGTGCAGTAAAGGAGCTTTTTTTGTGTGTGTGAGAAGAAAAGGACCAGAATGGCCCAGAAATTGCAGTGTGTGTGTGAGGGCAGTGATGTTGTTGGGGGTAGGGGTTTGCAGTTCTGGCGTGAGAGCAGTGAGGGCACTCACTTCACCTAGCCAAATGCTGTGGTTGTTAAAGCCTTGCTTGGCAACTATAAGGGAAGCAGTATTCTTGGCATTTCCAGGTTTCAAATAGAACTGAAGGGAAAGAACTATTAGAAATGTAATGGAAGAGAGATTTGGTGAGCTATTGAATATAGTGGGTGGGCTAGTTGTGTTAGGGACCTGAGGTTAGATTTGTAGGTTTCCAGTGTTGTATATGCAGTTGATATCAGAAATGAGGGTCATGTGAGAAGCTTGGAGTTCTCAGGAGATAGATACAAACCTGAGTGTAAGCTTGATGTGTACCTCAGGGGGGGTCCGAGATTACAACTTCTGATGATAGGTCTTCTTACTGAGTGTGGTTGCTTAGACAGCTATGGTAGCCAGATAAGGGAGAAGGAATAGGTGTTTTACAGAGAGCTAGGAGGACCTCCTGTCACTCTGGTGGGTGGGATGGATTAAGAGAGGGACCAGAATTATCTTGAGTACATTATTGCTTAACATCTGAATAACTCAGGAAGTCATTCCATACAAAATGTGTCTAATGTCTAAACGTGGATGAGGACTGGAAGTATGGCATTACTTGAGAGGATTTTTTTGAAATGCGAAGTCTACATATGAGTAAAGTATACTTGTAAACAAACTTTGATCTTTTGGTTCTTAAAGGTTTGCAGAACTTCTATAAACAATCTTAGACTGAAAAAGATATTTTCAAAGAGATGAGAGGCAGCAGGGAGGACTAAGGGTGTGGGAAAGAGTGAAGTTGGGAGATTTGGTTTGTTTTTGATCTGACTCGGATGCTGGCAACTCAAGAATTATTGTTGGCATTTGGATTTGTGAGACAGAACCCTCAGTAGAAGTTAGAGACTTAGGGTCAGATTTGGGGGGACCTGCATCCTGAGCTGGAAGAAAAATCTGTAGGAGGGGTGGGCTCACTAGTAGAATCCTGTGTGTATTAGCTCTTCTTTTTGAAATTCATTGAAAATACTGTAAACAAGCCGGGTATGGTAACACATGACTAATCCCAGCACTTGGGAGGCAAAGTCAGGCGGATCTCTGTGAATTCAAGGTCAGCCTTGTCTATATAGTGAGTTTCAGGCCAGCTGGGGCTGCAGGGAGATCCTGTCTTAAAAAGACAAAAAAAAAAAGAAAAAAGAAAAAGCAAGCAAGCAAGAAAATACTGTAATCAAAGTTTTGTTTGTGATCCCTGCCAGTTTTACTTGCTTTGAGAGACAAAGGGAATTAGTAGGACTGAGGACATCTTTCAATTTTTAAAAACTGAAATTTCGGTTTTTTTGTGCTGAGGTTTAGGGGAGGTGGTGTAGTGAGTACAGTGCTTGCCTTTCAAATGTGAGGAGTCCTCAGAACTCACATAAAGTTGGGTGGGTTATTTATTGTAATCTCAGTGCTCCTAAGGTGAGGTCAAATGTAGACAGAGGGGAGTCTCTGGAAGCTTGCAGGCCTGCTAGCCTAGTGTGGGCATCAGTGACCAACTTTGAGAACTGATCTCAAGCAAAGTAGAAGGCCTTCCTTCTACCTCCACCTGAGGTTGTCCTCTGACTTCCACACATGTTCTATGGCCTATGTAGATACTACTACTCTCTCTCTCTTTCTCTCCACACTCACAAAAAGAAAAAAAAAAGTTATGCCTTAAGTTTTATGCTTATAGCAGGTATAACAGTCTTTCTGTGTAAGTAGGTATGGTGGAAACTCATCATCATAATTATCAAGCAATTTACTTATTAAAAAGTAAAAGATAAATTGATATAAATTCATTAAAAATATATAGTAACAAATAGAAGTTTTACTGTTGAACAGCTTTCAGATTTTATAATTCTTTCTAATCTATCAGAGACATATAATAGATGGTATATAAATATTGGATAATTTTACACAATGAATACTGTCAGTAGTTTAAGGGATGAACAGATGTTTAATGCTGTCATTATTTTGAAAGCATAACTTTTAGAAATTAGCTGTAAAGTAGATCTTTATTGCTTGTTACCCTGTTTTATTAATTTATTAGGGGTTTGGGATAGAAGCACTCATAACATCTGAGTTGGGAATATTTTTTGTCCAGTATTATAAGAAGTTTTGCTCTGATTTAAAAAATAGATTCATGGGGCTGGAGAGATGGCTCAGCAGTTAACCTTCAGCAATGTTTTCTTCTCTTGCTTAAGTTATCAGGCATCCACACATATGTAAATTCTGCTGATAATTTATTCATTGTGCTTTTATTCAGTGCCTGTGCTTTGATGCCCAGAGACCTGATACTGCACCTGAGACCAGCAGTAGGGAGGAGTCCTGTCCTTCTGGCTAGCTGACCTGGGGAGCTAAACAGAACTTAGGTAAAGGGCAGTGCCTCCTTCTCAGCCTCTCATGCCTGTGCTGTTCCTGGCATAGCCTTGACTACATCTCAGTTTTAGGTCTTGGTCACTATAGGGCTGGAGTTCTATGTGCTCCCTGCTTTGTGAATTTGTATTTTCATCTACATAAGGATTTTGTGTTTGTACATAAGCAGTATAGGAAATATGCAGTTTTTTAGTTTTATATTTTTGACTTTTTGAGACAAGGTCTTACTTTGTAGTCCAGGCTGGCCTGAAACTCACTATATATTTCAGACTGGCCTTGAATTTGGAGCAATCCTCTTGCCTCATCTTCCTGAATGCTGGCATTCAAGCGTCATCTACCACACTCAGCTAGTACAGGAAACATTTTTAAAGTTTTTATATGAAATCATTTTCAGGTGTGAGTTTCTCTAATAATAATGATGATGGTTAAAGTGTTGAATGGCCATTGAAGAACAACCATTCCTTGGATGCATCCTCCTGCCTTAAGCCGATTAACTACCAGGTCTGGAAAGGCTTCCTGGTATAGATTTTGTTTCCTGTCCCAGATAGCTTCTGGTGTTTACTCGCAGCTAGCACTTTCTGGCACTTGGCTGTATGCACAGGAGGTACTCAAATGTACCGACTGGTGTCACAATGAGTCCCTTCCTTACTTGGGCTATAGTAGGTCACTATTGACAGAAAGTTTGTGTGGATGGCAGGCTGTACTATTTGGATGAGTTTCCTGCTTTTCCTTCTTTACTTGAGGTGACACCCTTTATAGACTCCCTGGCCCTCACATCAGGAAAGTTGTTTTGCACTGTTTCTTCTTCACCAGCATTTCCAGTGTTTCATAATGAACCATCCTGACCTCAGCAGCTTCCGTGAGCCCGACATCAACAAACATCTATTTTCTACCTTCATGGTGTTGGGTCTGTTCTGCCTGGGGTGCTTCTTACTAAAGAATTTCTGGAGTTGGCGTCAGCTTCATGGGTTGGGTCCAGCTTTGCTCCTGTTTCCTCGTTTCTCTTGGCTTAACAACTACCTCAGGCTTTCCTAGCCAGCAGTGCTCTAAGCGCCTTTTACTGAAGCAAGCCAGGAGATCATCCTGGAACCACTGTGAATGGGCACCATTTAAAGGTGCAACTAGAGGAAAGAGTAGTCCATGACATCTTTACAAACCCTCAAGAGGAAAAGAGGCCATAGACCCACACAACTGCTTAAATGTGAAATGAGAGTCCTAGTAGCTTCTGAGTGGTAACTTATCACTAATGATATTTATTTTTGGCAAAAATTTCTGCCTTGTCTGGTTAGTCTATTGTACTTTGTTAATTTCCTTGTTCTCTCTCTCTCTCTCTCTCTCTCTCTCACACACACACACACACACACACACACATATTAAATTTAGATTTTGCATATGATTGA
>NW_008329677.1:1365454-1377095 GCF_000622305.1 Nannospalax galili
ATGTGTGTGTGTGTGTGTGTGTGTGTGTGTGTGTGTGTGTGTGGTATATGGGCATGTGAACCTGTATGCAGATGAACTCTTTGCTTGTGCTATGGAGACCAGAGGTTGACATGGGGTGTCTTTCTTATTTGCTCTCCACTGTATTTTTTTGAGATAGGGTCTCTCACTGAATGAACCTGGAGCTTGCTATTGCAGCTAAACTAACTAGCCTAGATTCTGAATCTGCCTGTCTCTACCCTTGCATATGCCTGTCTCCACCCCTAGATCTGCCTGTCTCTACCCCCATATGCTGTGACTACAGGTATGCTGCTACACCTGGGCCTGGCTTTTACAGAGAGGCAGAGACTCTAAACTCAGGTCCTCATGCATGTGCAGCAGGTACTTATGGAGCCACTTCTCCAGCCTCTATTTTCCTTGTTCTTTTTTAAAAAACATATTTTATGTTTATGTTATGCCTGCATGTAAGTGCACCTGTGTCGTGCTGTGCCTATGGAGATCAGAAGAGGGTGTTGGATCCCCCTGGAAGTGGAGTTACAGTTAGTTGTTAGCTGTCATGTGGGTGCTAGGATTTGGACCTAGGTCTTCTGCAAGAACAGCCAGTGCTCTTAACTGCTGAGCCATTTCTCCATTTCTTGTTCTTATTGAGTATTTCTAAATGGCTGTTGTATTAAGCAACCTTGAATTTTCCCTTTGTCCCTTTTTATTGTCAGCAGCCTGTGGTTTTGATCATCTGACCTTCAGTGCCATTGTCCAGGGAATTTGATTAAAATAGAAAGTGATCCCTACCTTCATCTCCACACAGCCTTGTGCTCAGAGCTAGGTGAGTCTTAGGGCTGAGGTGTGAAGGCTGAGGGTTCTTCTCTACCACAGAGGAGCTAAGCATGAGCTTCTTCCTCTTGGGAACGTCCCACTGGGACTCCTGAGTAGCTTGATGACTTTTCCCTACATTTGGTGCTTTCTCAGTGTCTGCTGAAGTAGGTTTTCATGAGACTGCGCTATGACTTTTCTAACTAAAGAGCAGTAGAATTACTATTGAAAAGGATTATATCTGGAAGGAGATGAAAGGATAATCACATTGGTTTCAGGGGCATGTTTGTTGGTAGTATTTACTGTTGTGTTGGCATTAAGTGCTATTTAATATGGGACGGTCTCATTAAGTATTTGAACTTCTGAGTCATTGAATTTGATGGCTTCATGCATAGGTGAGGCTGTGTTCCACCAGGTAAGAGGGCCTTTGCCAGGAGCTAAGTAATTATCAAAACAACATACCTTTACATAATGCTGATTGACACCCTTCAAGAGCTCTACATGTGGTCATTTCAGCTGCACTGTAGCCTTGCAACATAGGGACCATTGTTAGCCCTGCTTTTCAGGTGAAACTGAGGAACAGTGTTAACCAATATGTCCAAGACCCTGTAGCTTCTGCATTTGAACCCAAACAATCTATCTCAAAGGTTTTGCCTTTAGCTTTTGCTGTTACCTTCAGCTAGATAAGGAGAAAGAATGGTCAGTTAGAGGTCTGGCTGACAAAGGGGTGCAAAGGGTGGACTTAGGTATGCTATGCAGACTATCCTGAGATACAGTGGGAAGGTAAGACAGTTTATGAGAGACAGTGGGAAGGTAAGACAGTTTACTAGCTGCTGGGGGTGAAGAATGAGTAATTAAGGACTACTCCAGAAATTTAGAAATGATCTCAAGCTCTGCAGGACTGTCTGGCATTTGCTTACTTGTCACTGGATGTAGGTGGCCGAGCTGTGATAATAGTAAGGCAACATGCTGGCTTCATAGCAGGCACCCAGAATCAGAAGAAGTTTCCAACCTTGCTGTTACCTGGCCTTGTCCTCCCTCACTCCTTCCTTCCTATTTTTCACAGTCCCTAAGCTGCTGTCTCAAGAGCTGCTCCTCACTTCTGTTGACCCCGATGCCTTCTTTCCTTGAGCTCTTCCTCCTTCTCTCTTTCCTATGGCTTTTCTGCACATCTCCAAGGGGACCATTTCTTTCTTCTAAATTCCTGACCTAGCTTCTAGTTTTGATTTGCTCTTCTTGGCCTTTATACAACTTAAGTCTGAAGCAGAAACTCAGGCAGTTCTACCCAGGCCCTGACTGCTGTGTTATCTTGAGCAGGTCAAATGAGATCCTGATCTTGAGTTTATTTGTTTTTTTAACCACACCTGCCCCATCTGCTTCAGAGGGTTGTGGTGAAGGTGGGATAGCATAAAATCATGAGAGTGTCTTAAAGCATAAAGCAGACCATAAATGTATTCTCTGTTAATATCCCCAATCTGCCTGTATGGTGTTATCCTTTCCTTGTCCTGATGCTCAGCGTGACTTCATCCATGGTGTCCTTGCTGTTGCTGGTATGTTTTCTTGTAAACTCTTGATGGCCTTGGGGTTTTATTCACTTTGAATATCTAAGCACTTTCTAGTTTGCATGGGTAGGAGCTCAGTAAGTGAATGAATTAGTCAAAAAGTCTGTATAAAGGAAATTTGTGGTTATAGTAGGTTTCCCCCAACCTCCTACTCCTGAGCAAAGCTTTCCTTTATATGTCTATGCTTCTTGAAATTAGCCTTGTTGAAAATCAGGTGTTCGGGGACTGGAGCAATGGCTCAGGGGTTAAGAACACTGGCTTCTCTTGCAGAGGACTTGGGTTGGATTTCCACTACCCACATGATAGCTAACAACTGTCTATCCATAACTCCAGTTCCAGGGGAATCCAATGCCCTCTTCTGACCTCCATGGGCATTGCATGACACAGGTGCACTTATATACATGCAGACAACACACTCATACACATAAAAGTAATAAATAAAAATTTAAAAAATCTGATGTTTGATACTTTGTTATATTCTGTTTTTGCAGGATGCTGAATTTTAGTGTCTTCCTCAAGACCTAGCCTTGTTCTATATTCTTCAGATTTTTGAATTGGATTCATAAAACATTTCATATTTATTTGATATTTATTCTTTGTTCATTTATTTAATAAATAGGTGTTGCTCTAGTTACTTTCTATTGCTGTAATAACAACACTGACCAAAAACAACTTGGGGGGGATAGGGTTTAATTCATCTTACTCTTCCAAGGCACAGTCCATCTTTAAGGGAAGCCACAGCAGTATCTCAGGGCTGGAACCTGGAGGCAGGGGCTGAAGCAGAGATGATAGAAGAACGCTGCTTACTGGCTTGCTCCCCTGGCCTGTTCTCAGCTGGGACCACATGCCAGGGGGAGGGAGATACAACCTACAATGAGCTGGACTTACCCACATCACTCAATCAAGAAAATGCCTCATAGACATGGGCACAGGCAGTCCTATATAGGAAGTTCCCCAGTTGAGGTTCCCTCTTCCAAGGTGTGTCAAGTTGACAACTGAAGCTATCAGCACAGGTACCAAGTATCTTTAAAGTACCAAGGTCATTTCCTGGGGCAGGAGGTACAGCAGAGAACAGAGCAGATGGACTTCCTTCTCCCATGAAGTATCCATTCTGGTAGGGGTGCTGAACAGTGCAGAAATAAATGAACAAGTCAGGGAATTTCAACTGGCTTTAATGCTGTTGTAGGGATTCTTGTGATGAGGACTCCTAGGACAGTGAAGAATCCTCAAGTGGTGTAGATGAACTGAAGATATAACCAGTGCTGTGCCCTTGGCCTCACTGTGCATTGGGCAACCTGGAAGGTATCTACTTGTTCTACAAGTGAATGCTTTAAGCTCTCATCCACAGAAAAGAGTCTGGCCGACTGAGGAAGGTGACTGCTACCTGGGCTTTTGACATCAGGAGAGCATTGTGGTCTATATGAAGGCTCCTCAAAGTTCTTGAGACCTGCCTTTATTCTGGTTGGTGGTTATTTTCAATATCTTGGAGGGATCAAGGGGTGGGGAGAAGGCGGGAGAGTTGCTGATTGTCCAGTAACTTTTCTGCGCCATCTTGCTACTTTTGTACCCACTGCCATGCTAAGGAAATGATTTGCTTCCTTGTAGCTACCTGCGTTTGAAGCCCATTCACTGCAAAGAAGAAGGCAGGCGAGGGGATGAAAAATGCAGAGTGACACTTAAGTACATTTATGAATTTCTTTGAGGATGAGACCAAGCTAACTGTAGGATAATCTGGGATGGGGCCAGTACCCCTGAGAGACCAAAGTGGAGAACATGTCTGGGGACTTTGAGGACTCTAAAGAAGCCACAGTGCTTAGAGTGGGCCTGAGGGAGACAGTGATGTTCAATGAAGGTGGTTGGGATAATTGTTCAGGGCCTTCTGGGCCTTGGTAGAGTCTGAATTTTATTTGGAGAACTATGCTGGAAGCTCTTGGACATTCACATAGAGGAGTGAGCTGACATGATTGTTACATTTTTCTGTTGGCTGCCATGGCAGTGGAGGAAGAGTTGAAGCAGTTGTAGTTATGGCCCCTGTGATGATTCATGGTGATGTAGACTAGGAAGAGCCTTGGAGGGCAGAAGCAGTTCAGGTCAGGGACATAGGTTGAACTGGGACTGACAGGCAGAGTCCCAGGAATGGACAATGAAGGAGTGACTGAGAAGTTTAGGCTTCAGTTCAAGCAATTGTTTGCTGGTCATGGTAAGCTGCTATAATAAGAGAGCCTCAGGAAACAACTAGACACTACAGGGAAAATGTCTTTCACCCTAAGATCCTCACATGGACCACGGGCTGTGATGAGGAGCTTGCAGGGGAAGATGTAGGGCTGCGGGTAGAAGTTGGGAATCCTAAGCAGAGAGATGAAATTTATGTTCTGATAGCCTTAGGAATGCTTTCTTATAGGTCTACAAGTTATAATCAGTATTTTATTATTGAATATTATAAGACATTTCCTTTATTCAATTGTTTCAGGAAAACAATTGACTTAATATTGTGCTAGATTCAGGGAGGGAGTATAATGGTGTATGAGCAGGGCAATAGGTTTTGTGATGGTACAGACTGTATCTAATGGAGACATGATTAATCAGAAATTCAGCATGCCATGAGGAATGAAGTAAAACATGATGTGTTCTAGGACAGAGAAGAACAGGGTGGAGGTCACAAACACAGGTACAGAAAAACTGGCAGTGAGGTGGTATGTTTTAGTTGATAGTGAGAGGTGACTAGGGCCACCTGGGCTTTGTGTGCTTTTGGCAGAAAGGGCAGTTAGTGACAGATGGGCTTGCGGCTTGAATTGGAATTACAACACACAGATTCTGAATAAGGCTGTCAAGGAATCTTTGGCCAGATTGTGTTTTTTATAAGAACGATAGTATTCAGGGCTAAGGATGTAGTTCAGTTGGTAGAGTGCTCCCCTAGCATGTATCAGACTCGGGGTTTAATCTCTAGTACTATATAAAACCAGGCACAGCACTTGGGAGGTGGAGGCAGGAGAATCTAAGTTTAAAGTCTACTACATAGGGAGTTGGAGGCCAGTCTAGGTTAAAGACCTTGTCTATAAACAAACAAGTAAATAGATGGATAAAAGAATGATTGTGTTCACGTGGATTGATGATGCTAGTTTCATTGTTGCCTGTTTTCACACAGATAAATTTATTAACTACTAGAAATTTCTACTGTTTTATTTTGGGAAGTAAATGTAATATGAAATTGGCAGTTCATATGCGTTTATAAACTCCTTATGTGCATAGAACTGGGGAAGATTTTCAAATAAAAGGGCCTTATATGACAACCAAAGGAAAACCACTGTATAGAATCACCTGTATGAAATTGGACATAGCACTGAGTATTGCCACACGTATTTACAGTGTTAGGATTACAAGAGCAGGTGACACTATTCTGCTACAGATTGAATAGCAACATAATTTTTCTGTTTTTTCTTGAGTACTCTTTAGAATTTTAAGGCTGTTTCTCTAATTTTCTTCACATTACGTATTGTCTTATTTATTTTCTATTGCTGTGATAAAAACATCGACAAAAACCAACTTGGGGAGGAAAGGGGTTAGCTCATCTTACAGCTTACATCATTGAGGGGCGCTAGAGTAGGAACTCAGGACAGGAACCTGGAGCACAGACCATGGAGGTATGATGCTTAGTGACTTGTTTCTCTGTCCAGTGCTTAGCCTGCTTTCTTATTCAACACAGGATCACAGCCCAGGGGTGGCACTGCCCACAGTGGGCTGGACTCTCCCACATCACTCAACAATCAAGAAAATGACCCACAGACATGGCCACAGACTAATCCAAAGGAGAGAATTCCTCATTTGAGGTTCCCTCTATCCAGGTGTGTCAAGTTGACAACTGAAGCTATTCGGCACACTTATGTATAAAACCAGAGCATTGATCCCTTGATAGGACCCTGTAGATGGCACAAACAACCTTGCTAGCTGAAAAATGGATGAAGATTTGTCGAAAGTGAATACTGCTCTGATACCCAGCTGTGAGGTTTTTGCTTGGGTTGATAAGGCCCCTGGAAAGAAGTAGCCCCCCTGGGAATGGTCATTATACCATTCTCTATGTGCAGTCCCTGATCATAGCAAAACTGTCTGGCACAAAAGGGGCAGCTCTAGAATACATAATCCACAGTGTCTGAGAAGGAACAGGGTCAGGGTGCCTAGGAGCTAGAAGGAGGAGGGCCCATGTGACCCCGATGCATGGATGTGGTTGGGGGGATGTGGTTGGGAACACAAACTAAATCACTTGAACTGTTTCTTTTTTTCATGCCCAGAGTATTATGATGGTAGGAAAGGAGGAAAGATTGGTCCATGTGAGACCTCCACCACCAAATTTGGTTTTCAGAGGTACAAACTCATTCTTCTTTGAGGCCTATATCGAAGCTGCCTCTTCTATGAAACCCCATGTCTCCTTGCTCCCAAAGAAGATCATCTGTCTTTTCCCAGACCCATCCACTTCTTGTACCTCTGACTTTATGGCTGGTCTATGGGTAGTGTGTCCCCATGGGTTCTGACCTCCTCCAGTGGGCCTTGTGGCCTCCTGCACAACTCTATGGTGGGTGCCCCTGGGGAAAATTGTTTATTTGGAGAATAAACAATTGAGAATACTCTTTCCTTTTGTCCTATAAGGGGATAAGACTAGCTTTACTTTCCTTGATTTCTGAAAGTGTTTCTAAAGTCTAATAATCATATAAACGTAAACTTTTCTTTTCAGATAATGTGGATGCAAGTGATCTTAAGCAGTTTTTTGAGACCAACTACTCTCAGATATATTTCATCTTTTATGAAAATTTTATAACACTGGAAAATAGTTTGAAATTAAAAGGTAAGCATTTCTCTAACTTTTTTTTTTAAGCATTCAAGAAAATTTAGAAGCTATGCATATCATGAGCCACAAATCCTGTATTTTTAAACTTTCTTTCATTCCAAGCCTTTACCAGGGCTTCAAGACATCACCCTGGTGGATGGGCTGGCATCTTCATTTCCCCTGAGCTTTCCCTTGCACAGGTGTTAATTGAACAGCAGATGGCTAAAGGGAAAATAGAAGGAACCTACAGAAGGTGTGAGTTCCAAAGGGAGAAGTTATTTAGAGAGCAAGGAGGAGAAAGAATGCATATACAACTAAAAATTCGGATTCAAACTCTGTGGGAAGTAGAGGTGGAGGACCATGAATTCAAGGCTAGTCTGGGCTAAAAAGTAAGATCCTGTTGCAAAACCCCAAACAAAGCAACAAAGTCCATTAAAGGGGATGTGAAGTGAAAATGAAAATTGTCTCCTTTGCCCCCATCTCCATTCTGAGATTTCCTGCCTTATTAATGTGTTGTACTTATGACCGTTTGTAAAATATTCTTTGGAAAACAAACCAACTATAGGTATTTAGGTGGGAGAATTGTATAACCAGGGAGCCAGCCTTCTTGCTATTTCCTCATGGGCATTGCTTAGCCTCTCTTTGCATGTTTTCTTTCTGTCAGTGTGAAACAGGTTGACAGATACCCTAGGATTTCAGCACCAAGCTAGTCAGTAAGGGGAAGCTACCATCACTGCTTTTGCCTTTTGATTACCTATTTACATTTCCTCCAGTGTTCATCCACTCACTGTATTATAGTGGAAAATGCAGATTTTAGAGGTTACACATGTACAGTCAGACGAAGAGCTATGTATATGAGGTCTGGAAGGTCCTAAACACAGGAGTTTCTTTGCCTTGGAGTTGGGGAACACCACTCTCCAACCTGGGAGCCCCCTGAGCCCTGTTCTTTTGGGTTTTATGGAGGTTTCATTATACTCTATTAGTCATTGATGATGAACTCAACCTGAAGATTGTAGGTGGGTGGATGGGGTTGAAAGTAGGACTTCAAGAGGAGGACAGAGGCACTGCAGGGAGAGAAAGCCTGAGCAAAGGCAGCAAAGCTGCTTTCAGGGCATATGTGGGGAATGTGTTTCTTTTTCTTGATACACAAGGTATGTGAATGAGGCACACAGGCAATCAGATTATGTTTACCAGGAGTCTTGACTCCCAGGCTAAGGCATTTGGACTTTGTTTTGTCAACGTTCTTAAAAATATTTACCCCTGAGACAAGTGTCCTGTCAGGTGGTAAGTGCATGGAGGTAGTGAGATTGGTGGGGGTGGGTGGTGGGCTAATGCTGTCACCCATGAGAGAGCTGCTTCTCTGCTTGAGAATTGCTGAGGCCTGACACCGCAAGGTGGAAGCTATGAGAAAAGAAAGTGGTGCTATCTGTGAGACAGGCCACAGGGGAGGGGGAGAAGACTAAGGCTCTCAGGGTGCCAATCTGACTTGTGAGGTGCCATTGTAGCTGCAGGAACTCTGGAGGGGAACCAGATTTGGGAGGCTCTGAGCAGTCTGTATTTGAGGTACCTATGGGACACTCAAGAATAGGTGTTGCCTGGGCAGCAGAAATATATGTGACTTAAGCTTAGGAGAAGGGGGTAGAAACATCAAGGAAAAAGGAGTGAGTGGTGGTCACAAATTTGGGGCAGGGCATTGGAGCAGTCCCTTCTTCCATGGCCCGGATAAAGAGGAAAGAGATTGAGTAACTGGAAGGATGTTGGGCAAGTGTGTTGTCCCAGAAGCCCAGGGGAAAGAGAGAAGAGAGAGTTCAAGGCATACAAGATCAGAAAGCCTGATGATACAGAAAAGTGAGGCTCAGTGGGACTAGGAACTGAGACCTAGCTCTGAGGGCTGACCTCTGAGGATGTTTCTAGGTGAGGTACTTCCAAAGCTTGATAGCTGAACATGGAGTAGTGTGGTGGGGAGCCAGGGAAAGCACCCATGAGAATAACCTTTTAGGAACTATCATGTGTAGACAGAGATTGTGTTGTAAGCTGGCCATAGAAAGGTTGCTAAGAGCTGTATCTATGTGTTGGCAGGCCAGGGCAGGGGCAGCTGAATGGGGAGGTAATAGTGCAGGGGAAGTGGGTTCAGAGAGTCAAGTAAACAGGAGAGAGACACAGAGGTATGCAACAGGTGACCTTTTTTAACTAAAGAGGAAGTTTAAGAGGACGAGTGTAGACAGCATGTTTGGAATGGGAAGGAAAAACTGAGGGGCTTCCTAACAGGTGTCCTGATTGCTCTGGCCAAACAGAAGCATATGCCATGCACAGAAGGGAATTGGGGTCAGTCTGCAATGGGCTCTGGCATGTAGCAGATGGTTCAGAGTGTTAACAAGAGCTCGAGGCTCTAGCAGACATCAAGCTGTGCCCAGGATACCCAAGAGTGTTTTTCTTAATGGGTTCCTCAGTTTCCACCTTTGATTTATAAATTGGTATAAATCTTGAACTTAAAATGTTTTATTTTGAGCCAAATTGGTAATTTTAAATATGAAATGCTCTGATATTCATTTTGCTAGCTTTGTTCTATTTCACTTTCTTTCACAGATATGTGGAGGAGAAAAGTGTCATGTTTGGGACAATCAAAATAGCAATGAAAAAAATTAAAATCTTAGATTAAAAAAAAGCTACCTACCAAAAAAATTTTTAATTGAATTTTTGTGTATTTCATACAGAACATCTTATTCATCTTTATACCTCCTCCCCCCAAATCATTTTTAAATGATAATTCTCTTTTCCTTTTCTCCCTCCTTCCCCCTTTTTTCTTCCTTTCCCCCTTTTTTCTCCCTCTTTCCCCCTTTCTTCCATTCATTCTTTTAGAAAATTGTGGCATTTTAAGACTGTATCAGTGAGTTTGTGCCACACAGCAAACCACTCTCAAACTGAGTTCCTTGAATCAACCAGCTTTCAGCTTATGATTCTCTAGGTCTACTGGGAAGTTATTCTGGGTTAGGCTAGTTTGTGCTCTCTGGTTGGCTGTTTTGGATGGTTTCATTCACACGTCTTAGGATTGGCAAGCCATTGACCAGTCCATGTAGACTCTCATGGTCTAGCAAGCAGGGCAGGTTGGACTCTTTCATGGTGGCCTCAGAGCCCCAGGATCAGCATTTGCTAAGGTCACACTGGTCGGAAGCTAGCATAGGGCATCCCAGATTCAAGGGATAGAAGAAGAGACATCTTTTTGATGGAAGGAGACCATACCCCCTTTTGCAACCTCTCACAAAGATTCAGTGATATGCTGATAGGAACAGGGTGAGATTTTTGAAAGTTCTTGTTAGTACAATCTGTGTTAAATTGGAATGCAGAAAAAATTATACTCCCAAAATGGAAGAAAAGATGTTTACTAGGAGCAATGAAATTATTTTATAATAACTTAAGGTTTCTAGTTACTCAGAACCAAACCTTGAATGTTAGCTATTGCCTTTCTCTTCAGAATGCATCTAGCTGTTAGCTTCTTCTTGCCCGTGTTGGGAAGACAGAAGCTTCCAGACAGGCAGTAGCCTCAGACAAGGGTCTCCTAGCTTCCATACTTGTGCTTTTTCCTACCCCAGAGTTTCTTTTCAGAAGAGTAGCTACAGCCATGCTTTAAATGACTGCAGCCCTAACCCTCAGTAGCTTCTCACTCCCAGAGCCAGTACAGGGACTGCAGGCTGTTTCTAACCTGCCTTCCTCTCTAAACTTATCTGCTAAGATTGTCCCTATCTTAGCTCAGGCCTCCAGGTCCTTCTTAGCCCTGCCAAGCACTCTCAGTCACAGCACCTTGTTTTGTCCAGTCTCCTTGCCTGGGCTTTGCCTCCTATAGCTTGCTTCTTTGCCTGTTTTGTATTTTTGCTTAGTTGTTACTTTCCCAGCAAGGTATTTCCTTGACTTCCCTAGTCAAGATTGCATATCAGTTTTGATATTCCCCACTTGCTTTCTCTTACGGTTTTTCTCACTTATTTATAGAATGCCGCCTCAAAGTGTAATCTTCCTCAGGGCAGGGATTGTAGCTTATTTTGTTCCTTGTCCGAAGGGCTCAGATCTAGAGCCTGCAATGAGTGGACAGCTTGCTGACTTTGTTGTTGTCCTTTTTGTGGAGACAGGGTCTTGCTATATAGCCCAGGTTGGCCTTGAACTCCTGGTGGTTATTCTCTGCCTTCCAGGTACTGTTATTATAATTGTAGGCCACCATGACCCTCTTGTTTCATTGGACACAGCCATATCCATTCACCTACGTATAGCCTGGGGCTGGCTGCCTTTGAATTATAACAGAGTCCAGTGTTCACAAGCTGGATCTGCAAAGCCTCAAATATTTTTAAAAAATAATTTATTGGCCGGGCATGGTGGCACATGCCTTTAATCCCAGCACTCGGGAGGCAGAGGCAGGCAGATCTCTGTGAGTTCAAGGCCAGCCTGGTCTACATAGTGAGTTCCA
>NW_008329677.1:1377257-1377377 GCF_000622305.1 Nannospalax galili
TTTCATGTACTCTTTCTTCTAATTCTTTTTTTTTGTTTCAGAAAGTAATTTATTTATTTTTTCCCAGTTATTTATTTAATAACCACATACTTAGAAGAAGCATTTCATTACAACAGCATT
>NW_008329677.1:1379256-1381709 GCF_000622305.1 Nannospalax galili
CATATATTTCTTGATCTGCTATGTATAATTTGTCAGTAGGTTGTAGGAGTAATATGGTTCCCTCTCGTTTTCAAAACTAGCTAGGCACTGTTTATCTCTTTCATTGTCTCACCCCTCCATCATGGTTTTCCTACTTAAGGTGCCCCCATTTCCCCCCTTTCTCCCTTAATAATACCCTTCTATGGTCCTACCTCTCTTGAGCTCCTTCTTTCCCTTTATCCCCTAGGTTCCTTGTATACCCTTCCCTCCCCCCTCCCTTAAACTAACCCAATTTTTATCCATATCTCCCTTATTAAGGCCTGTTTCCTACTGTTCTTCTCTTTCAGGTTCTTTCTTTTCCTTTACTCCCGGTTTCCTTTGCATTATCCTGGTTCCTGTACTTATGTCTGGATACATACTCACTTATCAGGATTTGGTTCTAGGATCCACATATGAGGGAGAACGTATGTTGATTTTTTTTTTTTTCCTGAGTCTGTGTTACTTCACTTAGTATAACAGTTTCTAGTTCCATCCATTTACCTGCAAATTTCATGATTTCATCTTTCTTTATTGCTGAGTTTTCATTATCCACTCATCAATGGAGGGACACTTAAGTTGCTCCATCTCTTAGCTATTGTGAAAAGAGCTGCAACAAACATGGATATACAAGTGTCTCTGCAGTAGGACAGGTTCTTTGGGAATATGCCAAGGAGCGGTATAACTGGTAGGTTCATTTGTAATTTTTTAAGAGTTCTCCACACTGCTTTCCATAGGGGTTGAACAAGTTTGCAGCCCCACCAGCAGTGGATGAGTGTTCCCCTTTCCCCACATCCTCTCCAACATTTGGTATCATTTGTTCTCTTGATCTTAGCCAGTCTGACTGGGGTAAGATGAAATCTTAAAGTGATGTTGAACATCTTTTAAGATGTTTCATAGCCATCTTTACTGAGAACTCTCTGTTCAACTCCTTAGCGCATCTTTTAATTGGGTTGCTTCTTGTCTTGATTCTCTTTTTTTAGTTCGTTATATATTCTGGATATTAAACCTCTGTCGGATGTGTTGCTGGTAAAGATTTTCTCCCATTCTGTGGGTTTTTCTGATCACTTCCCTGGTTGCCTCCTTTGATGTACAGAAGCTTTTTAGTTTAATGAGGTCCCATTTGTTAATTCTTGCCCTTGTTTCCTGAGCAATTGATGTTCAGTTTAGAAAAATCTTTTCCTACACCTCTATCTTGTAGGTTATTACCAATGTGTTCTCCTAACACTTTCAGAGTTTCAGGCTTCACATTGAGGTCTTTTATGTATTTGGAGTTTACTTTTGTGCAAGGTGAAAGATAAGGATCTAGTTTCATTATTCTACAGGTGGAGATCCAGTTTTGCCAGCACCATTTGTTGAACGTGCCGTCTTTCCTCCATTGAATATTCTTGGCCCCTTTGTCAAACATCAGATGGCTGAAATCGTATTTACTCATATTTGGGTCTTCAATTTTGTTCCATTGATCTATGGGTCTATTTTTGTGTCAGTACCATGTTGTTTTTAGGACTATAGCTCTGTAATACAGCTTAAAATCTCGTATAGTAATCCCCCCCCCCAGCATTGCTCTTAGTGCTCGGGGTTGTTTTGGCTATCCGAGGTCTTTTGTTCTTCCATATGAATCTTAGGATGGTTTTTTCCAGTTCTGTGAAAAATGACAGGGATTTTGATTGGCATTGCATTGAATCTATAAGTGACTTTTGGTAGGATGTTCATTTTCACAATATTAATTCTTCCAATCCATGAGCATGGGAAGTCCTCCTATCTTCTGATGTCTTCCTCAATCTCTTTCTTTAATGATTTAAAATTTTCATTGTAGAGCTCTTTAATGTCTTTGTTCAGGTTTATTCCGAGATATTTTATTATTTTTTTTGCAGCTATTGTGAAGGGCAGTGTTTCCATGTGCTCTTACTCTGATTGCTTGTTATTGGTATATAGAAAGGCTATAGTGTTTTGTAGGTTAATTTTGTAACCTGCCACTTTACTGAATGTGTTAATAATTTCTAGGAGTTTTCTGGTGTCACTTAGATATAATATCATCTGCAAAAATGAATAATTTGATCTCTTCTTTTCCAATTATTACTAATTTCCTTGTCTTATTGCTCTTACAAGAGTTTCAAGCACTGTTAAAGAGAAGTGGGCATAGTGGACAGCCTTGTCTGGTTCCTGATTTCAATGGGAATGCTTCCAGTTTTTCTCCATTTAGAATAATGTTGGCTGAGAGTTTCTTATATATGGCTTTAATTATGTTGAGGTATGTTCCGTCCAGTCCAATCCCCTCTAGGACTTTGAACATAAATGCATGTTGAATTTTGTCAAAGGCCTTTTCTGCATCTATTGAGATAATCATGTGGTTCTTGTTTTGAGTCCATTTACATGATTTATGACATTTATTGACTTGCGTATATTGAACCATCCCAGCAACTCTGGGATAAAGCCAA
>NW_008329677.1:1382142-1385070 GCF_000622305.1 Nannospalax galili
CTGTTTCAATTTCTTTTTGTGTTATGGGTCTGTTTAAGCTGTTAATCTCTTCTTGGTTTAGCTTTGGTGTTCCCATGCCTTTAGATATCCGTCCATTTCTTTTAGGCTTTCAACTTTAGTAGCATAAGTTTTTAAAGTATTCCTTTATAATGTTCTATATCTCTCTCGTGTCTGTTGTGATGTTTCCCCTTTCATCTCTGATTTTTTTTGATTTGGAGGTGCTCTTTCTTTCTTTTGGTTAACTGGGCTAACAGTCTGTCAATCTTGTTTATCTTTTCAAAGAACCAGCTCTTGGATTTGTTGATTCTTTGTATTGTTTTCTTTGTTTTAATTTCATTAATATCTTCCCTGATTGTATTTCTTCTTGTCTTCTCGGTTTGGGTTTCGTTTGCTGTTGCTATTCAAGTGTGTTGAGTTGCAACGTTAAGTCAATTTTTGGTGTTCTTTCCAGTTTTTTAATGTAGGCACTTAGAGCTATAAACTTCCCTCTAATGACAGCTTTCAGCATGTCCCAGAGGTTTTGTTGTGTTGTATTGTCCTTTTCATTTAATTCCCGGAATACTTTTATTTATTTCTTAATTTCTCTTTTGAACCATTCATCATTCAGGAATGTGTTGTTTAATTTCCATTTGTTCCTGTGGTGACTAGGGCTTCTTCTGGTGTTGATTGCAAGCTTTATTGCATTGTGGTCTGATAGAATGCATGGAATTATTTCAATCTTTTTTATTTGTTGAGGTTTGTTTTGTGCCCCAGTAAATGGTCGATTTTGGAGAAGGTTCCATGGGGTGCTCAGTAGAAAGTATGTCCTTTGGTGCTTGGGTGGAATACTCAGTAGATGTCTGTTAAGTCCATTTGATATATGGTATTGTTTAATTCAGATGTCTCTCTGTTAACTCTCTGCCCTGTTGACCTATCATCAAATGGTGACAGTGGGGTTTTTAAGTCCCCTACTATTAATGAGTTGGCATTAATCTGGGTCTTAAAGTCCTATGGTATTGTTTTTATGAATTCGGGTGCACCAGAGTTTGGTGAATATATGTTCATGGTTGTAATATCTTCTTGATATATTGTTCCTTTGTTCAGAATGAAGTGGCCCTCTATCTCTTCTGATTAGTTTTAGTTTAAAGTCTCTTTTGTCAGATATTAGAATTGCTACACCTGCTTTTTTCTTAGTACCATTTGCTTTGTATATTTTTTTCCATCCTTTCACTTTGAGATAGTGTCTGTCCTTGAAAGTCAGATGGGTTTCTTGTAGAGAACAAAAAGGTTGGTTTTGTTTCTTAACCCATTCACCTAGTCTGTGTCTTTTGACTGGGGAGTTCAGTCCATTAATATTTAAAGTTATTAATGAAAGATGAGTATTGAATCCTGTCATTTTTATTTCTATTTACATTCATGATGTAGCTGTACTTTTCCACAGTTATACCTTCACTGAATTTCTTTCCTCAACCCCTTGGGTATAGTCATTCCTTTCTTCAGCTCTTTGTGTTGCTTCCAGAACTCTCTGAAGGGCTGGTTTTGTGGACATGAATTCCTTTAGCCTATTTATGTCATGGAAAATTTTTCTTTCCCCTTCGAGTATAATAGACATTTTGGCTGGGTATGGTAGTCTGGGTTGGCATCTCTGGTCATTTAAAACTGCGAATACTTTGGTCCAGGCTCTTCTGGCTTTCATAGTTTGCACTGAAAAGTCAGCTGTCATCCTAATGGGTTCCCTTTATACGTGACTTGTTTCTCTTTTGCACCTTTCAGTATTGTCTCTTTGTTTGTACGTTTGGTGTTTTTACTATGATGTGCTGTGGAGTGTTTCTTTTCTGGTCCTGTCTGTTTGGTGTTCTGTATGCTCCTTGTATTTGTATGGGCATGCCTTTCTTTAAATTTGGGAAATTTTCTTCCACGATTCTGTTGAAGATCTGATCAATGCCATTATTTTGGGATTCTTCTTCCTGTATACCTGTGATTCATATGTTTTGTCTTTTTATGGTGTCACAAATTTCTGCATATTCCATTCTTGTGATTTCTTAAATTTTTCATAATCTTTGCTTGAGTGGTCTAGTTCATCCACTTTGTCTTCCAGACTTGATACTCTGTTTTCCATTTCATTCATCTTATTGGTGAGGCTTTCTCCTGTCGTTTCTAATTGGCTTACTGAGTGTTTCACTTCCTTCTTCATTTCAGCCTGAGTAGTCTTCAGTATTTCCAGCTCTTCTCTGAATTCGTTCAGAAGTTTATTCCTATCGTCCTTCAGTTCTTTGATTTCTTTGTGTGTTCTTTAAATTCACTGAATTCTTTTATCATGTTTATAATTGTTCTTTTGAGTTCCGTGTCCTGCATTATCTCTAGGCGGTTCTCATTGTACTCCTCTAGAGGACTATTGGTATTTGGTGGGGATATGTTATTTGGTTTTTCATGTTATTATTTTTTCTCTGTGAGTTTGACATGTGAATTTCTTTTGTAGTTTCTGATTCTGTGAGACTCAAGCATTCAAGTTTAGATCTGCTTCTTTTTGTGAACTTTATGTGTCTTTGTGGTTTACTTTTGGGGCATGTAAGGCTGGCTCCTCCAAGCTTCTGGGTCTCTCCTTTGATTTTCTATTGGAGTGGCCAGATTGCTTCTGTCTTCAGGAGTTACCACAGAGGCTCAATTCAGATGAGGAGGAGATGCTCTCAGGTTTTCTCCTAAGGTCTGGGTCCCTCCAGGAAAGATTTTGGCCTCAGTAATTTGGGAGTTGGACTGGCCTGGGAGCCGGGCCCAGGAAAGATGATGATCTAGGGCAGCTGGTGGCAGTGCCACCCATAGATCCAAAGGAAGATGGGGGTGGGAGGTGGCTCCAAGGGCCCCTGGGGACTCCACTGAGGAGCTGGGTTGGTCTGGGTGCAAAGGACCAGGAAGAGGAAAGGTCAGCCCTGGCATCCAGGAAAGAGGCTG
>NW_008329677.1:1386392-1390146 GCF_000622305.1 Nannospalax galili
GTAGTTTCTGATTCTTGTGTGAGACTCAGGCCTTCAAGTTTAGGTCTACTTCTTTTTGTGAACGTTATGTGTCTTTGTGGTTTACTTTTTGGGCTTGAAAACCTGGTTCGTCTAAGCTTCTGGCTCTCTCTCTTGATTTTATATTGGACTGGCCGGATTGCTTCTGTCTTCAGGAGTTACCACAGAGGCTCAATTCAGATGAGGAGGAGATGCTCTCAGGTTTTCTCCTAAGGTCTGGGTCCCTCCAGGAAAGATTTTGGCCTCAGTAATTTGGGAGTTGGACTGGCCTGGGAGCCGGGCCCAGGAAAGATGATGATCTAGGGCAGCTGGTGGCAGTGCCACCCATAGATCCAAAGGAAGATGGGGGTGGGAGGTGGCTCCAAGGGCCCCTGGGGACTCCACTGAGGAGCTGGGTTGGTCTGGGTGCAAAGGACCAGGAAGAGGAAAGGTCAGCCCTGGCATCCAGGAAAGAGGCTGGCGGGTTGTGCAGACCCAGGGAGGCAGTTGGAGGTGAGGGTGGGGCCAGGCCCAGAGTGCCCTTGGGGACCCAAGAAGTAACTGAGTTGTTCTGGATGCACAGGGTCAGGAATCAGTGGTGGTTCCCCAGGTGTCTGTGGCGTCAAGACAAGGAATGGGACAGGACCCAGGCTAGGAGGAGAGACTGGCAGGGGAGGTGGGAGGGTGAGTGAGGCTGGGGGAGTCAAGGCGTGGAGGGACCAATTGACTTACCCAGGAGAGAGAAGCCTGCGGGTAGGAGAGACGCCTATGGGTCCTGCAGGCCCAGGGAAGCATAGCTTCTTCTTTTTTTAAAATGGGGCTTTTTGCTCCTCTAACATTTCTCCCTCTGAAGATGTAACTCTAAAGTCTTTTAAGGATTAATAAGAGCTCCCAAATACTTTTAACCTTTTTGGCCTTTGGAGCAGAGTATGTTGCTAAGAAGCCCAAGGACATTTTGACTTTTAGCCAAGAAACTGGCTACTTTTCTTTGGGGTCTTTTTACACTAACTGCCTGGCCAATTTCTACCTCCTATTCTCATCACACCATCCTCTGAAGAGGTTACCCAACTTGTGGATATGGAATTGGGACTCTGATTTCTTCCATGCTGAACAGGGACGCAGAGTGAAGCAATTGGGATACCCCTTCAGTGGGTCTATCTAAAAGACTGCCAAATTGCATAACTCTTATCTGCACCAGTTAAAGAAAGTTCTTGACTGGTGACTAGGAGATGTGAAAGAGAAGTAAAGGCAAGAGCAATTAGCATTACAAGTTCTAGACTGGGAACTAGAAAAAAGTCAGAACAGGGCAAATTTCAAATGTTCATATGAGAGTCCATCGGAATTTCTTGATGAGAGCTTCCAAAAGCATCTCTCTATTGGGTTCCTCCTCATTTTTCTCTTGTCTGCCAAGGCTGGATTGGAGAGTGATAGATTCAGGATTTGCTTTCAGGTGTTTTGATAGCAATTGGAGTGGTTAGAATCAGTTTGCTCTCAAAGGCTTCTAGATAGGGGGAGAAAACAAATTTATCCATCATTTTAGAACCATAGCAGGTTTTCTCTCTTGGCTACAGCTACAGTATTGCAGAACAAGATTTGAAGTCTTACATCTGAGCAGCACTTTCTGATTTTGAACAAAATCATCAATGAGAAATAATTGTCTGAACAATTTTTTATTTGGACTTAAGCCTAATCTCTGAGAAGTATAATCCCTTGAACGCTTAAAGAAATATACTGATCACTTTACTCTGGTTATACTTTCCTTTTGGGTGTTTAAGACCATACAGTTGGCCCAAAGAAATCAACTTATTTTTACAATTAAGGTCATTTGAGGATCTGTTCCTCAGGGGTCACTTGGGCTTGGGAGGAGCCCCTGGCTCCTTTCTTTTACCAGTTCCATTTGATGATAAGTCAAATGTCCTGCTCGACCATGGCTGGCTTCACTTGGAAGCATGGATGAGATGTTTCCTCTGAGTTGATCTTCCTCTTTGTAGACTGGACAATGGTTCAAGTCCATCTGGTGGGGTCTCCATGGCCCCCCTGAACAAGAGGACAGGTGACTCACCAGAGTTACAGGACATTTTGAGATATGTTCCATAGTCCCCTGGAACTTAATCGACCTTAAGGGGCAAGGGCACATTAGTATAGGCCTCAAAGCATGGCTGTTAAACATCCAATAAGGTTAGTTCCACCAGTCTGGTACTTTTAATTACCATGTGCTATGTAGATAAAGCTTGGGTAAAAAACCAAATGTTCTCAGATAAACTTTGACTAGATAGATACTTTGTTCCTTAAACTAGTTGACTAAACTATGACTTTAGAAATTTTAAGATTATGTGTATATTATTTTCATCTCATCCTTTATATATCATAACAAACCTACACAGCCCTTGATTACTTAGGCTTTCTCATTTTTTCTATTTTGGAAACTATCTCTATTCCCATATCCTTTTAACATCTTTTACATTCTCATTTTCTTTTTTTAATAATTATGAGACATAATAACATTAACAAATAAATTTTCCATCTGTTGTGAGAATTCTTTTCCTGGGGATACTGATCAATGCTTATTCCTTTTTAAAGTTCTAGTGTCAAGCCAATGTTTGATTAAAGTTTTACTGGGGAACCAATGAATTTTCTGAGCTTACTTACCAAGATAACTGAGGGGTTGCTGAGGTGTGTGAATGACCTGAGGGTATGCACACTGGAAAGCTTTTACCCAGCATGGTCATGCCTTCTCTTCCTAGTCTACCCCAGATTGTATACTTTAGCCCTCCCCAAGTGCAGGAGACCATGTGTGATTAGGGCCAAATTACATATAGTTGGCTGGAAAGAGTGGCTGGATATTCCAGTTAGGGTCCAATGACCCTTTTTGCCCCTCCTTTAATGCAGAAGCACAACTCACAACAAACCCAGTTATAATGGTGTTTAGCAATCAGGCACTGCTGAAGTTGTGGTGATGGTAGTTATTTCATGCAGAAGAGACTGCTGTACAGCATCATCTTATTAAAAGGACATGGAATTTAAAAGGATTTGCTGCTAGGATCCACAAATGAGGGAGAACATACGTCTTTTATTTTTCTGAGTCTGTGTTACATCACTTAGTATACCAGTTTCTACATCCTCCATTTACCTGCAAATTTCATTATTTCATCTTTCTTTATTGCTGAATAGAACTCCATGGTGTAAACATACCACATTTTTTTCAACCACTCGTCAGTTGAGGGCCATTTAAGATGCTTCCATCTCTTAGTTATTGTGAAAAGAGCAGCAACAAACATGGTTGTACAAGTGTCTCTACAGGGGATGACTCCTTTGGGTACATGCCAAGGAGTGCTATAACCAGGTCATATGGTAGGTTCATTTTTAGTTTTTGAAGAATTTTCCACTCCGTTTTCCATAGGTGTTGCATGAGTTTTTAATTCCACCAGCAGTGAATGAGTGTTCCCCTTTCTCCACGTCATTGCCAGAATTTGGTATAATTTGTTCTCTTGATCCTAGCCCGTCTGGTTGGGGTAAGGTGATACCTCAGGGTGGTTTTAATTTGCATTTCCCTAATTACTAAGGATGTTGAACATTTTTTGAGATGTTTCTTAGCCATCTTTATTTCTTCCTTTGAGAACTCTGTTTAGATCTGTAGCCCATCTTTTCCTTGGGTCATTTTGTTTCTTGCTTCATCGTTTTTTGAGTTCTTTATATATTCTGGATGTTTAACCTCTGTCAGATGTGTCATTGGTAAAGATTTTTTCCTCATTACATG
>NW_008329677.1:1390223-1392053 GCF_000622305.1 Nannospalax galili
GTCTTGTAAGTTATTGCCACCAATATTTTCTTTAGTAGTTTAAGGGTTTCCAGTTTCACATTGAGGTCTTTGGTGCATTTGGAGTTGACTTTTTTGCAAGGTGAAAGATAAGGATCTAGTTTCATTCTTCTATGGTGGAGATCCAATTTTGCCAGCACCATTTGTTGAAGATGCTGTCTTTCCTCCATTGTGTGTCCTTGGCACCTTTGTCAAATATCAGGTGGCTGAAATTGTGTGTACTCAGGTTTGGGTCTTCAATGATATTCCATTGATATATGTATCTATTTTTGTGCCAGTACCATGCTGTTTTTATGACTATAGCTCTGTAGTATACTTTGAGATCTGGTATAGTAATCCCCCCAGCTCTGCTCTTTGTGCTCAGGGTTGCTTTGGCTATCCGGGGTCTTTTGTGCTTCCATACAAATTTAAGAATTGTTCTTTTCTAATTCTGTAAAGTATGTCATGGGGATTTTGATTGGGATTGCATTGAATCTATATATTGCTTTTGATAGGATGGTCATTTTCACAATATTAAGTCTTCCAATCCATGAGCATGGGAGGTGCTTCCATTTCCTGGTGTCTTCCTCTATCTCTTTCTTTAACGATTTAAAATTTTCATTGTAGAGATATTTGGTGTTTTTGGTCAGATTTATTCCCAAGTTTTTTTTTTTTTTTTTTCAGGAATTGTGAATGGAAACATTTCCCTGTACTCTTTCTCCAATTGCTTGTTATTGTTATATAGACAGGCTACTGATATTTCTAGATTGATTTTGTAGTATATTAACCTGTCACTATACTGGAAGTGTTGATCAGTTCTAGGAGTTTTCTTGTGGAACTTTTGGAATCTCTTAGGTATAGTATCATATCATATGCAAAAAGTGATAGTTTGACCTCTTCTTTTCCAATTAGTACTCCTTTAATTTCCTTCTCCTGTCTTATTGCTCTAGCAAGAGTTTCAAGCACTATGTAGGAAAGGAGTGGAGATAGTGGACATCAGTGTCTGGTTCCTGATTTTAGTGGGAATACTTCCAGTTTTTTCTGCATTTATAATGATGCTGGCCGTGGGTTTGTTGTATACTGATTTAATTATGTTGAAGTATGTTCCCTTCATTCCAGTTCCCTCTAGGACTTTGAACATAAATGCATACTGAATTTTGTCAAAAGCCTGTTCTGCATCTGTTGAGGTGATGACATGGTTTTTGTCTTTGAGTCCATTTATATGATTAATGATATCTATTGACTTGTGTATATTTAAACATCCCTGCATCTCTGGAATAAAGCCTACTTGATCATGGCAGATGATTTTTTTGTTGTGTGTATGTGGTTTGCAAGTATTTTGTTGAGCATCTTTGCATCTGTGTTCATTCGGGATATGGGTCTATAGGTTTTTTTTGTTGTTGTTTATTTTGTTTGTTTGTTTGTGTCTTTAGCTGGTTTGGGTATTAGAGTGATGCTGGCTTCATAGAAGGAATTTGAGAATCTGTTTCTATCGTTTTGAATAATTGAAGTAGTATTGGTTGGAGGTCTTCTTTAAATGTCTGGTAGACTTCTGTAAAACCATCTGGGCCTTGCCTTTTTTTTAGTTGTTAGGCTTTATATTACTGTTTTGATTTCCTTATATGTTATGGGTCTGTTTAAACTGTTGATCTCTTCTTGGTTTAACTTTGGTGGTTCCCATGATTTTAGATGTCCATCCATTTCTTTTAGATTTTCAAATTTAGTAGAGTATAGGTTTTTAAAATATAACCATATTGATTCAACTGTGAACCTAGAAACTTGCAGTGACTTGTGAAAGAGATGTACTCTTGCTCTGGAGTGTGTTACTGAATA
>NW_008329677.1:1392428-1396308 GCF_000622305.1 Nannospalax galili
ATTTATTATTTTTTCTACTTTGTGTGTATGAGTGTATTGCCTGCATGTAAGTGAGTGCACCTGTGAGAAAGTTTCAGATTCCCCTGGAACTGGAGTCAAGGACAGTTCGTAGCCACCATGTGGGTGCTGGGAATCGAACCCATTTCCTCTGCAAGAGCAGTCAGTGCACTTCACTGCTGAGCCATCTCTCCAGTCCTTCTTTCTAATTTTTTAATGTAGGGACTTAGAACTATAAACTTCCCTCTTAGGATTGCTTTTAAAGTGTCCCAGAGATTGTATTGTATTGTATTGTCCTTTTCTTTGAATTCCAGGAATTGTTTTATTTCTTTCTTAATTTCTCCTTTGACCCACTCATTGTTTAAGAGTGTGTTGTTTAATCTCCATGAGTTCCTGTAGTGACTAGGGCTTCATCCAGTGTTGATTTTGAGCTTTATTGCATTGTGGCCTGAGAGAGTGCATGGAATTATTTCACTTTTTTTGTATTTGTTGAGGTTTGTTTTGTGGCCCAGTATGTGGTCAATTTTTGAGAAAGTTCCATGAGGTGCTGAGTAGAAAATGTGTTCTTTGGTGATTGGGTAGAATATTTGAAAGATGTCTGTTAGGTCCATTTGATGTATGGTATCATTTAATTCAGGCCTCTCTCTGTTTATTCTTTGTCCAGTTGACCTGTCTAATGGAGACAGTGTGCCTTGGTCCTTTTATTATTGCTTATGTAAAGCTGGTTGGTCCAGGTTTCAGGTTCTCTAAGGTTTTATTATGGAGGGAACTGATCAGCTACTCAGGAGCATCCATGGAACCCCAAGTCAGGTTCCAGTCAGGTACACTCAGGCTTCCTTCTAAGGTTTGGACCCCTACTAAGAGGAACTCAGAGCAAAATTTGGGAAGTTCCCTAAGGTGGGGGGGGGTGATTTTGGGACTCTCAGTGGGTCTGCTGAGTTCTCAGCCCCTGTGCCAGAGGAGGGCCAGAATAGGCACTCTATGGCAGTCTGCTGAGATCACAGCCGCTGCGCTGATGGAGGTTAGAACCTGCTCCCCCAGGCTGTCTGCTTATATCTCAGTCTTATCCTGCCAAAGCCAAGTCTGCCCTGGGGCCTTGAGAGGGGCCTCTTGCAATCCCAGTTAGGGGGTGGGTATGGAGCAATTAGGGGAAGCTCACCACCATGTGGAGGCAGGGTGTGGGCACTCTGTCAGTCCCCTGCATTCTCAGCCCCTATGCCAGATGGAGGCTGGAACAGGCACTCTCTGGTGGTCTGCTGAGATCACAGGCCTACGCCAATGGAGGTCGGAACCCGCCCTCTCAGGCTGTCTGCTAAGATCTCAGCCTTCAGCCTAAAATATATTTTTTGTTCTTGTTTTTTGCTCTTTGAAATAGGGTTTCTCTGTAGCTCCAACTGGCCTGGGACTTGCTATGTAGACCATACTGGTCTCCATCTCACAGAGATCCGCCTACCTCTGCCTCTTGAATGCTGGGATTAAAAGTGTGTACTCCCATGCTCGGCAGAGCCTAAAATATAGGCTAAATTAACTCTGTGCTGACTCCTAAGTTAAATGATATAAGCTGCATGATTAGCACAATGTTTGGTACATAGTATAGACAATAAATGATAATTGCTGCTGGAATGAGGTGGTGAAGTTTTTAAAAAAATTATTATTGGTGCCGAAGAGATGGCTCAGCTGTTAAGATCACTGGCTGTTTTTGCAGAAGACCTGGGTTCAAATCCCAGCACCCACATGGTGGCTAATAACTGTCTGTAACTTTAGTTCCAGGGGCTCTGACACCCTCTTTTGTCCTCCATGGGCTCCACATGACATGGGTGCACTTAAATACATGCAGATATAAAATAAAATAAAATAAAATAAAATAAAATAAAATAAAATAAAATAAAACTTTAGTTTCAGGGAATCTGATACCCTCTTCTGGCCTCTGTAGGCACCAGGCACAGTGTACATACCTACATGCAGGCAAAAACACTCATATGATGGTTATGGTGGCACACACATTTAATCCCAGTACTGGGGAGGTAAAGGCAGGCAGATCTTTGTGAGTTCAAGGTCAGCTTGGTCTACACTGGGAATTCCAGGCCAAAAAATTCCTGTCTCAAGAAAGAAAGAAAGAAAGAAAGAAAGAGAGAGAGAGAGAGAGAGAGAAAGAAAGAAAGAAAGAAAGAAAGAAAGAAAGAAAGGGAGGGAGGGAGGGAGGGAGGGAGGGAAAGAAAGAAAGAAAGAAAGAAAGGAGAAGGGGAAGGGGAAGGGAAGAAAGAAAGAGAAAGGAAAAAGAAAGAAAAGAAAAGAAAGAAGGAAAGAGAAAGAAAAAGGCATGGTAGGGCTGAGGATATAGCTCAGTTGGTAAAGTGCTTGCCTAGCATGCAGGAAACCCTGGGTTTGAATCCAGCACCACATAAAACTAGGCACGGTAGCATACTTCTCTAATCTTAGTTCTTGGGAGGTAGAGGCAGGAGAATCAGAACTTCAAGGTCGTCCTTAGCTACATAGCAAGTTGAAGGCTAGCCTGGGTTACATGAGGTTTTATCTCAGAAAATAAAACAAAGCCAAAAGGCAGTGCGAAATTGGACAAGGAGGTTTTCTATAGATGTTCGTGCTCTGTTTGTATTATCAAGCTAGGGTTTTTGTATTATCAAGCTATCAAGCTAGTTTGTATTATCAAGCTATCATTGTTTTTGGTCTTGAGACAGGGTCTTCCTGTAGCCCCAGCTGGCCTGGAACTCACTATGTAGACCAGGTTGGACTTGATCTGCCTTCCTCTGCCTCCAGAGTGCTGGGATTAAAGGCATGCACCACCATGCCCAGCTGCCTTTAGCATTTTAAGATGCTTTCTAATTCATGTGTATTATTGTAAAATTTAAGTGTTGCCATGCTAACTCACTGTTTTTCTTAATTCCAGGGAATAATAAATCACAAAGGGAGGAGCTGGACTCTATCCTCTTTCTTTTTGAAGTAAGTTTTTGTTGAATTTTTTTAGCTTTTAAAATCCTTGTTGAAAATAAGCTATTTTATATCTTTAATTTTACTTGAAGGCAAAGGTAAATGGCTCTGAATGGATATGCTCCCCCTCCCTGCTTTCTTTCCTTCCTGCCCTCTACCTACTTTTACAAATGATGCTGCAAAGAATGTTCATGTGATATTTTTTCCCCTCCAAAATATGAGAGAATTGTCCTTGTGTGAATACCTTGATGTAAAGGTTTTTGTGAGGAGAGTATACACATTTTAAATAGTAGTAATAGCTTTTGCTATGTTACTTTCCATAGGAACTTACATGTGAGTCTTATTTGTCCTATACCCAAAAACTGCAGGTGGCCTGTCTTTTTGACATATGTGAATGTGAAAAAGCTCACTGTTTCTCAGCATGGTTTTTTTTTTTACAATTAAAGTTACAGTTTTAACAATATGCAAAATATTACAGTAATTCATATTTTTTGGCATAATGATTACAGATTTGATAAATACATTTTATATCTCATAATAGTGATGAGGATTATACAAAAGCTATTAAAACAATTATGAGAATAAATTCTATTGTCACTCAAGTATCTAAAGCCATTTTCCCTTGCGTTCCTCCAGAATGATTAGCTCTCATTCCCCACCTCAACCTGAGGGACCCCAAGAAGACACTTGTTTTTTTTTTTTGTTGTTTTGTTTTTTTTCATACAGAAGACTTCATTCCAAGAGAAGCCAACAATGGTCGAGCAGGACCTTGGACTTATCTTCACATAGATGGAACTGGTAAAAGAAAGGAGCCAGGGGCTCCTCCCAACACCATGGGACGCCTGAGGAACAGATCCTCTAACGACCTCAAGAGTAAAAACAAATCAGTTTATCTGGTCCAATTGTATGTCCTTAAACACCCAAAAGGGAAGTATAA
>NW_008329677.1:1400211-1415876 GCF_000622305.1 Nannospalax galili
TATAGTAAGGTTATGGTCTTTGCATGTTTGTGTCTCTTATACGTATGTACTCTTCAAAACTAGAACAATGTTTGGCTATACTTTTTTAAATAAATGTTTATTACATTTTATTATTTATTGTGTATATGCACATGCACATTCGTCCTCTATCATGCATTTAGAGGTCAGAAGACAATCTGTGAAAGTGAGTTCTGTCTTTCTACCATGTGGGTCCCAGAGAATGAGCTTGGATTGTTAGGGGAGAAGGCACCTTTACCTACTGAGCAATCTCACCAGCCCCTTGGCTGTGTGTGTGTGTGTGTGTGTGTGTGTGTGTGTGTGTGTGTGTTAGGATTAAAAAAATATTCATATGTATGTGTATGTTGTTTATGTGCCACATGTGTATGGGTGCCCAAGAGGGCCAGAAGATGCTTTTGCTTCCCTTGGAGCAGGAGTTGTAGGAGGTTGTGAGTCTCCTGATTTGGGTGCTGAAAAATCAAACTCATGTCCTTTGGAAGAGCAGTAAGCACTTTTAACTACTGAGCCATCTCTGTAGCCCCTTATTTCTCTCTCTCTCTCTCTCTCTCTCTCTCAAGTACAAAGTTATTCTTGCCCAAATGTATTAGACAAGTGCGTGCTGAATTATAGAAACCTGAAGAACTTTACTAAGAGCTAAATGAGTCCATGCATATGTTGCAGCACATATATGGAGGTCAGGTGACGACTTTTGGGAGCTGGTTTTCTCATTCCACCATGTGGTTTCTGAACATCAAACTCCACAGACTTGACAGCAAGCACCTTTATCCACTGAGCCATCTAGCTGGCCTCCTGAATTGTAATTTTTGTTGTTTCAGAGTTATTAATGATTTGAAGTACTATGTGCATAGTTTGATGTAAGAAGATAAACTTTTATGTGTGTATGTGAGCATACATGTGGAAGCCAGAGAGCAACCTTGGGTGTTATTTCTCAGAAACCATCCCCCTTGTTTATTTGAGACAGGGTTTCTCACTGATTGGGCTAGACCAGCTGGCCAGCAAGCTCTAAGAAACCTTCTGTCTCTGCCTCCCCAGCACTGGGATTACAAGCAGGCATTACCCTGCTCATCTTGTTTGGTAAACACTTTACTGACTAAGCTATCTCCCCAACCCAAAGAAGATAAATGTCTCATTATAAAGGGAAGGTCAAATATGTAGACCTAGCTGGAGGGAATGCTAGGGAAGAGGACTCTCCATGTATGAAACGTAAGGGCTGTCTGAGTTTGTGGGTAAAGTATGGCACAGGAAACTTCCAGCCCAGGACTTGGCTTATGACTGGCACTCAGTAACTGTGGTTGCCCCCCTGTCCTCTGAGGGCTGTCCTCCTTCCCCAGGATAACAAGCCTCAATTCATGGCATATTTTGTACCAATTACTGTGATTCCTTTGGTTTCCCTCCTGTGAATGAAACCTGTGCAAAGAAGTTATTTTTTTACCAGGAGCTTTAATTAAACCTATTGCTCAAGTCTACTAGCTATCATTTGTTTCACTAACTTCATTTATGTTATTTCTGTAAAGAAAGATGAATTTACTGACGAATCTGTACCATACCCTCAAGTTATGAAAGCATGATAGAAAGCCTGTGCCCTTGACATGGCTCCCCTACCCCACTGTGAGGAGAAGCTGCCACACAGGTATTCCTTCTTGCTACCCCTTCCTCACTCTCAAGGCCATTACTCCCAACGTTTTGTTTTTCCTCCTTTTAAAAATGGTAGTCCCTGGCTGGGGAGAAGGCTTAGTGGGGTAAAGCACTTACCGTACAAGCCTGACAGCCTGATTTAGGATCCCCAGAGCCCACATAAAAAGCCTTTTGTAGTAGAACAAGTTGTTGTAGTAGAACAGGAGACTCACCAGAAGCTCTCAAGGGCAGCTAGCCTGGTTTATGCAGTATTAAAGAGACTGTGTCTCAAACCAGGTGGAAGGTGAGGACTGATACCCGAGTTTTACACACACACACACACACACGCACACACGCACGCATGCACACACATGCACACACGCACTTATGCTCAACACAGGGTATTGTCACATGTACCCTTGAGTAATTTGTTATGTAGTTTTGTTTTGAGTGTCACCCAAGTGCCCTCATGTAAAACCATTACCTGTCACTTGTCTTTTGCTCTCAGCTTTACTTCTGATAGTTATTCTGCAGTTTTAATTTCAGTTCTGATTCATTCATTCACACTGCTGGATTCAGTGGATATGTATGATTCATCTAATTCCTACATTTTGTCTGTAGGTGTTTTTTGTTTTCTTGGATTATCTGTGTATAATAAATGGCTGGGCTTTGCAGTGGTCTGATTTATTGCTTATTGCACTGGCTCAACCCTGAATTATATGGTAAACAGAAGTGATAAAAGTGTTCATATTTCTGTTCTAAAGAGAGTTTCACTTATGTTCATATTTCACTATGAAGAATAATATTTTCTGTAAATTGTTAGTGGATATAAGCTTGTTTCTATTCCTAGTTTAAGATTTATTTAAAAAATAGCAGATGGGTTTCTAAGGTTTCAAGTTTCTTTTTTCCCTGTATTGATTGGATTGATCATATGATGAAGGTGGTGACTTCCATTCTCTAGCCTTTGGGCGAGCAGGCACGGGGGAGGGGGTGGTCAGCTAATAGTTTGCTTGCATCTAAGTATCTAAACTCACAGCTGAGTTTCTTCCTCCAGCTTTTGGTGGGTCCTGCTGCAAAGGTTGCAGAACCTGTTGCCCTGTTGTCAAACATTTCTTCTTTTTTTTTTTAGTTAGAATCTTCAGGTCGTTTCCTCTGGGGATTGGTTCCAGGATACTTGTGTAGATAGTAAAATCTGTGGGTGATCCAGTCTGGTACATAAGATGGTGTGGTGTTTTCATATACCCACACACACCATCTAGTATTCTAGATGACTTATAATACCTAGTACATGTAAATGCTATGTTGTCAGTGGTTGCTGAACTGTGTTTAGGGATTAACAAAAAAGAGAAAAGTTCTAGTTCTCAGGTGTACCTTCTCAAGTACAGACATTTCACTATTGTTTCTAGTCCTCTGGGACTCTTATTTGAAATTTTTGATTTGTCTTCCATTTATTTATTTATTTATTTACTTATTTATTTATTAATTATTTGTGGTAGGGTTTCACTGTGTAGCACTGACTAGCCTGGAACTCCCATGTAGACCAGCCTGGCCTCAAATTTACTGAGATTTACCTACCTCTGCCTCCTGAGTACAGCGATTAAAGGTAATTGCCACCATATGTGGCCGTCTTCTCTAGTAAATTTTTTAAAATTTTTCCTTCCTCAATCTCTTTGTGTTGCATTCTGGGAAATCTCTTCAGTTCTTTCAGGTCACTGACTCTTTATTGGGTCGAACCTGCTGCTTTACTGACTTATTGAGCTATAACTTCTGTGCCTTCTTCATTTTTAAATTTTTTCCCCATTTTTTTATGTGTGTGTCTATATGAATGTTTTTGCATGTGTGTGGGCACACTTGTCTGGATGCATGTGGATGTGTGTGCACATGCATTTGGAGGCTTGGGGTTGATGTTGAGAATCATCCTTGATCACTCTTCCACTTTATTCATTGAGTCAGAGTTGGTCTGTTAAACCCAGAGCTTGCCAAAATGGCTGGTCCCACTAGTCAGCTTGCTCTGGGGATCCCCTGACTCTGCCTTCTAAGGCTGGAATTATAGGGGATGGGGGGCTGCCATGACAACTTAGCATTTATGAGGTTTTCTGAATTCCAAGCCTCTTGCTCAGCAAACACTCTAACTACTGCGCCATCTCTCTAGCTCTTGTTTTCATTGTCTTTTGGTTTAGGATTTGTTTATAGTTGTTGCTTTTGATGGTCTCCTGGTTCTTGTTCATTTTTAGACATTTTAATTTAATGCTTACTGTGTGTTTTGTATTTTATAGCTGATAATTTTAATATCTGAAGTCTTTAGTTCTTTAAATCTGTTGCTATTTTTGCCAACGCTGTGACTTCTTTACTTATATATTTTGTCGTATTTTTAGGTCAATAGTAATCAAGCACAGATGTAATTTTTGTTATTCCTTTCTACATGAGTTTGTTTCCTTTTTGGCAGAAATTTGGGAATGATCTCAATTGAAATTACTCTATCCTCCTTTGAGGGCCCCATTTTACTAATGGGATTTCAGGTTGACTACCCCTAAGTTTGGGTAGGGCTCAGGGACTGGAGGGACTAGACAGCTGTCTGTTCTAGTACTGGGATGGCATTAGCTCTTTGGCCCTGTGTTCTTTTTCTTTGCTCATTGATCACAGATCAGGGTTTGGCTTGTTCTTTTACTTCCTTTCCGTTTTCTTCTTTGCTTAGATCTCCACTAATTTTCTTTGTCCCTATTAGTTTCTCTGTGTTCCTCAAAGCCATGCAATGTTTTAAGAGTTATATTTTTTTGTTGTTCCTCTTAGAGCTAGTTGTCCTGCATCTGGGAAGCCCCTCAGAGATTCTAGTCCTCACCCTCCCACAAAGGAAGTTTTGATGCCTTCCTTCCTGTCTACACTGGAGAGGGAATTACTAGTGATACATTACCATTTACAGAGGACTAGTTGCCTATATAGAAAAACAAATATATAGTATTCAAAGCTTCATAAAACTTTCACTTTGCGTAGTAAATGTGGATGAATGATGAACTTGCATTTCCTTTGTTTATGTTGTATTCTCTGTCTCTAGCTTTAGAAGTATGGTTGTAATTTGTATGCTTCATTCTAAGCACTAAGCAACTTCATTGTTGCTTTCTACATTATAAGAGGTTTATGAGGGTTTTGAGGTGAATATTTATCAGTGTGTAAATAATTAGGAAAGGCTTCCTTTAGAAGAGGTAGAATTATTAAGATGTTAAATTACAAAAGAGATCCTGTTTATGTAAAGATATTTTGTAAATAAGAAATGGATTGGAAAAAAGTGGAGAACTAGGAGAGTTACAGAGGCATGGAAGCAGTTTATAAAAAGAGAGCTGCTCTTGCCTTTGGGCAGCTTTGGGGGTAGAATCAGTAGTTTCTAGATGGAGACAGTACGGTGTTCTACTGAAGTAAGATACTCACAACTAAGGTTGTCATCCCAGGGCACAAGCTCCAGGTAATGAACAGAACTTTCTGTTTGCCTTTACTTCCAGAGAGAACACATGTACCCTTTGGAAGGTGACCTGGCCACCTCTGCTTGTAGCATCACTTAGGATTTCTGTTGTTGGTTCATGGAGATGCTTATTGAGGGTTTTTATTTGTTTTGTGGTTTTTGTGTGTGTATGTGTGTTTTGTTTTGTTGTTGTTTTTACTATGGTTATGACTCTACTTTTACTCTTTTTTCTAAAAACATTTCTTTATCTGCCACTGCTGGATGGTTCAATGAAGATGTGGGATGATGGTGTGGGATCCCAAAATGTGAATTTAATTGTCACCTTGACCAAAATGTAAATGTTTTACAGGAGCCATTCTTTTTAATCGTTTACTTTTGAAGGAGATTCTGTCTTCTTGGGTTAGTTTTCTTTGTTGATGGTGGTAGCAAACCCAGGGCCTTGACTACTGAACTGGATTCCCAGTGCGTCTCAATTTTTAAATATTTTATTTGTATTTTTAATTATGTATATGTGTTTGTGTGTGCACATGAATGCAGTGCCTGTGGAGGTCAGAAAGGGGGTGTCAGATCCCCAGGAGCTTGAGTTATATAGATAGTTGTTAGCTACCAGGTATAGGTACTGGGAACGGAATTTCAGTCCTCTGCAGGAGCAGTAAGTGTTTTTAACTCCTAAGTCATCACCAGCCCTGCTTCTCAGTTTTTATAGAACTATTTGGGATTTTGTGGAGTTAAGTGTCTGTATAAGGTTGCGTATTTAGCAAATAGATCAGGGAGTTCTTCTGGTGTGATTCTAGAACCTGAATTAAAAATACATTGCTTATTTGTTTTTATTTTACGTATGAGCATTTTGCCTGTATGCATGCAAGTGCACCCATGTCATGAAATGCCTGCAGAGGCCAGAAGTGGGCATAGGACTTTCTGGAACTGGAGTTTTGAACAGTTGTTAACCACCATATGGGTGCTGGAAGCCAAACCCAGGTCCTCTATAAGAACAACCAGTGCTCTTGACCACCAAGTCATCTGTCCAGCCCTAGAACCCATATTCTTTACTCATTAACATGCATCCTACCACTGAGGAGTCTGAATACTGTTCTGTCTGTCGAGTTGTATTCTGTAGTCTGTCTCTGTCAGCATGTGCGTATTCTTGTATATTCATTCATCCTCAGACATGTGTGCATTCTATTTGCCAGGCACAGGTCTAGTATAGCAGTGAGCATGACAGATAAGGCCACCAGTCCTCATGAAGCTTATGCTAACATTCACAGTAAACTTAAGAGTCAACTGGGAAGAATGACTTTCTGAATTCAGGAAATTCCATCTGCCTTTTTTCAGAGTAATTTTTTTGGTGGCAACCTTTGGGGTTGTTACCTGCAGAGGCACCTGATGACCAGGCCTCAAAGTTACCTTATCCATTTCTCTTTGAGAACCTTCTAGATGTAGCTCCTAAGAGGTTATTTTAGTTGTAACAAGGGTATGTTTTAATCAGATATGATAAAGCATACAGATGAAAATGACTGTCATGAAGGAAGACATTGAATTATACTCACACTTCTGTTAAAACAGGGGTTAAGGGGACTAGAGAGATGGCTCAGGGGTTAAGAGCATTTGCTGATCATGTAGAGGATCCAAGTTCAGTTCCCCAGCACCCACATGACTTACAGTCATCTGCAACATTAGTTCCAGGGGATCCAATGCTTTCTTCTGGCCTCTGTGGGTACCAGGCACACGTGTGGTACATATTCGTACATGCAGACAAAACATTCATACATGTAAAAATAAATATTTATTTTGTCAATATATATGTTTATTTTGAATTCATCTTTTAAAAAATATTTTGATAGGGATGAACAACAAAAGGTTTAATGAAAAAGCATTGCTTAAATGACAGTGGTAGAAGGATTGCTTAAATGACAGTGGTAGAAGGCCAACATGTCATAATCAGAGATTTGGTGTGACTATACATACCTGTATAAAGAATTTATACAGAAATAACAATGTCCCGTAAGATTGGGGTTTTTTTGAGATTTAAAAGTTCTTTTTTTTTTTTTTTTTTTTAAACACAGCATAGGGTAGGGGTTTATTTACAGAAGAGTAGGTGCCCCACATTTACGGCTATGCCATAAAGTCCACACTCAAATACAGATTCTATGACCTCTCGACAGCTACACAAAATTGTGAGAGATGTGCCTCTTGGTGTTCTTGGCTTATGTATCCTTTGCCCCTCCCCCCACATGCAGCTAAGCTCGACTGATTGGGTGAGAGGGGTAACTGGCTCCCTCCTGGACTCCTTGATGAGCATGGGAAAGAGGTGTGACTATAGCTTACCAGCATAGTGGTCAGAGGACATTTCCAGTTAACATTCTACCCCTTCCTCCAGCTCTTACATTCTTTCTGCCAACCTCTGCCACAAAAGTCCCTGAGCCTTGGAGGGGGTGGCAGGTGTGGGATGATCTTCCTCCTGTTGTGGCAAGGCACTGAACTTTTGGGTCTCTGCATCATCTGTTTTCCATGGGCTGTTGGCCAGATTGAGTGGGATTCCATCTACTGTAAAAACACACACAGCAAGAAGCAAGAATATCTAAACAGTGACTGCTATAATAACCTATGGTTGTAAACACAAATGCTTGGTCAGTACTTTAGCAGGTGCATCAAAAAATAAATCTTTAAAACAAGCATTAACAAAACCCCAGGAAGCATGACATGTCACACAGTATCATAGAGGGAAGCACAAAGATGAAATCAGAGGACAGAGAGGACTGAGAGCAGGAGCCTTTATTATGTTTATTTGCAAGAAGAAGAGGGGCAAGGCAAGACAAGACACTAAGGATTATGGCATTTGAGTCAGATCAGTAGTCTCTGGACTTTCTGTCCAGTATCTGTCCCCTCAGTGATTCAGAAAGAGGCTAGTGTCTTAGAGTGAGAGAGCACGTGGAAGAGGGTGGTTGGGATTGTGGATTTGTGATTAGTTGGTTTACATATCTAAAGCATACTCTTAGGCACTTTGTACAGGAATTAGCTAACCCTAGGAGCGACAGTCCTTTCAGTGAGGCCAGAGATGTCAGAACATTAAGAACACAGAAAGTAAGAGACTCTACCTAGCACTGAGCAGTCTGCCTCTGTGAAGATCATCTCCTTTAGCAGATGTCATCTCCTTAGCAAAGAAATTGGATGGTCAACAGGTAGCATATTGTTAGGAAAACTTCCAGAATTTGATAGTAAATAATTTCTTCACTCTCCCATACCTTATTAAACACATAGAAGAGGTTTAATTTTTAAAAAACCTACATATGTTACTGCATTAGAATTTTATGCACTTAGCTTTAAAAAAAAAAAGTCAGAGTTTGAAATTATGGATAAGCACAACACTTGATTTTCAGAATCCTTATTCTAAATTTCATCCAAATTATGTCCCAGGTTAAACCCCATTTTCATCTTGTTCTTATCCTTTCTAGGAACTTGACTATACTTTTCATAGTCTGTCAAGAGAGGCCAAGCTGGTCTAACCCCCAGTCCTTCCTCCTCTGTTGCAGTGGAGCACTCCTGGACTTTGTCCTCCTCTGTAGAAAGGTACCTCAGTCCAGGCTGCTTTGCCCTGTACTTCTTTTTGCAGCTTCTCTTCTGCTGCTTAGATGCTGCTCTTCTCAGAGACTGCCCTTCACCCCTCTCTTCTGGCTTTGTTCAAATTCACTGATTCTTTTGACAAGTATTGCTAGAAAGCTCATTCTTGTAAACATGTAGAGTATCCCTTATGTGGCTGAGTCTTAGCCTCCTAATGAGGCTGTAAGGTTCCCTAGCCCAGCAGCCATTACTTACAGTCCTTTCTGTCCCCCACAGTGATTTGTACTTGTTAATATTTATTGTTGGATTAAAACCTCTTAAATTCTCAAGTTCTCTCCTTTGGAGTTATTTGGTATTTTTGTGTTAAAAGCATTTTTCCCCTCACCTAGAATACTCTAGATAAAAGAGAGAGGAGTCAGAACTGTCTTCTTCTAGATCAGGCTTGACACTAATAAACCTCGATAGAGGTATATAATCCTTTCTTGGCTTTTGTTTCTAGGTTTATAAAATCAGGGAATGGGACTAGGTGAGCTTTATGGTCTCTTCCAAGGTTTGTAAACCTGTGATTCTGCAACTAGAGCTTTGTTTGAAGTGTCCAGACAAGAAATCTTGGAAACAAGAGGTTTATGGGAATGTCTTTTTTAGCTTGAAATTTAGTTTCATTTTTTTATTTTGTTTTAAATTTTAAAATGATTTGACTCTGATTAACCTTTGCGGCTGTAAACATCTCAGTTGCTTTACCTCTAGAGCAGCACTGACCAATAGAACTTTTTACAATGATGTGTCAGTTACCAGCGCTGTCCAGTCAGGTAAACCCACTTCCTAGGAAACTGAATGCTCGAAAGGAGGCTAGTATGGTAGAAGGACTGAATTTTAGGTTTGCATAGTTTTATTTGATTACATTTAAAATTCAATAGCCACATGTGGGTAGTGACACTATATTAGAGAGGCAATGGAGTTTTCCAGTTACTTCACCTGAAAGACCATTCCTCTTGGTTAAATACCAGGTTAGATTCTCAGCACACCTTATGTCCTTGTTAGGTTACCGGTTAGGGTTTTACTATAGTAGTTTCTCTTGGCTTCTTATTATTCTAGTCTGTGGCTGGGGCCACTGACCATTGACCGTTGATTAATCTCTGTGGATTGAGGAAGCATGGCTTCCAAAGTGGCTTTCTTCATCCCTTCCTCACCTCCACCCCCCATCCCCACCCCAAGCGAAAGAAAACAAACTTGGTGTTGTTCCAAGGTGAGCCATTTTGTCTCTTCTCTGACCTCCTTTGGAGGAATGAGGGTCTGTTATTGAAAGTACTGAAGTCAGAGGCAAGTTGCTGAAGGCGAGCCGCCCGGTGAGTGTAGGTGACATCTGGGCTTTTGACCTGGCATAGAGAGAAGGGAATGAAAAATCATAGGCACAGCTTTTATTTTTCCTTTACTCTTCACACTGCCAAGTAGGTGCTTGAGATTCACCCCAGGCCTTCTGCGAGCTTGCTCCTTCCCTACCCCACATTGGTGGGGATGCTGGATTAGATGACAGGATCTACACTTGCAAAGTCTTGCTGGGCACAGTGGTGTTCTGGAGTCATTACATAACCAGTGGTGAACCTAGGACTGGAGTGCAATTTGCATCCTATTTTAGTAGAATTCCTCTCTTGTTCTTCATTGCTTTGAGTGAGCTTATATAGATAGTGGATTTGGCCTCAAATTTTATTCCTCAGAATCAGGGAAAGAGGCTTTTAATGACTTTTCCTGATAATAGTGACATCACTGGTTCCAGTACAGTGCTGGGAGTTGAGTAAAGAAAGGTCAAACAAATGGCTGGTTTTTATCCTCTATGCTTTGAATATCAGCCAGTGCCCTGAATGTTGATTTAATTTATAACTTTTCACCGTTAATAACACTGATCTACCTCAGACAGAAAAAGCGAATTACTTGAAGAAAAACTAGAATTATAATATAACAAGATTGCAAAACATCCTGAGACAGTTGTTTCCCCTCCCTCTTCCATTCATCTTTTCTCTCTATTCTTCAATGGGACATGTTTGTTTTATAACTCTTTGAAAATGAAAATGAAGAGGAAGATCCTGCAGAAGTCAAATGATAGTGCTTGTACTAAATCCTAGTCCGCACACTCAGGCTATGTATCTCCCAGGGTTAAGTTATAGTCCCTTTTTTTCCCTTATACAATGGTGACTGTTATTTTTTTAATTAATTATTTATTTATTTATTTTTATGTGTATGATTGTTATGCTTACATGTGTCTAAGTGCCCCCAGTCATACAATGCCCATGGAGGACAGAAGAGGGCATCGGATCACCTGGAACTGGAGTTAACAGACAGTTGTTAGCTGCCATGTGGGTGCTGGGATCTGAATCCGGTCTGCAAGAACAGCCAGTGCTATTGATCACTGAGCCACCTCTCTAGCCCTAGTGACTGCCTTTTTTTTTTGGGGGGGGGGTCTTTTTAAAACAGGGTTTCACTGTAGCCCCAGCTAGCCTGGAACTCACTCTGTTGACCAGGCTGGCCTTGAACTCACAGAGATCTGCCTGCCTCTGCCTCCCAAGTACTGGGATTAAAGGCATGCACCACCACACCTGGCGTGACTGCCATTTTTTATAAGAAAATAATATGTAGCAGAGTCAAGAATCATGATTTCACCAGTAACTGGGAACCATGGCTCCTGCTTGGGTTAGCTGTTATATACCCAAGTCCTCCAGCATGTGAATATCCTCCTGTTTCCTCCTCCCGTTGTCTGCACCCTATCCCAAGTGAAGGACTTTCTTCCATACACCTTGTAGGCTGTACTGATCTTTATTTCTTTTTTCCACAAGAGCCACCTCACTATTATTGAGTGGAGGAGGGGCAAGACCCAGGAACAGGAAAAGCAGGTTCTTTTTAAATCTTTGTATTTTAGAGTTCTTACTGAGAATTTTAAATATTTGAATGTTTCAGTGGATTTTTTTGTTTTGTTTTGTTTGTAGACGAGTCCAATTTTGAATATAGTGCCTGGGTACTTTCATAATTGTAAACTGGTTACAACTGAGAAAAAGTTAATATCAATTCAAAGATTCTAGTGAACGTTTTTTAAAAATACTGATCCAAAACAGGTGCACTTACCTACACACAGGCAATACATGCATACACATAAAATAAAAATAATAAAATATATATTTTTTTTAAAAAATATTCTTTAAAAAATACCTATCCAACACAAATACCCATGGTGCCATTCCCCAGACCACCTTGAATTCTACTTGGCAAGGAAAACAAATGCCACTGGTTATCATGTTGGTAATAGTGAGTCATATCCATGATAGGGGGATATGTTTTAATGTGTTGCAAATATTTTAAATTCTAATAAAGGAGTAAAATGGTTGTGGTTCTTTATAACGTTGGTTATTCTTGTAGTTTTTGTTATGTTCTACCCTTGGTTAGGAGCAGCTTCAATGACTATTATTTTTATGGCATAGTTTGATCTGCCCTACAGTCCTCCTTGAGACTGTCTGCAGGGATCACAATGGAGTGCAGTGAGGCCAGTTCTGCCTTTTCTCACAGGTCTTGTGTGGTACCCTGAATTAGCCCTGTAATCTCTCCTTGGTGTTGTGACTTTCCTGGATGCTGGGGACATACAGGGCCTGGATCTTTTATTTCCATATTAACATGGTCATTCTGATGGCTGCTTTTATTTGTGAAATGTGATCTCCACAAACTGGAAAGTAGAAAGAATATAAGTGTCCTGTCTGTTCTGGACACAATTTGATTACCATATTGTGGTGTGTTAATAATTTGAAATAATTTGAATTAGAGTACAAATGTCTGAGGTGAAAGTAGCTATTTTGGGGGGGAATTTTTGAAACAGGAGCTCCTTATAGTCCTAGCTGGCCTGGAACTCACTATGTAGACCAGGCTGCCTCAACCTCACAAAGATATCCTTGCCTCTGCTTCCTGAGTTCTGGGATGCTGGGATTAAAGGCCGTACCTCCATGCCCTGCAAAAGTAGCTATTTTCAATGGACAATTTAACTCCTAAAGTTGATATTCCAGACTATAGTCTTTTGTTTTTTTGTTTTTTTGTTCTTTGAGATAGGGTCTTCCTATAACCCCAGCTGGCCTAGACTTTGCTATGTAAATCAGGCTGACCTGGATCTCTCAGAGATCTTCCTGCCTCTGACTCTATAGTGCTGGGATTATAGGTGTGTACTACCACGCTGGGCTGCAGAGTCTCCTATACTTTGGGACCTAAAGGTGAGAAACTTGGGATTGATCAAACAAGATATACTGAATTATTAAGTTCACCTTGAGGGAAGCGAAACTGGAAACAAGATGTTTGTGGAAGTCTGAAATTTCATTCTTGTGTAGGTACCTTTATGCTTCCTGGCCTGTTGGCCCCTTGTCGCCCAGTGTGCTACTGGTCTTGTAACTGACACCCTCTGAAGGAGATCATGTAGAAGGCAGTTAGGAAATAACACTCATTAATCCTTTAAAGGGAAATGATAGAAAATGCATTTCTCTTTTCAAATTGATTTAGTGTCTCGCCATCATCTGTATGAGTTGGTTTCTTTTTTATATACATTTAGGAGAGAGTTGTACAGATACCCGCAGTCTTCTAATTTTCTATGGCTTGTTTTCTGTTTGGATCTGTAGTGTGGTAGCTGATACAGAGTGACACCTAGTGTTTGATGTGCTTGTGACACTGGCTAGGATGAAAGGGAAGAGCTGGCTTGAAGGCTCTTTGCCTGCAAGGGAAGCAATTAAATCCTCTGAGTTTCTGGGGTGGCAGGAAATAAGCTGAGGCCTTTCATGGGGGCTTTGTTATTTCTCTGTCATTGCTTATGCAGTCTCTCTGGAAGTAAGTTCTTTCTTTTTTAATAAAAAAAAGTCACAAAAAAGATAGCCAATTAGTTATACTGGCATTAAAGTGGAAAAGATTGGAAAGATGTGGTAGTTTTTAGGTAGAAGGGGAAAAAAGCGCGCATGAAATGAAGACTAGCGTCGCAGCTGTGGGACACCTTCTACCACCCAGGTGAGTTTCTTGTGTGAAAATAAGACTCTTCTTAGGATCTGATTTTCTTCAGGGCGAAGCCCACTTATTATGGTAGAATTTTATGCTACTAATTTGAGGATTTGTGAAGAGTCTAATGTGTTATTCTTCCTTAAAGGGAGGCTAGACCTTAATATGGTGTGAAAATGAAATGATACATTTTTGAAATTTATCATGTCTGTGCTGCCAAGGTTTTGAATGTTACAATTTTGCTACCCAATGAAATGTCCTAAAATGAATGTGTTAGTACTTAGTAAAAATGTTTTCTTGTGTTTTGTGCTGGTTCTGCACACACTATGCTGGTTCCTTTGATATGCTCCCCTGCCTGCCTCCTTGGCCGTTGTGCAGAGCTTCACCCTATCTACAGGAGCTTGCTGCTAGCTGGTCTTCTGCTCTCCCCCTACCTTCCCCAGTGCCTCCGTTGTAGGGGAGTTCTGGTTCCCATTGCCCTCAGGACTGTCCCCAGCACTTTTCAAGGGCCCTCTTCATCTAACCCCTGCATCCTTCTTACTCCTGTCACCCACTTTACTTTTGTCCCCCTCGACAACCTCTTGGAGGTCTTCAGACAAGCAGCAGGGTTTTTTTTGGGATGGGTGGATTCCGTTTTGTCTTCCTGAAATGCCCTTCTCTGGCAGGCTCACCCCTTTGCTTCCTTCAGGATTTTGTTCAACAGTGTTCATTGGAAGTGTACCTTTCTGTCCTGGCTTCCTGTCTATGTAGTGACCCCACTGAGTTTCCCCTTGGTTTATAGCTGTTAAAGCAGGTAGATTGTCTTTTTTCTATCTCTGGCCTCTCACATGGCACCTGGCACAGAGTGGGCACTTAACAAGAACATGTGTTAATTAATTAAATAAATGGGGATAATTAAAACATCCTCTGAATGACCTACTTACTGAATTCATTGCTTTGTACATGCATAGGCATGCCTCATGAATCATTTTCTATATTTCATTGTTAAGTTTTCTGTTTGAAATCCAGTTCTGAAAAACTTGGTCTTTTAAAGAGGAATTTAATCTGCTTATACTTACCACTTTTTGTGAAGTAATCACTGTTTTTGGCTTTCATCCTTGCTTTGGCGGGGAAGGGTCACTGATTTTTGTTCTGTGGAATGTGCTTTGCAATTTGAAAGGTGTGGTTTATATTTATTCATTCTAGTAATGAACTTTAAATTAACAAAATGATATCTGAACCAGTTTTTAATCTGTCTTATCAAGAATAAGGCAGTGTTTAATAGTAGCCCCATGCTTTTATTTTAGCCCCATGTATCTTCTCAACCATTTTAAGTAGTTTATAGCCACATTATTTTAAAACAATACTTTTTGGATGCTGTTTCTCTTAATTGATTTGGAAATTTATTTTATTTTTAATGACCATATTAAACTCAGTTATGTAAATACAGCTCACTATCAACAGTATTTTTAGTCTATACTATTCTTAGGGGATTCTTTTGATTAATCTCTGTGTTAGGCTGTGAATCATGCAGCATGTTGAGGAAGGGAGATGTGTGCTTCTAGCTGTGGAACATCTTTCTTCTAACTGCAAACTTATACAGGTGACTACAAAAATTTTCTTGAATCTCTTGGACTTTGTTTATATCTCCAGATATAGACACATGTATCAGGAACTGCAGTGCTGTAGGCCCTGAGTCTGCTTTGGGTCTCTGTTGTCCTGATTACTCTGTGGCCCTGATGCCTCCTGCTTCAGTGGCTTATGATCAGTTTACCGCTGTTGTCCTCATGAACTCACTACAGAGAAAAAGACCAAAGTCAGGCTGATTCTTGTTCTTTGATGACTATCCTGTATTTTCTATTTAGTTTTGCATAGTGCTGTAAATTTTTTTTTTTTTTTTTTTTTTTTTTTTTTTTTTTTCAGGGTCTCCCTGTGGCCCCAGCTGTCCTGGACTCACTGTGTAGACCAGGCTAGCCTTGAACTCACAGAGATCAGAGATCGGCCTGAGTCTGCCTCCCAAGTGCTGGGACTACAG
>NW_008329677.1:1415967-1445728 GCF_000622305.1 Nannospalax galili
AAATTTTTTTTTTTTTTTTTTTTTTTTTTTTTACTGTATTTTCAACCTTAAACATGGTTTGTCCAGGCATTTTTCTCTGGTCCTTTATTTGGTTGTAGGGCAGCCTTGTGATATTGTATTCTGGCACATGGGGGAACCTGTAGTAGTCTACATTCATGCTGATTGTTTTTATCTCCATGTAATTAATGTTTCCTTATCTTAGTTAGTTAATTAGAGATCTGCTTTATTAATTTTCCTAAATTTAAAGCATCATTCAATATTCATTTTAATTTTTCTAAAGAATGTGAATCAGAAGTGCTAAAAATAAATCACCCTACTCCATTTTTAAAGCAAATCTGTTTTGGAACAGGCGTTTCCATTCCTTAAGACTGTCTCCTTCATTGAATGATCATTCTAGGCATATTCAACTTACATGGGATGAAGATCCTGCAGGTCACCCCCCATACCTTTTTGCATCTTCATTTGTGCTTTAAATAAACACTAATCTCTGTAATTATGACATCTGTAGATGGGATCCTTTGCTATTTTTATATCTTCATTGCTAGTCAAACTTTCCAACATTTTTATGTTGATTGGGTTCTAAAATTTTATGTGTATGAGTCATGTAGGTAGGTACACCAATGTCATGAAATGCTAGTGGAGGTCAGAAGAGGGTGTTGAAATCCCGAACTGGGAAGGGTATCTGAACTGGAGTTGGGGATGGTTGTCAGCCACCATGTAGGTGTTAGGAATTGAACCTGGGTCCTCTGCAAGAGCAGCCAGTGCTCTTAAACGGCTCAGTCATCGCTCCAGCCCCTCAAATTCATTTTCTTATAAGCCAAGAAAAGTATTTTCCTTTGACCAATGATCACATATTGAGGTTTATCATGCTTGGGGACACATTTCCATTTTCAGTTGTCATTATTAAAGTCCTCCTCATCAAGTTTGTAGCATGTTAGGGTGGTACTGTCTCCTTTGACTGTGGTATGAACTAAAATTAGAATTCTTCTTTACTTTTTGTAATTTTACACTCATTTCTTTATTTGTGCATGCCACTGCTTATTAGGAAACATTGCGTGACAGGCACTGGTCCTGATGTAGGGGATACCAGATGGCTAGAGTGAGTTTTCTTTCTCCCAAGAAATCCAGCTGTAATGGCAGAGTGGGCCTTATACAAAGGGTCTTGTTGAAGTGGTCTCCTTCAAGGAAGTGAAATTTGAGTTTGATGTTAGCAGACCAACAGGGTTGTGGCAAGATGGAGCTATTCCCCTTACTCCATGGCAGCATGCTGAGTGATTAAATAGTCATATCCTGGAAGGAGTTTTTGGTATAAGAAGAACAGCATTCTTGTTTTGTTTGTTTGTTTGTTATTTTAAGCTAAAAATTGCATTCATTTTATTTTTAAGGTTATTTGGTTATTTTTACTTGGTTTCACTTGATTTTAAAGGTAAACAAGGGTTGACACTTAAGTGAAAGTATTCTGCCATCAGAGTTGAGTTATTATTTTTAGTAAGTGGTGAGAGCCTACCAAACAGCAGAAGAAAAGTTGCCTGTCCACATGGGTCCTTCTGAAGCAGAGGAGACTTGCAGCCCAGGCATTCACAGAATCCTTTCTTCAATGGAATTGGCAGTTCTCATCCTAAATTTTCTGGGTATTCGTTATTCTAAAAGTCAAGTAATGGAAAATATGTTCTTTTAAACTAAACCTGTTTTCTCCCAGGACAGCATCTTCTGAACATTTCGCCACACTCTGCAGCTGGGGAAGGGTTGCTGCCTGGCCTGTCTGTTCTTACACTGAACAGGTTTAGTTGGTTATTGTTTCAGGTAGATAACTGCCATGCATTAGTATGTAATATCGTCTTCATTCTTCACTGCTCTACTTTCTATGTGAACTTGAAATCAAGTGTGAATCGACTGAGTTATACTGCAATCATCTGGTAATAATTTGAAATAAAAGTTTCCCATATAAATTAAATGAAGGCTGGGAATTTTAAAGTACTCTATAGCATCTTGTATAAACTTGAGCTTACATTTCACATTATTCCTGGTCATGCAGTAGGTTTGGAAGAAAAAAGAACTATGGATAATCAGTTAAGAGAATGACAGATTCCCTGATGTGCTGATCAGTAGTAATACCTAATTTCGATTTTGAGTGTGCTATAATGGATTACCATACAGATGCAGCTGGGCACTGAGCATTAAACAGAGTCATGTGTTTTTCAGAAAAGTAATATTTATTCACACTGTGTGGCTTTCTTCAATTTATTTTATTTTATTTTCCAGTGAAACTAAAACAAGATGTCAATAGCTTATGTGGCATTCACAGCAGTGTAGTTTAGAATATGAGCTGCAGTAGCCAGATTGTACATTCTCACCCAAAGGTAGGCTTCATCTGGGACTTGAGGGACAGGCTTAGCATGTAGACAGGGTGGTTGTGTTTGACTTTATTTTTATTGACCCTCATAGACTTTAATCTATAAAAATAGTGCTTGTGATATTTGGGCAAAGAAAGAAACATCAGTAAACATCAGTATGGGTATTGTTTCATTCTCTGAATTGTGTGAGATTCTGTCCTTTTAGGAATCTTCTTTTTTTTAATATTACTTTATTTGTGTGTGTGTGTGTGTGTGTGTGTGTGTGTATACATGCGTACATCTGTGTGTGTGCGTGTTCCATGGTATATGTGTGGAGATCAGAGGACAGCTTGTGGGAGTCAGTTCTTTCCTTTCACCATGTGGGACCTGGAGATTGAACTCATGTCATCAGGCTTGGTGGCAGGCATCTTTAGTCACTGAGCCATCTTTCAGTCCTTTTTGGGTATACTGGCTCAGGCATTGGGCATGATGTTTCATATTCAAACCTTATTCAATTCTTTTTTTTTTTTTTCGGTCTTTTTGAAACAGGGTCTCCCTATAGCCCCAGCCATCCTGGAACTCACTATGTAGATCAGGCTGGCCTTGATCTTAAAGAGCCGCCTGCCTCTGCCTCCTGAGTGCTGGGATTAAAAGTACGTTCCATTATTTATTTATCTTTTTATCTTTTTGAGACAGGGTTTCCCTGTAGCCCCAGCTGGCCTGGAACTTGCTATGCGACTAGGCTGGCCTCGAACTCACAAAGATCTCTTGCCTCTGCCTCCCAACTCCTGGGATTAAAGGTGTATAGCACCATGCCCAGCAAATGTGAAAATTTTTATTGAGAAGTAACGATGATAGCCCTGACCTCGGAATAAACTAGAGGCTACTTTTGTGGCAGACTAACAGCATTCAGGCATCTATACACATCTTTTTGATGTAGTTGCTCTGTTTCCTGGTAATATATATATACATATATATATATATGGCCTATATCTATGTATATGTATTTATTGGTTCTGCACTAATAAAAGAAAACAAAGTCAGAAGTATCAATATGTGTTTTAGAAAACTGAAAATTGTGATTCTGTGCTCGTTTGGTTTCCTAAGGTCTAGAGACTAGGTCAGACATGAATCTAGATTAAGCAAGATCTATCCTGAATCTTTAATTTACCCAGCACCTTCTTGGAGCAGTGGCATCCGATGGTGATCCTGCCATGACGCCAGGGTATCAGGTCTCCTTGAAGGAGAATGTTGGAGAACATAGCACATCATGTCCCAGCTGTACTATGTGTTCAGCAAAATGAGCTGCCAGGAAGGAGGCAGCGAAGGTGCAGGAAAACCTCAGAGAGCCAGATTCCATCTACACGAGATTGTTTCCAGTTGAAGGGAAACAAAGCTAGCAGAGAACATCGGTCCCCGAAGTGGGGGTGTACTTACTTCTCTTAGTGTTTTACCCTTTTAATATGATAATAGCCTAATTAATAATTTGAGCATTATTGTGGCACACAAACAATGTGTTGCTCAGATTCCCTTTCAAGAAAGAATTTGCTGCCCAGCAGCAAGAGTGGCATCAGCTGAGGGCTTCCGGTGCCTTCAGCTTTCCAGTCCTGGTCAGCTCTTCTCACAGTCTCTATAGCCAGTGACTGAACAAGTGGGAGTTTAGGGCCTCCCACTGCTAGCTACTCAGGACTCACGATCTTTGCCCCAGAGCTCACACTCAGCTGGCAGTGACTGCCTTGCTCATCCTTCCTCCTTCCCATCCCTGGTTGTCCTGCTCATCCTGCTTCCTTCCCGTCCCTGGCTGTCCTGCTCATCCTGCCTCTTTCCCGTCCCTGGCTGTCCTGCTCATCCTCCCTCCTTCCCGTCCCTGGCTGTCTTGCTCATCCTGCTTCCTTCCTGTCCCTGGCTGTCCTGCTCATCCTGCTTCCTTCCCCTCCTGGCTGTCCTGCTCATCCTGCCTCCTTCCTATCCCTCCTCTGATGCTACTCATCTGTCAGCCCTTTTGAGTAACTCCATTGCAGCTTGTTTGCCAGAGAACTCATCTTGCAAATATTGCTGTTACTTTCTTATCAAAGACACTGAACTATCTCCTACTGTGTTTTTTCGTGGCTCTTGAGTGGCTTTTTTGTCTGGCAGCAGCCTAGACATTGAGTCCCAGGTTTTATTCTGAGTTCCAGAGTTGCTGGGTTCCTTGTTGAAACCTCCTTGCTGGTGATTCTTTCCCACTAGCTGCAGCTGCTTATCTCTGTGGGTTCTTGCTCCTGTCTCTTGTGTTCTACAGCTGGGGAGGACTGTTAAAGATTGCATTGTGTTGGTAGGAAAGTGCGCATGTGGGGGTTTATTAAGTTGTTCAGTAGGGCAGGCCGCCTTTATTTTAAAAATATTTTATTTATTATTTTTATTTTATGTGTATGTGTGTATAGGCTGCATGTAGGTAAGTGCACCCGTGTTGTGCAATGCCCGCGGAGAACAGAAGAGCCTGTCGGATCCCCTGAAACTGGAGTTACGGACAGTTGTCAGCTGCCATGTGGGTGCTGGGATTTGAACCTGGGTCTTCTGCAAGAAAAACCAGTGTTCTTAACCACTGGGCCATCTCTCCAACCCGGGCAGGCCCTCTTAAACCTTTTCTACTCATGACCCCCTTTTGCCAGACAAATTTTTAAAAATTTTTATTATTTTTATTTTATTTTTATGTGTATTAGTGTGTTGCCTGCATGTGTGTAAGTGTATCCGTGTCATGCAGTGCCCATGGAATTCAGAAAAGGGCATTGGATTTCCTGGAACTGGAGTTATGGATGGTTGTTAGCACCATGTGATTGCAGGGAATCAACTTCAGGTCCTCTTCAAGAGTAGCCAGTGCTCTTAACTGCTGAGCCATCTCTCTAGCCCTAGAGAAATTTTATATGATCTTGGGTATGTAGGTATATAAAATAGGTATACAAATCAAACATTTATTGGTAATAAATTACAGACTTAACTTTAAATAAGTTCTTTGGTGTACATATAATTGTATCATTTATTAAGATGAAAGCAAATTTTTGTACTAATGAAATGGACATGCTTGTTTATTTTTACATTAAGAGTTAAATCTTAGCTGAATATTTGCTATCACAAGATGTAGAACAAATTCCAAATTTTTCACAATTGATTAACATTTTTTTTATGATTGTCAATGCTGCAAATGCCTTGTATAAACACATAAAATGGCAGAAACATGTTTAAGGCTATTTTGAAAATTGCTACAATTTCTGTTCTAATCTCATTCCAAAATTGATATAATGATTTTTGTGAAACTTAAATCACCAATTTAACCAGCTGTTTTTAAAACCAAACACACCAGGGCTGGAGAGATGGCTCAGTGGTTAAGAACACTTGCTTTTCTTCCAGAAGACCCGGGTTTGATTCCCAGCTCCCACATGACAGCTAACAACTGTCCATAACTCCAGTTCCAGAGGATCCAATGCCCTCTTCTGGCCTCTGCAGCCTTTGCATGACATGGGTGCACTTACATACATGCAGGCAACACACTCATACACATAAAATAAAAGTAATAAATAAAATATTCTAAAAACAATTAAATCCTAGCTCAATATTTGATACCACAGATATAGAACAACTTCCAATTTTCCACAATTGATCAACTTTTTTTTTTTATGATTGTCAATGCTGAGAATGCCACTTTTCATAAACACATGAAATGGCAGAAACATGTTTAAGGCTATTTTGAAAATTGCTACAATTTCTGTTCTAATCTCATCCTAAAATTCGTTAATGATTTTTGTGAAACTTAAATAACCAATTCAACCAGCTATTTTTAAAACCAAATACACCAGGGCTGGAGCGATGGCTCAGTGGTTAAATGTACTTGCTATTCTTGTAGAGAACATAGGTTTGGTTCCCAGGACCTCATGGTTTCTCACAACCGTCTGTAATTCTGGTTTCAGGAGATCCAAAATCCTCTTCTGTCCTCTGTGGATACAGGCACATATGGGGTACACATACATACATGCAGACAAATACTCATATATATAAAGTTTAAAAAAATCAAATGCACCAACATAATTCAAGCCAAAGATACACCATTATAATACATGCAGAAAAGTGCTGGCAGGAAAGTAGTGAAAGTCTGTGTTGCCCATGATCAAACCCTTATGTTTCTATAAGAGCAGAAAACTTTGAATAAATACTGTACTTTATAAACATACAATAGTTTTGAATGTGAACTATGGTGTTTCAGGAAAGATTTGCTGGCATTGTATGATGTGACAGCATGTAAAGTGTAGAGTATGTATGTTGTGTAACCAAGACTGCAGTGAAGTTATGTGATGCAACATGGTCAAGCACTGCCAGCAATACCTTGGATTATGTGTTTAATTTTGAATTAGTTTTTGGTTGTTGCATATTCAGAAGCCTTATACAATTGCCAAATTTTTGTGACCACCCTACATTCAGTTAGGTGACCCTATTTGAGGTTGCACCCCACAGTTTAAGAACCTGGTCTATATAGGACTGACTTTTAAGGAATGTGGGTATGGCTAAGTAGTAGAGCACTTTCTTAGCATATGTGAGGCTCTGGGTTCTCTCAGTGGTGAGAACTGATTTTTACATCTTCTGATTACCTTTTCAAATTTTTTAATTTTTAAAAAAATTTGTTTATGTGTAAATATGTATTTCGTGTTTGTGTATGCCATATATATGTGAGTACTTGTGGAGGCCAGAAGAGGTTGTTGGATCCCCTGGGCTGGAGTTACAAATGGTTGTGAGCCACCTGATGTGGATGCTGGGAACTGAACTCTGGACCTTTGTAGGATCAGCAAGCACTCTTAACTGATAAGCCGTCTCTCCTACTCTGATTTCCCTTGTTAATGTAATGGAACTTATAAAACATAACAACCCAGTTTTTACAGTTAGCTCTTTTTTGCTTTACTCATCTAAAATTCATGTTGCATATTCTAAGAGTTTGATTATGGACAACACAGACTTTCACTACTTTCCTGCCAGCACTCTTCAGCATGTATTATAATGGCATATCTTTGACTTGAATTATGTTGGTGTATTAATTTCTCCCTCAGCCACTGCCTCTGCATAGTCTATGGAAGGGTTGTCGTGCCTAGCAATTGTTTGGCTGACACGTATCATGGATCCCCCAGGCAAGAGTGTTGAGCTCTCTGGTTTCATTTGTTACTGGCATCCCTTTCCTTATATTTTCTAGCATCGATAGCTTTTTCTCACTAGCTGTGTGTAGTCCTGAGTATTTCTGATCTTTACAGTAAGCATCTGTATAGCACCTCACACAGCAAGAATGTCTCCTTTGACCTGTGCACTTGTCCTTAGCGCCTGTTTACCTTCGTCATTCTTACCTTCCTCACACAGCTTCATCAGCATGCTGATATCACCAGGGCTTCATCTTGTCTTCTCATTTTAAGCTTTCTTTCACAGAGTCTCACCACCTCTCTTGGTGCTCTGTCTATTACTGTTCACACTTAATTTCAGATGTCCAGAACAAAACCTGGCATGCTCATTCTCTTGAAGTCTTAAATTCCTTTAACATCTTGAGTGAAAACACTGTCACCTGGGACGCTATGGGAGTCAGTCTTCAGTCCTCTTTTAACTCAAACCACTCTGCCTGCCTGTTCCCACAGTGTTTCCTCCTGAATATCACTATTGTTTGCTTCTCCTCCTATCCTGTACCTGTGGATATTCCTCCAATGAATTACTCTGATAATCTTCATTGATAGGTTGCCCACTCTTCCCAGCCATCTCAAAATTCATGTCTAGCTCTGGATCTTCTTCAGGGACTGCACACTGCTGCCCAGGAATATTAACCGGGAAGGAGCCTTACTGCCTCTCCAGTTCCAGCTCCTCCCTCTCACCCACCAACCAGCCAAGCTGACCCTCCAACTATTGCTGTTCATCCTGCAAAGGAGCTGCCTTGGCCTCTTGGCCCTCCCTTGTCCATCCTCTCCCCCTACCCTGCCCCTTTCTGTCCTGTTCTCTACTAGGCTAATGTAATTAGCCTTTCCAACATATCTTTCCAGGAAGATGAGCTACTTTCCCCTTCACCAAGTTTTTGTCAAGGTTACTCTGTGGGTGTGAGTGATATTTTCTTTGTGATCTCTTTTCACCCACTAACATAAAGCCCTACCTAGGAAGTAAGGACTGAATATTTTATTCTCGCTTATTTCCATGCTTTAGATGTGAAGTCTGGTGTCCAATGTGTGTTTGTTTCCTATTAGATAGGATTTGTGATGTGTGAATATATGTCAGCATTATTAGGCAATAATACCAGATATGGGATACCTTTTGGAGTTACGGGATTCAAAAATAGTGAGTAAGCTATTAGCCAGGTGTGGTAATGCATGCCTTTAATCCCAGCACTCGGGAGGCAGAGGCAGGTAGATCTCTCTAAGATTGAGGCCAGCCTGGTGTACATAGCAAGTACCAGGCCTACATAGTAAGTTCTAAGCCAGCTGGGGCTATAGGCAGATCCTGTCTTAAAAACAAAAACAGAACAAAAACAACAGCAACAAAACCGTTCTAATAATTATGAGGTCATACTTTCTTTATTTTAGTGGCAAGTCACCTTTTAATTATTTTTTATTTAATTAGCATATAAAATATTAGCTATCATTATGGCATTTTCAATCAAAATCTGTTTTGGTTGGTTCTCACCACGTCCTTCTACCCCCTGTCCCCAAGTCTCCTTTCTTTCTACTTTAATGTCACATTTTCCTTTTGCCCTTCCCCAGACAGTGCCTTTCATTATGGTTTTAATTTGCATTTTCCTGACGTTGAGCATTCTGTTCATAAATCTGTTGTTCATTTCTTCTTCAGAGAGATATCTACTCTAGACAGTTCATTATCTTCTTTCTTTCTTTCTTTCTTTCTTTCTTTCTTTCTTTCTTTCTTTCTTTCTTTTTTTTTTTTTATTTTTGGTCTTTTTGTGATAGGGTCTCCCTGTAGCCCAAACTGGCTTGGAACTCACTATGTAGACCAGGCTGACCTTGATTTCAGAGAGATCCACTTGCTGAGACTAAAGGCTTGGGCCACCACACTGGGGTTAAACTGATAATATTAAAAGATAAAAGATAATAATTATTGACTAGGATGTAGAGAAAAGGGAGCCCTGGTAACTGTTGGCAATGTAAATAGTAAAGCTATTGTGGGAAACAGTGTTGAAATTTTTGCATAAATGAAAAAGTAGCGTATGATTTACTTTTGGGTATATCTCTAAATAACTGAATTCAAAGAGATACCTGCACTAGAGTACAGATATGGAAACAACCTGGGTATCCATCAGTGAGTGAATGGATAAAGCAAACGTGGTAATGACAGTCAATGGATGCTATTTATTACCCTTTAAAAAGAAGGAATTCTACAGTTTACAAAAATATGCTGAATGTGGATGGTATTACACTAAGTGCAATAAGCAAACATACATTGACACATACTGCAGGGTCTCAGTGAGGAAACCTGAGAAAGTCAAAGTTGGAAAAATTGAGAATACAGTGGTAGATTTTAGAGACCAGTGGCAGGTTATGAGGTGCTGGGGGGAGGGTGGAGGGCAGAGGAAATTTTGTTTAAAGGGGACAGAGTTTCAGTTAAGTATTAAGAATACATTTTTCCGATCTATTGCATGATTGATCATGTATCTTATATTTTAAATTGCTAAAATGATAGTTTTGAAAAATAAAAAATAACAGGTATTGTGAAGAATGGATGTGTTAATTAGTTTGATAGAATCAGTTCAAGAGGTGTATACATATCAAAACATCATTTTGGCCTGGCATAGTCGTGCATGCCTTTAATCAGAGGGAGGTAGAGGCAAGGCGGATCTCTGTGAGGTTCAGGCCAGCCTGGTCTCCATAGGGAGTCCAGGCCAACTAGGGCTACAGGGAGCCCCTGTCTCCAGAAGATAAAAAAAAAAAAAAAAAAAGACCCCATTTATGGGGTAATTTTGTACCCCATAAATAGTTATTATTTGTCAATAACAATTTAAATATAAATAAGTAAAAATAATTTTGGAAAAAAAAAAAAAGGCCCAAACAGTCTAAGAAAGTCTGAAATGGAGGCTTTCCCATTCAAGAAAGAATAGAGAGAGTTCATATTGTGGCTTTCAGCATGAGATCAGCCTTGCACTGCTTTAATGTGTACAGTCAGGGATAATCTTTGGTATAGTTTATAGAGGTGAAACATTTATAACAGTCATACCAGTACATTTATCTTTTGTCTATTAGCTTATAAAAATATTTTCCAAATATGTGTCATTTATTTGTTTATTATTTATATCTGGGAGTTAAATGTCATTAACCCAGAGATACTAAGGAAGGCTAATATAAAAGTAGTACACATTTCACATTAACGTGAACATAGGGTCATAGTGAAGATCACAAATTGCCTACAGATTTAATAATTTCCCAAGTAAAAAGAGCTGAAAGCTCATTTCCTGAGTGTCTTCAGGACACCTGCTTGGCTAGGGAGAGATCCTTCAGGTGCTGGGGGTGCTTCAGGGAGTTAGACTAAAGGACTACTCCCTCCTGGCACTATTACACTTTTTATTCTTTCCTTTTTCTAAGTTTGAGAACAGTTTTCTTTAGAGCTCAGAGAAAAATAATAGAGAGGCAAACTGCAAATCTCAGCAGCTGCCAGGAGAAGGTAGATGAAGAAGAAGAAGAGAGGAAGCCTTGCCATTTGCAAAAGAGGTCAGCAAGCAGCCATGGGGCACAAGGAGGGGGGCTTCAGAAAAAGAGTGAGAAGCCCAAGTGCTAAGAAAAGCATGCTTAACATTTGTTTACTACCTCAAAAAGGAATTAGGAAAAGAAAATGAGGGACTGGAGAGATGGCTCAGTGGTTAAGAGCACTGGTGGCTCTTGCAGAGGATCCCGGTTCAGTTCCCAGCACCCACATGGCTGCTAACAACCATCTGTAACTGACACCCTCTTCTGATCTCCGTGGGCATTATATTAATTAAAGAAAAGTAAAAGAAAAAGTTATGCTTTCTGAGTCCTAAGTTGGAAAAACAGGCAGTCCTGTGCAGAAGCCCCATAGGGCTGCCTGCTGGAGAGGGCTGCAAGTACCTGCCTCATTATACTGTTAAAGTGAATTAAATAGTGGGATCCTTTCAGTTAGGGAGGAGAATGGTAAACAGGACAGAGCAGCTGAGTCAGAAAGCACCAGGACAGGAAGGTGATCACCAGGAGAAGCCCCAGTGAGGAGGCAACATGTGGAGGAAGGCTTGGGCAGTAGGAGGTGCCACCAGTGCAAAACTGTGGGTGGAAAGTGGCATGGTCTGAAGGAAGGGCCCTGATGTTGGAGGGAAATCCCCCAGTTTTGGCTTTTCCCTCTGGAAGTTGCAGCATATTCCTCTATTGTCCAGTGGGAACAAATGAAGTAGAAAATTAAGACAAAGAGACAAAAATTCAAGTATGCTTAAGTGAAGAATGCATTTCATTAGTTGCCTGGAAATATTCTCATTCAGGACATCTAAACATAACTGACTGCAGCTTTTAAAATGTTAGCTAGAATATTAGACTAGTTGAATCTAGAATAGAGACTATCATCATACGATAATAATACGTTATCAATTCCTAGAGATGTGTTTTGACAAAATATTTGGATTTCTTCTATATTAAAAAGATTTTAATTTATTTTTATTTTGTGCATATGAGTGTTTTGTCTGCATATATGAAAGGGCCACCATGTGTGTGCCTGGTGCCCTTGAGGGCCAGAAGAGGGTGCCAGATCCCCGGAATTGGAGTTAAAGATGGTTGTGAGCTACCATGTGAATGCTGGGAATTGAACCCAGGTCTTCTGCAAGAGCAGCCAGTGCTCCTAATTGCTGAGCCATCTCTCTAGCCCCAAATGTTTCTACATTTTTTTGTGGGGGGGTGACTTTTTGAGACAGGGTCTCCCTGTAGCCCCAGCTGGCCTGGAACTCACTATGTAGACCAGGCTGACCTTGAACTCACAGAGATTGCCTGTCTCTGTCTCCCAAGTGCTGGGATTAAAGGCATGCACTACCACACTCAGCTTTCTACATTTTTTTTTTTTTAAAGGTAATTGCACAGCCAGTAAAGGTACTCGCTGCTAAGTTCAGTCCCTAGGACCTATAGGGTACATAGAATTGACTCCCTCAGATTGTCATCTGACCTTCACATGTATCTCTCTCTCTCTCTCTCTCTCTCTCTCTCTCTCTCTCTCTCTCTCCACACACACATACAATAAATAATTTTTCAAAGTAGCTGCACTAAAAATAAAAGGATTCTTATTACCCAGGAATAACTTGCCAGAGTGTGTTCTAGAGTGAAAGGGAAAAAGAAAACGTCACTCTCACTGATTAGGCTTTTCTTTTTGGGAATTTCATACATATATATAATGTACTTTGATCAAATTCACTGCCTATTCCCTCCCCTCCAACTCTTCCCCTTGCCCTCCGCCACCACTTTTCCCTCCCACCTTCATGTGATCTGATTTTTAAAACCACTGAGTCCACTGAGTGCTGCATGGGTTGTAGGACCATCCCCTGGAGCATGGTAACTCCCAGGGGCCACATCCCTGAAGAAAACTGGCTCTCCCTCCCATAGCAGCCAACTTTTGGTTGGAGAGGGTACTTTTAGTAGCCCAATAAATTTGATATTTTTAAAATATTTTTAAGCCGGCCATGCTGGTACACACTTTTAGTCCCAGCACTTGGGAGGCAGAGGTAGGTGGATCTCTGTGAGTCAAGGCCAGCCTGCACTACGTAGCAAGTTCAAGGCCAGCTGGGGCTACAGGGAGACTCTGTCTCAAAAAGACCAAAAGAATTTAAAAATTTTTTTACTTATTTTTATTTTATATGTAAGTGTTTTGCCTGCATGTATGTAAGTGTACCACATGTGTGCAGTGTCTTGCAGAAGCCAGAAGAGGGTATTGGATTTCCTGGAGCTGGAGTTACAGGCAGTTAGCCGCCATGTCGGCACTGGGAATTGAACTGGGGTCCTTTGGAAGAACAAGTGTTCTTAACCACTTAGCCATCACTCCAGCCCCCATAAATTTTTTCTTTACCTACTAATGGATGCTTTCATAAGTATAATTCTAAAACCTATTTTTAGGCATTAATTTTACGAAATTCTTTAATTCCTTTTTTTCAAAAAATTTTTTACATTTATTTATTGATACATATGTACACATGCGCCACAGCATGTGTGGAGATCAGAGGGTGCTCTGTGAACCAGGTCTCTCCTTCCCCTTTTATATGGGTTCTGGGAATTGAACTTAGATTGTTCAGCTTGGCAGCAACTACCCACTGAAAAATCTTACTGGCCCAAATTTCATGAGATTCTTGTCAACAATTTTATATTGTGCCATCGAATTACTTGACCCTCACATTCTCTTTTGTTCATCTTTATTTCCTACTCTGTTCTTTGTTTAGAGATCATTAATAGTTATGATGAGGGGCTGGAGAGATGGCTCAGTGGTTAAGAGTATTGACTACTCTTGCAGAGGACCTAGGTTCTATTCCCAGCATTCCACATGGTGGCTACAAACTGTCCTTAACTCCAGTTCCAGGGGAATCCAAAGCCCTCTTCTGACCTCCACAACATTGCACAACACGTGTGCACTCACATACATGCAGGCAATATACTCATACACATAAAAATCAGATATATAGAGATTATAAATGCATGTGCAAACATCTTGGTGTCAGTTGCATTAAAAATGAATTTTCCTATAAAATAATAAATAAAATATTTAAAAAAATAGTTATGATGGAAATGGGAGGGAATAGGTAAAAAATTCTTTTAACATTTAAGTACTGTTATTTAATAAAGATACAATGATTTAGATTTTCCATTTCTTTTTTCTTTTGTCTTGAGTGGAATTAAATTTGGAGCAATAATCTCTTTAAAATGAACGTTTGGGGAAAGAAGCTTGCCTGAAGCAATTAAAAAACTCTTCCATGGGAATATAGTAAAGTGCAGTATGTGATACTGTTTCCTTTTATTTCCTCAAGTTTTGTGTGTGGCAAGTAGTATGGACCTGTCATAAAATAGATAATTTCATTTGGTATTTACTTTCTTTCTGTCTTTTTGTTGTTGTTTGTTTTGTAGAAAATACTGCAATTTCTACCTGAACGAATTTTCTTCCGATGGCATTACCAGAGTATAGGTAAGAACAATGAAGACAGATGTTGTTAGTGATACAGATTTCTACCAGCTGAATTTTCAGCAATGCTCTGGTGCTCACACCATCAAGATAGCTTATAGGAAGAAATATTAATAAGGGTACAATCATTAAAATCAAGAGAAGACTAGCATGGGTTTTGGAGGAAAATGTATTTCTCTCGCAACAACTGGTCAAAGTGCAGAGAATAAGTCACTGTGGAGTGCTCAGCCTTCGGTGGGACATCTGTATCATACCTTTTCCTCCTAAGGCTCAGGGAACATTTTGGAAGAGGGGCAGAAAGATTATAAGAGCCAGAGGCTGGGAGGAGTGCTTTGAAACAGTGTTTTCTGGACGTGACAGGGCGGTTACCCTCATGAACTTGGGTCAGCTGTGGTTGCCTATACAAGACCCACACAAGACCAAGCCAATTAGCATTCCAGCATGGAGCAGGGAGGGACTTAAAAAGAGACGTGAAGTTGGGAGGGGGAATATAGTGGGAGTAGGAATGGGGAATGGATATACTCGAAATCAAGTATATGTATGTATGTATGAAATTCCCAAAGAATAAATTTTAAAAATGTCAAAGAGAAAGCACGTCTCTTTCTAAAAGTGCAATTTGGGGGATATCGTTGGCACACTGGACTATTGGCTCCCCCTGGAGCTTGATATAAATGTAGTCTCAGGCCCCAATGGCACTTGCTGAACGTGGTGGTCTCTGTTTTAACAAGGACCACAAAGGGATTCTTGTGCATATGAAGTTTGAGAAGCATTGATCTAGAGTATTTTCTTAAATAATTTCACCTTGTTTCTTACCCCCCCCTCAAATTGTTCTTTAAGTCTCTATCATTGACTCAAAATTCCCCTGTTTAAATATTTAAAGATGTGGCATCCAGAGGGAATTTGAAATAAAGCAAGTAATGCTGCTGCCCTTTCTGCCAAGCTCTTAGTATCTGTCCACACACAATCGTGGTTTAATTTGCCCAGCCTGGTTGAGCATTCCAGGCCCTCCCTTGTACAGTACATTCTGCCTTCTGTTTCAAGAGTGCCTGCTTCAATCCTTCTGCCAGGCAAGGGTCTGCCGCTTGCTGCAATTTTCCTTCCCTTTCAGATGGTTATATTGGAGGAAAGCATGACCCTTACCTTATTGAGGGAGAGACATTTGGTACAATCCTCTGGGGCAGAAGCAAAGAGCATCTCACGATCTTTGTTTTGCATGGGCCTGTTGCCCAGTAGGTGACTAGATGAGAAAAGTCTACAGAATAGCAGTTGCTGGGAAGGGAGTATAATGGGAATAGAGAAGAAAAGTTGAATAGTTCTGCTCATAGGGATTAATGGATGCTCTGAGAGAAGTAACTTCTACCTGCATCTTGAAAGGTGAGCAGGACTTCCTGGTTGGGAGAGCAACACATACAAAATCACAGAACTGGAGAAAAAACATGGCATCATCAGTAGCTATTCCAAAATCCATACTCCTAAATTTAATTTAGGATTGGTTTTATTAAAACATGTAATTGACTATTAAAGAAGTGAATTCAAGTTTTGTGTTATAAATTTAAATTTAACAAAAGTACAGCTTGTATAGCATACACATCCAGAAGAGCGCCTTGACCTTCAAATCACTCAAGTACAAAAAGAAAGTTTCCCTTTAAATCTTAGCAAGTTGTCCCTAGATTTCTTCTGCTTAATTGAAGCTTTGAGCTTTTGTGTTTAAATTAAAGTAAGAATAAAAAATTTAAATGTAAAGTATCATCTAAAGAGGCACCTTGGGGATTTGTGATGTTCTGTGGTGTCTTGGGAAAGGATGACAGTGAGGAACAACTGCACACAGTATTCCTTGTGCTAGGTATAATCCTTCTCTAATTTTGTTTATCTCGTTTATATGAAAACCATATTTTCTTCAGATAGCACTTTAGAATGTCTGAAGATTAGTAGACTCACCTCAGCATGACTGAACTTAGTAGAACTCTGAAGATTAATTTGCATTTGTGTTGTGAAACTTTAAACATCTAGTAGGCAGTATGTGGTATAGCTTTAATTTTGCCTAGAGCCACAAAAACTAGTTAAAATTGCTGGCACAAGTAACTCTTTACCCAATTTAGTAATATCTAAGTGGGACTGGCCAGAGGCCTCAGAGGTCCTCCCTGGGATTGCAAAGTTCTATCTTCTAGCCATTATAGTAGCTGTTTTGTTATTTATGCAGCAAAGTGGTCTTTATGATGTGATCAGCCTGAGCCATATTTCAGATTATGGAAGTATGAGCATTTGCGTATAAAGTCATTCTTATTTGCCAGTGATGCTTGTGTACTTAATGCTTGTGTTAAATAGGCTCTTTGGCGGGGGGGGGGGGACGCATTTTTGCAGTGTTAAATCAAGTAGATACTGGTGTGTGTCAAGGTCCACATCTCTCTTACATTGATCCTTAGACTAGGTGTGCTTTGGAATCAGAGCTTATTTTGAAGTTAAAGATTTATTTTAATTATGTGTATGTATGCTTATCTGTGTGTGGGTACGTATACATGACTGCAGGGGCCAGAAGAGGATGTTAGATCCCCTGGAACTGGAGTTACAGGCAGTTGTGAGTTGCCCAACATGGGTGCTGGGAACTGAACTCTGATCTGCTGCAAGGCCAGTATGGTTAGTTGCTGAGCCATCTCTCCAGTCCCTTGATTTGAGTTTTAGATCAGCAGTGTATGCATTGATACATGATGAGGCAAACGACTGAGAATGTCCACAGTAGTTAATGTCTGTGTCACACCCCCAGGGTCGGTATAGCAGCCTGACTAGTGAAAATTCATTCTGGAGTTTAAAATACGAATATTTGGCTATCTGTGGAGTAACCAAATTCCAGGTAGCTCTTATCGAGTGTGGCCACACTGACCAGGTCAGGTCCATTCACTGCTGCCCCACAGAGGGAAGGTTTGGTTTTCACAGCCTCTGGGTTTTTTGTCATTATATTCATTTCTAGCTTACTTGGATCTGTTGAACAGTAATTTGAGGTCTTGACTGAGTTAACACTAGAAACTCTACAACTGTAGGAAAATCCCGAATATGGAAGGAGAGCTCTGTGCCCTGAGCACCACTGGTCCCTTGACTGAGTGCAGCCTCCCAGCAACACAGGCACTTCTCTCAGCAGTGCCAGGCATCCTTGCCAGTGGGTGACTGCCTCTATACAGAGACTGGACTAGAACCTTTATGTCAAACCCAGTATGGCATGTTGTCTCACACCAGAACTGACTGTTCACTACCAGAAAATCCTGAAATAAAAGCCCTTACCAAATTCTGGTAGCTGCAGAAGCTTTTCACTTCTACAGCTACGTTTACCCAAAGAAGAAAATAGTTTGAAACAACTACCATCATGCCGAGTCTGTTTTTTATTATTGCCATCTTGTTTTGTCTGTAGCAATCAGAAATGTGTTTCTCTTAAAATGCTTTTTAAAGGAAACAGTGTCTGCGGTTTCTCCTTGCTTCAGTCTTTAGGGCTAGCTTTTGGGGCCCCTGAGATGACTCAGTGGGTTAAGATGCTCCATGCTTGATGATCTCAGTTCAGTCTCTGAGACCTGCGTGGTAGAAGGAAAGAACTGACTCCCAAAAGTTGTCTTATAGCCTACACACACACACACACACACACACACACACACACACACACACACCCCACATACACACCCTCAATACACACTAAGTAGACAAATGTAATTTAAGGCCTTCTTTTTTTTTTTTTTTTTTTTTTTGCTATAAATTGGTGTCACCTGTTTCACAGTATGAAACAAAATGGGTCCTTATTCCAAAAAGAGGTCCTGCTTCAAATGATGCCTGCAGAGCAGGATCAGAGGCGTGGCTGGTTCAACACTTGTAGCTCTGTGATACGTACACCCATGACTGAACTATTTGAGAATTTCCATTGCTGATAACAAATGTAAAAATTGTTTAAGCTTTTCCTGAAGTCCTTTTTAGGCCTGTAAATAAGGTGGATAAAGTGACCGCTTGACAATACTGAGAGTTGACAGGAACTAGTGTAACAAAAATGGCAATAACAGCAAAACAGAGATGCTTGATAGAAGAGCAGGCTCTAGCACGTCCCCATATGTACGTGTGACATCAACACAGGACTGAAGTTATTGTGTTTGCTTTGAAAGAGTTTACTGTTCATGATCATCTGAAGGCAAGTTTTCTACCTGGTTTAATGGGTGAGAGGATATATTTTATATTATAGGTATTTTATAGAAAAGTGCTAAAAATAAATAACCTTTAGGCATAAAGGGATAGGACTCAGTAAAAAAAATTTGTACATGTGCACTCTCATTATATTTTTGATCTATAAGTTGCTCTTAAGTCTAATTTATTCCACTTGTTTCTCTTAATATACTATAAAAACCAAGCGCATGAGTAAACTGAAATTTTTTTTTAATTTTTTTTATTTTCAGCCTTTTCCCTGGCTTTATACCTGGGGCTGTTCATTGTGGCCCCACATGGCCCCTACATGAGAACACAACTTCTGACCAGCTTTATTTCTCAAAGTTCTTACCCCCTGGATTCTCCCTCTGAGGAGTCCAAGTTGGGGAACCCATCTTAGTTTCCTCACAGTCCATCCTTTCTTGTACTTTTCCCCTATGGATTTGGCCTCCTGTGCATTTGAATTCACATTTTGATTAAGTTTTGACATAAGTACATACTTGGGAAATAATTGCTACCATCAAGATAATTCACGAAGCATCACCTCTCCAAAGTTTTTAATTTCAAAGAAATGCAATTTATCAATTTTTACTTTTATAGATTGTACTCTTAGAGTCATATCTAGAGAAGTTTTTATTAATACGAAGTCATAGAGATCTTGTGTTTTCTTCCTTCATTCCCATTTTCCTCTTCCCCTCTCTTTCCTTCTCTTCCCTTTTCCCTTTCCTCTTTCCCTCCTTCACCAACCCTTTTCCCTCTCTCTCCCTCCCCGCTCTCCTCTCCTTCTCTCCCATTGCATTTTATTTTTTAAATTATTTATTTATATTTATTTATTGTTTATGTGTGTATTCATGGGTGGGCACCTGCTACAGATCATATGTGGAAGCTAGAGGAAAACTCCCAGGAGTTGTTCCATCTCCTCCACCATGTGAGTCCCTGGGATTAAACTCAGGTTATCAGACTTGGTGGCAAGTGCCTTTGCCCTCTAAGCCATCTCTCCAGCCCACAGTTTGGTCTTTAAAAACTGTTGTGGTACACGCCTTTAATCCCAGCACTTGGGAGGCAGAGGCAGGCGTATCTCTGTGAGTTCGAGGCCAGCCTGGTCTACATAGTGAGTTCTAGGACAGCTGGGGCTACAGGGAGACCCTGTCTCAAAAAGACCAAAAAAAAAAAAAAAAAAAAATCGAAAAACCTGTTACATTGAAGCAGTATTATTCTTGATCACTGAGTATTTTCTGTGCTCTTCAAATGTTGTACAAGCCTTGCTCCTGGTATTCTTGCTGCCTCTTCAAAAGTCATAAGACATTCATATGATATTTATACTTAACATACAGTAAAAGTTCATTGATTTAAATTGAAAGTTCATTGAATCAGTTCAACTAATTAGATTTTACTAAATTATTTTTTGTTATATTGAGTAAGTAGCAAAGTGACAGTCTATAGGGTCAGTGAGACATTAAGAGATTAGGACCCTAGTTTTAGATATGATGGTGGTCACAGTTCAGAAACTACAGAAGGGTTCTTGAGATTATGAGTGGGTCTGGCTACTAAATTCTAAAGACTATTCACCTATCTAGTGTATATGTTTACACTATCCACATAGTTATGGCTTGCTTTAGTGGTTGAGACGCTGGCTGTTTTTCATGGGGAAACATCTCAAATACATCAGTGAAGAGCTGGGGGGGGGATAATTTTTTTTCTTAAGGTATATAACTATTGAGAGAAAAGCTCTTTTTCTTAAGATTTCTATTTTAAAAGTAAAGTTTTAAAATGTTTCCATTCTCAGGAGAGGCTTTGGTTAGTACAGTGGGGTGTAACCCACAGCTTTTGCAGTTAACTGCCCATTGTAGTTCTGAGTGAGTTGTCATGATTAATGCTCTTCAGTACCAGGAGAGAAACATGTCAGCCCTAATAGTTGTAAAAATGGTCTTTTAAAGTGTTTCATGAGTGCTTGTTTCACATTTTTTGCTGAAAAAAATTTTAAAGTCATTCATCTTACATATGATTAGATTATTTGCACATAATCCACTCACTGTGGTCTTTTGGGCTACCTTTATCAGACATTTAAAAATTGATGAAATTTCTCCTTTGACAGTTTCATTCATGTGATGCATTCTAATTGCTCTCACTGCCACCCTCATCTCTCTCACACTCCTATCATCCCTCCTCTTCCCTACAAGTCTCCTACATTCATTTTGTTTTGTGACCTACACTGATTTTGACCAGGGTTATGTATAATTTGGAACCATTGATTGCAGCCTGATGAGCTCATCTCTGGGTACACAATTGAAGATAATGACTGTCCATCCCCTAAGAGTTCAGCAGGGAGGTCTGGGGCCCTGGGAGTCTCTGTTACATGATTGACTGTTGAAAGATCCAGTCTTGTGCTGGCCCAGTGCAGACAACTGCAGATGCTGTGACATCATGTTTGCAATGTCTGTGTCATATCCTGAAGATGGCATTCACAGCCCTTCTCCCTGTCTTCCAGCTCTTATACTCTTTCTGCTCCTACTTCTGAGATTTTCTCTGAGCTTTAGAGGTAGGGTGATATGAATGTTCTGTTTAGGGCATTTTATTTTCAGCACCTTGAGCAGCCATGTATCTCTGTATTCACTGCTGTTCACTGCAAAGAGAAGCTTCTCAGATTAAGACTGAGAGTCACATTTGCCTGTGGGTATGAACATAAATATTTAGAAGGCAGTTTGGTACTATGTCAATTTAGCTAAACAACAGTAGTAAGTTCCCCACTAGGGCCTTTGACTACCCCAGACATGGATTTTTGACCAGATTTACAGTTGTGAGCATGGGTTCTCTACTGTGGAGTGGACTTCAAATGCAATCCTTGAGCGGTTGGTTACCTCCCTAACAGTTCTGTCACTCTTGAACATCTGTTCTGGAAGATTGGCTTTGGAGTTCTTAGGGATCACAGCAGGATAAGACTGTTGATGCCTTTTGTCATGCAGTAGTCTGTGTAGCACCTTTTAGCACTATAAAAGCTAGCCATTAGGGAGGAACCATCTCAGTCAGGTCCAGCCTGAGTTCTTTATATCTTGCAGCCAAGGTGTGTGGTAGCTTCAGTAGTAGGATCTTATCATCTTTGTTCTGATGGGCAACTAAGAGAAATGATAAGAGGTTGTATTGTTTGGGGAGGGCTGCTGGAACAGGGATTTTTAAGATGGCTTCTGAGAGCATCATTATCCAGCTCTGCAGGTTATCTCCCTTCTAACTCTTAAAAAAAAAGTGGTTTTTTTGTTTGTTTTTTGTTGTTTTGTTTTAAAGGGGGATAAGAGATAGTTTATTCTGGTGCCAAATATGAGTGATCGTGGCCTGGGAACACAGATTCAGGTTATCCCAAATTCCATGTTCCTACATAACAGTTTTACAAAGTAAAAACCCTTTTTTTAATACTGGACTTGTGAAGTAGCACGTTTCCATATGGCTTTTTGTTTGTTTGTTTGTTTGTTTTTTTCTATATACCCTTCATTTGGTGATCCTTTCTTGCCCTCTTTTGTCTCCCCCACCCTCATCCTTGCTTAAACCCCCCCTACCCAATTTTCATTTTACCTATGTTCTACTACTGTCCCTCCCTTAAGGCAACCCCCCATGGGCCCTTTCTAGTTTCCTGGATTCTGTAGGTACTCTACAAAACTAAAGATTCAAAGCTAGAATCCACATATGAGAAAGAATATTCAAAGTGTCTTTCTGCGGCCTGAGTGAGCTCATTCAATTTTTTTTTTTTTCCTTACAAGTTGCATCCATTTACCCGCAAATTTCATTTTTCTTTACACAGTAATATTCCATTGTGTGTATGTATCACATTTTCATTATCTGTTCATTAGTAGAAGGACATCTAGGCTAATTCCATTTCCTAGCTATTGTGAACAGAGCAGCAATGAAATGGATGAGAGAGTATCTCTGTAGTAGGAATATCAGTCATTTTGACTCTTTTCAAAGAATTTTTGAGGCTGGCCATGGTGGCCAGCACTTGGGAGGCAGAGGCAGGCGAATCTCTGTGAGTTCAGGGCCAGCCTGGTCTACATAGTAAGTTCTAGGTCAGCTGGGGCTACAGGCAAACCCTGTCTCAAAACAAAAATGACACCTAAAAAAACCCAAATCGCCCCAAAACAAAACAACAACAAAAAAGAATTTCAAAGAGACTCATACTCAAAGTACTTTTATCTTTAAAAATATCTTTCTTTCTGATTTTGAAGGTCAGGCTCACATTTTTTAAAAGTATGTATATGTTTTCTTTCTAAAACTGATTTTTAAAAAGATATTTTGGGGCCGGAGAGATGGCTCAGTGGTTAAGAGTGCTTGCTGCTCCTGCAGAGGACCAGGGTTTGGTTCCCAGCACCCACATGATGGCTCACAGCCACCTGTACAGTGGATCCATTGCCGCCTTCTGGTTCCATGGTTGCATGCACATGGTACATATATGTACATGCAGTCTCTCTCTCACACACAAAATAACAAATAAATTAGACAAAATAAAAATAAATACTAAACATTAAATACTAAGCATTCCCTCGTACCTTAAAAAATTCATTTGTGTCATTTACTCTGTTTCTAATTCATTGTTTTAATTTTCAGGCTCAACATTAAAGAAGCTTCTACACACTGGAAATTCTATTAAGGTAATCATTTTTCATGAAAATATAATGGCATTGTTCTCTTAAGTTTTAATGCCACAGAGTAACAAATTAGGCTAGTTTGAAAAAAAATAGTCTTTACAGACTACTTGACTCAGTTTTTTAAAAAAATATTTTATTTATTATTTTTATTTTGCATGTACAAGTGTATTGCCCCCATGTATGTGAGTGCACCCGTGTTGTGCAGTGCCGCAGAGGTCAGAAGAGGGCTTCGGATTCCCCTGGAACTGGAGCTAAGGGCGGTTCATAGCTGCCATATGGGTGCTGGGAATCAAACCCAGGTCCTCTGCAAGAGCAGTCAGTGCTCTTAACCGCTGAGCCATCTCTCCAGCCCCTTGACTCAGTTTTTATTTTATGACATATTTCTAGCAAGACTTTTGTTTTTATATCATGACTTACTGTGGGAGACATTTTAAGTAGTCTCAAGAGAAAGTATCTTGGGCTTTAGAGTTTGGAGTCTGAGGACCCCCGACCAGGGAGTGATCCCACTTTGTCATCCGAAAAAGGAGGGGTGTCTCTTCTCTGCTTCAGATTCAGTGCACCTGAGTCTGCTACCTCAGCAATCTGGTTGTCCCTGGATTAATTTGCTAATTTTGAGGAAAGTTGTGGGGGGAAAAGAACAACAAAGTCTTACTCTTGATTGATCTTGTAATTCAGGTTAAAATTATCTTATTTTAAAATGAATATTTCATCTGATGCTGTCATAAGATGTTCCTAAAAACAGGAGCAGCAGAAAGGAAGCCAGCCGTGGATGAGTAGTTCATGGAAGATAATTCATTTGTGACTAATTATATTATATGTGTACCCTTAATAAGCTAGTACATTTTAAACTTTGATACCACTTTCAATAACTGCAGCCATGTACAACTTGAGTATGTTAAATATCTTTTACATGTTGAACAAAAGAAGGAAGCTATTCCTAGCCTCACTGTAGATTCCATATTGTCCCTGTTATTTGAAGGGAGTAGTCTTCTAGTTAAAAACCATCAGGTTATTACTTGTGTTATTGTTAGTCTTGTTTATACATAAACCTCCTAAGTAAGATTAACATTAAAAATTGGAGACTTGCGATAGAATTTCACAATTTCCTTGTGTTAAATATTGTTTGATTCGATGAATCATTGCTGTCTTCAGTGTGGCCACTCATTTTGTTTGCTGTAGAAGAGGAGGGGCAGGTGGGGGTGGACATGGAGGTTATGAAGAGTGGTGGTAAGATCCAGGGTCATGTCTGGAAATGTGTTGTGAATCCACTAAAGGGGGGGGGGGCAGTGTTGCCAGTGAGTACATCTGTCATGTATCTCCTCTTGTATTTGGTTTGCAACACTCTTCCTTTCCGTGGTCAGTAACACCTTGAGTTAACTGAAAGGCCAAGGGAAACTACTCCAGGTGCCTGTGTATGGAGCGCTACACATCTTTCAGTTGCATCTGTTGACATATTTTTTGTTCTCATTATGCATCTTTTTTATTCACATCTTTTCAATCATGAATATAGAAAAGGGGGATGTTTGCTTTTGAATTCTAAGAGTAGGTTGTAGATAGTAGATATAACTAAATATAGAGGATGGTGGTGGGGCTGCAGGGAACTGAGTATGGACATAAGGCAGGGAGCAGCCTAGTCTCACTCAGCCAGATCTTTGGAGTTTCGTTTAGCTCCAAAGAACATTGTAAACAGGGCCATATTGTGTTAACATGATGGAAATTCTGCATTAGTCTATCATCGTGTAAATGTGGAGGGAGTGCATCTTTGTCATTGTTTTATGGATAATTGAGCACTGATGATATGGTTACTATTGCCTTACAGAATGAAATACATTAATAGTGCTCAGCAGGAGCCAGACACTGTTTGGTCTGCCTTATATATGGTTAACACACTAATCCTGGTGACAGTCCTTCATGGTAAAACTTTTATCCTCCCTATTTTACAAATGGGGTGACTAAGGCATAGAAAGGTTAAGTGGTTCTCTGTGCATCACAGCTAGAAAGTAGCAGAGATGGTTCCAGCACCCAAGTTCTTCTCCTTTGTGTTGTGTGGTTGTATTCTTGCTTGTCACTAAGTGAATAGCTTATGTACTTTAATGATTCTCCCCTTCCCTCTCCGCCCCTCCCCTCCCCTCCCCTTCTCCTCCTCTCCCCTCTCCTTTCTCTTTCTTGGGGGCTAGGCATGGTCTTATTTTGTAGTCCAGTCTGGCCTGAAAGGAGAGTCTCAGACTCCCAAGTGCGGGGAGTACAGGTGCATGCCTTCACATTTGACTCTCTAGGTTTTCTCTCCGAAGACTAGTCCTGCATTTCAATGCATTTCTACAAATGCATGTTAAGTGTTTCATTTTCACTGCTTTTAATTTTGTTTTCAGATAAGATGTGAAGGAATCAGACTGTTTCTTTTGTGGCTTCAAGCACTTCAGACAAACTGCGCAGAAGAACAGGTGCTGATTTTTGCTTGCCTGGTGCCTGGTTTCCCAGCGGTCTTGTCATCTAGGGGGCCCTGCACACTGGAGACACTCATCAACCCTAGCCCTAGTGTAGCTGATGGTAAGCAGTGCACTAGATCTGACTTGCTGAAATTACTTAAAAAAAAAAAAATGGACGTAAGCATATGTCTGTATGTATGTATGCTATATATGTGCTGGTGCTTGCCAGAAGAGGGTGTTGTATACCCTGGAGCTGGAGTACAGGCTTGATGTGGGTGCTGGGAAACAAACTCAAGTCCTTTGTAAGAGCAGCAAGTGCTGTTGACTACTGAGGCCATCTTTCCAACTGCTGAAATTTGAACTTTTGAACTTACACTGAGGGAGGGATTCCTTGGATGTTTGTGACTAGAAATTTTCTTGGAGTCTGAAGAGGAATGATTCCTTGTGATTCACAGAAGATTCTTGCAAATATTAGAATCAAAGCCTTAGGTTCAGTCCACAATACCACAAAAAAAGGTTAAAAAATCTGGAGTCCCAGGAGTGGTGGCAATAAGACTGTGATTCCGGCACTCACAGTGGAGGCAGGAAGCTAAGGGTTTTAGGCCAGCCTGGATTACCTAGCAAGCCTGGGCTATATGAGATTTTGTCCCAAAAAAGAAAAAAACAAAATAGAAAACCTGGGACTTGTTTTCTATGAAATGAGAATGAGAAAATTTCTGAAGTGTTAGAAACAGGAATGGAAGGTAGGGCAGATGTTGGCAATAGCAAGAAGTAGAGAATATTTTGTTTCCGCTAATGAGGTTTAACTCTGCCTTCCACAGTCCCTGACTGTTGCTCTCATCACTGTCATTTTCTGAGTGAATAGTCATGTTATTTTTCCAGCTGTATTTCCTCATTCAGCATTTATAGGATAGTGGTGGTCTCATTGGACTATTTGTGTCCTATGAGTTTGAACTTAGTGTATAACACTTCATTGCCTAATTAATGACTTTGGATTTGGGGCTGACCAAAACAGAATTTGAATGGGAAAGAGTAGTTCAGAGGTAGAGAAGGTTCTGTAGACCTCTGTACTATGCTCTTAAGCCTTTGTCTATCCTGGCATGGAGTTTCATTGACTGGATAGATCTATAGTAATAGAGACTGGTTTTTTTATTTTATTTTTTAAAATTATTTTTATTTTATGTGTATGAGTGTATTGCCTGCATGTATGTAAGTGTGCCTATGCCGTGAAATGCCCACAGAGGTCAGAAGAGGGTGTTGGATCCCTTGGAACTGGAGTTAAGGATGGTTGTTAGCTGCCATGTGGGTTCTGGGAACTGAACCTGGGTCCTAACTGTTGAGCCATCTCTCCAGCCCCGAGACTGGTTTCTAAACCTCTGTTTTAACTTTGATGAGACTGGGCATGGTGATGCACACTTTTACTTGGGAGGCAGAGGCAGGTGGATCTCTGTGCATTTCATGCCAGCCAGAGCTACATAATGAGACCCCTGTCTGAGATATATATATATATATATATTTAAAGCTGAGTAAGCTCTTACTATTTTCCTCCACCCTGCAGCAAAAATCTATCCAGAAGAAATCACTCCACTTCTACCAGCCATATCAGGGGAGAAGATCGCTGAGGACCAAACCTGCTTTTTTCTTCAAATGCTGTTGAAGTATATGGTTATTCAGGTGAGAGAAAAGTCACAGCTATTTCAGTGATGGACTTATTCGCAATAGGAAGGTGAAAATTGTGCCTCCTTGCTATCTGTGTATCCATGTTTTTTCTTTTTTGCTGAAGTGATTTTATGTGGTATTTCATTAAACACAGGGCATGTGTTATTATTGGCCCCCTTCAGCAAGACTAGGTGTATGTACCTTTTTATATGAATGTGTTCAAGCTATTTTTACTTCTTTTTTTTAAATTATATATTCTTTGATAATTTCATATGTGAACACAATATATTTAGATCATCTTCACTCCCCTCTTCCCCTTCCAACTCCTCTTGGACCTCCCACCCAAGTTCTCCTTCCAACTTCATGTCTTCTTTTTTCTTTAATAACCCACTGAGTACAGTTAGTGCTGCCCAGATGTGCATGGGTATAAGACCACCCTCTGGAGCATGGGCAACCCACAACGGCCACCCTGCTGAAGAAATCTGACTCTCCTTCACTCAGCAGCTATCATCTACCAAAAGCTCTTTATTAGGTACAGAGCCTCATAAGCCCCTCACCTGTCATGTTAGAGTGTTGACTGGCTTGATCTTGTGCAGGTCTTATGCAAGAAACCACAGTTGTTGCAAGTTCATGAGTGCATTGGTTTTGTCATGTCTAGAAGACAACTATTTTGCAGCAGTCCTCCCTGACCTCTGGCTCTTACAATCTTTCCACCCTCTCTCCTGCAATGTTCTCTGAGCTGTGGGGGAGGGGATGATATAGATGGTCCCTTTGGAGCTGAGCACTCCACAGTCACTTGTTCTCTGCACTTTTGGCAGCTGTGAGTCTGTATTAATAGCCACCAACTGCATGAAGCTTCTCTGATGAGTTATGAGAGATCCACTGATCTATGGGTGTAAGAGTAAGTACTTAGAAGGCAGTTTGGTAGTATGTCCCTTTAGCGAGAAAATAGTAGTAAGTTCTCCCCTAAGGCCTACAAGCTCTGCAAAAATGGGTTCTTATTTATGTATTTATTATTTATTTATTTTTTTATTTATTTGCTATTTTTATTTTATGTGTATGAGTGTATTGCCTGCATGTGTGTAAGTTCACCCGTGTCGTGCAATACCCACAGAGGTCAGAAGAGGGTGTCAGATCTCCTGGAACTGGAGTTACAGTTGTTAGCTGCCATGTGGGTGCTGGGAATCAAACCTGGGTCCTTGCAAAAGCAGCCAGTCTTAACCACTAAGCCATCTCTCCAGACCCAAGGCCAGGTTTATAGTACCAGGTGTTTCCTATCTTTTGCGCTGTTGTGAGGTATGATTTTGTTATATTATTAACAGTATTATTTGTCTTTTTTGAGAGAGGATTTCCCTGTAGCCCTGGCTGGCCTGGAACTTGCTATGTAGACCAGGCTAACCCTGATCTCACAGAGATTTGCCTGCCTCTGCTTCCCACTTGCTGAAATTAAAGGCACGTGCCACCATGCCCAGCTATTTGTAATTTTAAAAATTTACAATAGGAATTTTAACCATAGCAGCATTTCATGCTAGAATATGTTAACTTGAATTGTAAATACACATATGTTCTTTTCCATATGCTATCCAAAGGCTGCAAGCTTGGAGTGGAAGGAGAAGGCGAATCAAGATACTGGTTTTAAATTTCTTTTTACATTGTTTCGAAAGTATTATCTTCCTCATTTGTTTCCATCATTTACTAAGTTAACCAACATCTATAAACCTGTACTTGGTAAGTACTATTTTTGTTGTGTGTAGGTGACATCCGCAGGGAAGTGTGCAGTGGCTTTCCTAGTGATAATCCCTGCGGTTGTTGTAAATTAAAGCTGTCACTGTGTTCTCCAATTGAATGGCAATGTTATTGTAAGATGTTTAAATCCTCCTAATTTAATTATGTGTGCCCACTAAGATATTTTTTCCCTCACAGAAAGAAAGGGGAACAATGGCTTCTGTACCTGGAAATGATTAAAAATGTTTCATGATATTTTTGGTGTGCTGTTACCTTTTAATGTAAAAAGATATTTTGCATTTTCTAATCTTCTCTTATGGGTATTGAGGTATGATGATCTCAAACCCTGTCAGTGACTAGACAGGCTATCCTAGGGCACATAGCTGCTCACAAGATGCCCATTATGCCAGGGCATCCATCTGCCAGGACTGTTGGCAGGTACTTATAGAGGGAGATGTTTGGATGGTGGACTATTCTAGGGACAATGGGCCCCAGAGGACTAGGAAACAGAAAGGAACTTTTAACTTAGCTTCTAAAGTTTCCTTTTATAGGAAATTAGGATTCACAGACAGAATCATCCCTTACAGTGGTGAAAGTGGGGCACAAATCTTCTCCCTATTTTAAAAAAACAATGTAATTAGTTCAGATTTATAATTCAGAATAGCTTTGGTGG